>NW_027464594.1:8355000-8655000 GCF_043290135.1 Rhipicephalus microplus
CAATTAAACCTCCGAACTTCTCTTGAGGCAGTTGCTGTCCGAGCAGTGCTGTTCGGGAAGCTACTAACAATTACCTCTATTTACATTCCCCCGTGCTATCAACTTTCAAAGACACAATTTCAAAGCTTCATTGATGAACTTCCTCCGCCATATATAGTCGTTGGTGATCTAAATGCACATAATCCCCTTTGGGGCGACTCCCGTTTAGATGCACGAGGACGCCTAATAGAACACTTTCTCTTTTCGTCAGGTGCATGTCTACTAAACAAAAAAGAACCAACGTATTATAGCACTGCACATAACACATACTCTTCTATTGACCTGAGTATTGTCTCGAGTGCTATAATTCCATACCTGGAGTGGTTCGTTCTGAAGAACCCTTTTGGGAGCGACCACTTCCCGATTATGTTAAAGTTAACAAAAGAAGATACACGTTCGCCTGACTGTCCTCGCTGGAACACCAATTCAGCCAACTGGGAATTATTTCGAGAAATTACATTTTTAGACGGCGATGAGATTGTTGATTTTAATATAGACGATGCTGTAGCATACCTAACAAGTTTTATTATTGACGCTGCAGTGAAATGTATCAAGCAGACCAACGGAATGACCAATAAACGTCGTATCCCATGGTGGAACGACGATTGCCGGAAAGCACGCAATAGACAAAATAAAGCTTGGAGACTACTCCGAAATTACCCGACGGCTGAAAACCTCAACAATTTCAAACAGGTTAAGTCCCAAGCCAGAAGAACGCGTCGTCTTGCAAAGAAAGAAAGTTGGAATGGGTACATTTCCGGTATAAACTCTTACACCGATGAAACGAAGGTTTGGAATAGGGTAAAGAAGTTAATGGGTCGGGAGTCACACCTCCTACCCTTGGTAAGTAGCCAAGGGGAGAGCCTGGAGGAGCAGGCAGACTGCCTAGCAGAACACTTTGAATGCGTCTCGAGTGCATCGCACTACACAGAAACATTCTTAAGATTCAAAGAACGCGAAGAGCGGCAACCCCTTAAATCTAAACGTCCCTCCAGAGAGGCTTACAACTGCCCATTTTCATTAGCCGAACTTAAGGCGTCTCTTGCGTACTGCAACAACTCGGCGCCAGGTGGCGATCATATAACGTACGAAATGATCAAGTATATTCACCCAGAAGCACTAAAAACGCTCCTAACCCTCTTCAATACCATGTGGGAAGCTGGATATATTCCATTGTCATGGAAAGAAGCGATAGTCATCCCGGTACTTAAACAAGGCAAAGACCCATCCTTGGCCGCCAGCTACAGGCCAATAGCGTTAACAAGCTGTTTGTGCAAACTATATGAGAAAATGTTAAACCGGCGCTTAACCCACTTCCTAGAAAGTAACAGTATACTAGACCCCCTTCAGTGTGGTTTCAGAGAGGGGAGGTCGACAACAGACCACCTTGTTCGCATAGAGACATACATCAGAGATGCATTTATTCATAGGCAGTTTGTACTTTCGGTATTCTTAGACCTGGAGAAAGCGTACGATACCACATGGCGATTCGGGATTCTACGCGATCTTGCCGCCATGGGCATCCATGGGAACATGCTAAACACAATTAAAAGTTATCTGTCTAACAAAACCTTTCGCGTAAAAGTGGGAAATGCTCTCTCTAGATCATTTACCCAAGAGACTGGTGTTCCGCAAGGGGGCGTGCTTAGTTGCACACTCTTTCTTGTAAAAATGAACTCCCTGCAGTCAGTCATTCCAAGTACGATGTTTTATTCGGTGTATGTTGATGATGTGCAGATGAGTTTCAAATCATGCAATATGTCTATCTGCGAACGACAAGTGCAGCTTGGAATGAATAAATTCTCTAAATGGGCGGATGAGAATGGTTTTAAATTAAACACCGAGAAAAGTACTTGCGTACTCTTCTCCAACAAACGAGGGGTAATGCCACTTCCAAATATTACGATCAAGGGAGACCAACTCTCTGTGAGAAGCGAGCATAAATTCCTAGGAACTACTTTAGATTCTAAGCTCACGTTTATTCCCCATATTAAACATGTAAAAATGAAATGTCTGAAAGCGATGAACCTCCTAAAGCTCCTATCACGTACAACATGGGGTAGTGATCGAAAGTGCCTCTTGAAGTTATACAAAAGCCTTGTCGGGTCGCGCCTTGATTATGCCTCTATAATTTATCATTCCGCAACGCCAAGTGCATTAAAAATCCTAGACCCCGTTCACCATTTGGGTATCCGACTTGCAACCGGTGCTTTCAGGACAAGCCCGATCCAGAGCCTCTATGTAGAGTCGAATCAGTGGTCACTTCACCTGCAGCGATCCTATAGCAGTTTCACATATTTTATAAAGGTACGTGCAAACATCTAGCATCCATCTTATTCAACTATAAACGATATGACCGCTGCCACCCTCTTCCATAATCGACCCACAGTGAGAAAGCCGTTCTCCTTGCGTGTGAGAAACCTATGTGAGGAAATGGGTGTTCCGCTGCTGGAACTCTGTCCTACGCCCACAGCGATACTTTTACCGCCGTGGCAGTGGCAGCTTATACACTGTGACACCTCATTCGTTGAGATCACTAAACACGCACCAGAAGCACATATTAAAATGCATTTCCGAGAACTCCAGTCCAACTACTCATGCGTAGAGTTTTATACTGATGCTTCTAAGTCGCATGCAGGGGTGGCTTATGCAGCCGTCGGACCATCCTTCTCGGAATCCGGCGTGCTGCACCCGGAAACAAGTATATTTACGGCTGAGGGTTATGCACTATTGTCCGCTGTGAAGCATATACGGAAATCAAACATACAATAATCAATTATATTCACAGACTCGTTAAGCGTCGTAAATACATTAAGATCCCTTTTCAGATTCAGAAATCCGATAATAATTGAGCTATATTCCGTTCTGTGTACAGCGTATATGTCCAACCAGCATGTCACTATTTGCTGGGTACCTGGCCCTAGAAGTATCGAAGGCAATGTGTTAGCTGACCAAATGGCCACGTCAATTATAATGCGCGCTATTAACCCCACCGCTACTGTCCCTGCAACAGATCTAAAACCCTTTCTACGAAAGAAACTGCGAAACCACTGGCAACGCTTGTGGGACACAGAAATAAATAATAAGCTTCATTTGATTAAGCCGCGGTTGGGTTACTGGTCCTCCGCTACAAGAACACGGCGAACTGATGTCCTATTCTGTCGCCTCAGAATAGGACACACTTATGGTACTCATAACTTTCTTCTGACTGGCGATGAGCCCCTACTTGTGGTAGATGTGGTGAAAGGCTAACCGTCCTCCACGTCCTCCTGGAGTGTCCGGAAGCTGAAAGTGAGAGAAAAAAATATTTTGCTTTAGCGTACCGCTATAATCTTCCTTTACATCCGACAATGTTCCTCGGCGAAGAGCCGCTTTTCGATGCAAAATCTGTTTTAAGCTTTTTAAAGGATGTAGTATTGAATGTTTTTAGCCAAACAGGTTCATAGCGTATCCTCTGTTCAGAGGATACCGCTGTGATAGCAGCCTTTAATGAGCCCAGGCCTCCATGCTCTTGTTTTAAGGGTTCTGTCGAGGCACTGGTGCTCCGTCCCAAGTTTTTATTTCACATACATATCACTTTTAAACCATTTTATGTCTCCATAGCACACATCATTTGTAATTGCCATATTCTTACTATATATATATTTTTACGCACCTACAACGACTGTTTTTTAGGCCCATTTACAGCCACATCATATCTGTTTTATCTACACTGCACATCGTACAATTCATTATCATCGTTCCGGCGCTCTTTGGCCACATCTGGCCCTTGCGCCAATAAACTCCACTATTCATCATCATCGAGAGGAAAATGTCAATCAGGTGCAGCGTATCAAAATAAGAAGAGAAAATAAGGAAATCCCAACGAAGCACATCATACTCACTTTCGCATCTAGCACCCTCCCAACTGAAATAGCAACAGGATATCTTAAACTGCCAGTTAGACCATACATACCCAACCCGAGGCGCTGCTTTAAGTGTCAGAGATTCGGGCACGGCTCCCAGAGCTGCCGAGGACAGATTACCTGCGCAAAATGCGGCACCAAAGGTCATACCGCTGACGATGACTGTCAGCTACAAGTGCACTGTGCAAACTGTGAGGGTGACCATCCTGCATATTCCAGGTCATGCGTGGCCTGGAAAATGGAAAAAGAAATTATTAGTACAAAGTTTAAATTGAACATAAGCTTCCGTGAAGCGCGGCAGCGCGTTTCCCCGCATTTTTCTGGGAACACATTGTACGCCGAAGTGGCGCGAGGGGGGTCAGCACCACTTCGGTTTTCGGCAATGCCTTGGACCACACCCAGCGTGCCGAGGCAAACGCCACAAGCCCCCATGGGGGGAGCAGCCTCGGCTGCCCCACCCTCCTTGAATACAGCCCCACCGAAGGTGCCTGTGAACCTTGGCAGCAGCCAGGGCACCACACAAACTAAAGAGGTCCCCTCGACCTCCAGCCCGGTGGGGTTTAAGGCTCCGTCTGTCACGACGAAGCCTACAACGAAAATATTATCTGTCGCCTCTCCTGAGGCGATGGACACATCAACTGCACCGGCGCAGACTGCGCCAAAAGAGCGGCGGGGTTCCCTCGACCGCTCTAAAAAAGACAAAACGGTAATTACAGGGTCTTCTAAAGGCTCTGTAAGATAAGTCACTTCTCTCTTTAGGCACCGCCCGCAGGGGCGCCTGCGCAAGTAGGCGTTTGGTGTGTAGCGACACCATGGACCCGAGCTAACGTGGGAGTTTCTACTCCCTCCCACGCCTAGCCGTGCGTGGCTTTGCCGTGCCCGGGAAAAGGGGATCCTGGGGGTTGAGCTGACGCTGGGTGATTGGACCTTTAAGGCCCCCCAGCAGAGGCAACACACCTCTTTGGCCCCGGCTTCACGTAGACGGCACCCCTGGGCTGACCCACCCAGGGGAAATCGGCAGTCGCCCTTTCCTATCTCTCTCTCCCTACATCTTCGTCTTTCTTACCTTTTTAGCTTTCCTGTCTACTTCTCTCTTCTGTTTACTTCCAATTTTCCTGGCGGCAAGTGTTAACCCTGTGCAAATAGCCTACCTTGGTCTAGGCGCATTGGGTTATAGTGGCGTTGTACGGCTGGCGTCTGCAGTTTTCAGCATCTGTAAACTTGTAGCGTCCCCTCGTTGGGCTCCGTGGTGGGTGGCCGCCAACGCTGCCGAACAAAAATAAGACCGGCATGCATGGAGCATTCCCTCAACTGTCTGATCGTACCGGCCTAAAGCGGGTACGCACCGACGACATAAACTTCTTCAACCAGCCAGTAGAAACTTTTCCCCGCTTCCACGTCATTCACTGCGAAAAAACCGGAAAGCAAGCCAGGTCCGTATCTCCTTTCGTAGTTGCCAGGTGTCTTAATGAAACTCTCGGGGCTGGATACAAAGTAACCAAAATGGCTAGCGGAGACCTTCTTCTCGAAATTCGGGACAAAGCACAATTTGTAAAGCTAGACAGCCTCTCAACGTTTGGTGACGTGCCGATCACCGTAACACCACACAGATCCATGAACATCACTCGCGGAGTAGTATCTGATGCAGACTTACTTGAACTCACCGAAACTGAACTTTTGGAAGGGTGGAAGAGCCAAAATGTCAATAATGTACAGAGAATAATAATCAGAAGAAATAATCAGGAAATACCAACGAAACACTTGATACTCACGTTTGCATCCAGTAAACTACCAGATTCCATACAAACAGGGTACACAAAGACATCTATCAGACCGTATATACCAAACCCTCGTCGTTGCTTCCAATGCCAGAGGTATGACCATGGCTCTAAAACCTGTCGTGGTCGCCAGACTTGTGCACAATGTGGAGTCCTAGGCCACGTGTCTGAGAACTGCAAACAACCGCCACACTGTGTAAACTGCGAAGGAAACCATGCCGCATATTCACGCTCCTGCACCTACTGGAAAAAAGAAAAAGAAATAATTACATTGAAGGTGAAGCAGAACATTACGTTTAAGGAAGCACGGCGAAGAGTCGCTCCATTCTATGGACCTACATACGCTGATGCGGCGCGTGAGGGGGCACCGCCGCACCAGCCCTCGCCACACCTTCGGCCCGCGCATACCGAGCCGGCGGTTGTGGCACCTGCCCCCAAGGCGGCTGTAGCCCAGGCTACACCGCCTGCTCTCAAACAGAGGCCGGAGACTCCAGAGTCTTCGGGTCTCAAGGCCTCCCCTCACCAGGCGAGGCCTAAAATCCGAACTAACAGCCCGCACGTGCGGGCATCCAGTGCCTCCGAGGAGGCAATGGATACGTCGGCACCCTTGGTGCCGAAAGAGCGGCGTGGCTCCTTGGAGCGCGCCAAGAAAACAAAAAAGCCGATAACAGGGCCTGGTGATGGCCCTGTTAAGTGAACTCAAACTCCCTGTCTAAACAGCCACTCGCTTTTCGTACACACAACACTATTTTACATTCACCATGAACACTCAAATTATACAATGGAACGTCAGGGGCCTTCTCAGAAACCTTGACGACATCCAAGAACTCTTACACGAACACTCACCAAAAGTGCTGTGTGTACAAGAAACACACCTCAATTCAAAACACACAAATTTTCTTCGTAAATACGTTATTTTCCGAAAGAACCGTGTTGATGCTATGACATCATCCGGAGGTGTTGCCATCATAGTGAATCAAGGAATTGCATGCACACACTTACAACTTCAAACATACCTTGAGGCAGTGGCTGTTCGAGCAGTTCTTTTTGATAAATTGATCACAATCTGCACTATCTACATTCCTCCTAGCTATCATCTGCAAAAACGCGATTTACACTCTCTAATTGATGAACTTCCGGAGCCTTATGTTCTCCTTGGAGACTTTAATGCGCATAGCAGGCTATGGGGTGACTATCGGTATGACACGCGAGGTCGACTGATCGAACAGTTCCTTATCTCGTCGAGCGCGTGTCTCCTAAATCGAAAAGAACCAACCTATTATAACCTCGCTAATAACACCTACTCCTCCATAGACCTGAGCATAGTATCTCCATCTCTTGTGCCCCTACTCCAGTGGAAAGTCGTCAGTAATCTGTACGGAAGTGACCACTTCCCCGTAGTTTTGAGCACAACGACAGTAACTGAGTGTCCACCACGTGTTCTCAAGTGGCTCATAAACAGAGCCGACTGAGAACAGTTTCATACTATCGCCTGTCTAGGTTGGAATGACATCTGTACTTTGAACATTGATGTTGCTGTGAACTACTTCACAGCGTTTTTGATTGATGCTGCAACAAAATGCATCCCACAAACAAATGGACACCCTGGAAAACGATGTGTGCTATGGTGGAATTCTGAATGCCAAAACGCGCGCAAACAGCAAAACAGAGCTTGGAGGCTGCTTCGGAACTCACCGACAGCCGAAAATCTTGAAACCTTCAAGAAAATAAAGTCTCAAGGCAGGAGAACGCGTCGGCAGGCCAGAAGAGAAAGCTGGCAGAAGTTTTTATCAGGGGTTAATTCATACACACAGGAGGCAGAAGTCTGGAACATGGCCGGTAGGATAGCAGGAAAACAAGTACACACACTTCCACTCGTAAACACTCAGGGTGATACCTTGGAAGATCAGGCAAACTTCCTCGGTGCACACTTCGAACAGGTATCCAGCTCGTCCCACTATACTGACACTTTCCAAAAATACAGAACAAGAATAGAAAAGCAGAAACTCGAACACAAATCCACTAGATATGAGGCATATAACCAAGCTTTCAATCTAGCTGAGTTCCAAACATCTCTAAACTCCTGCAGTACTTCTGCCCCAGGTTCTGACCGTGTGATGTATGAAATGTTAAAAAACCTACCAAACGAAACCCGAAAAACCTTACTTTGTTTGTACAATGCTATTTGGTCTTCTGGCACTATTCCTACCTCCTGGAAAGAGGCTATTGTTATTCCCATTTTGAAAGAGGGCAAGGACCCTTCTTTACCCTCGAGTTATAGGCCTATAGCACTTACAAGCTGCTTGTGCAAAGTCTTCGAAAAAATGATAAACTGCCGACTTGTACATTTTCTTGAAACAAATAATTTGCTCGACCCATTTCAGTGCGGGTTTCGAGAAAGTAGATCCACCACAGACCACCTTGTTCGTATCGAGGCACAGATCAGAGACGCGTTCGTCCATAAACAATATTTTCTCTCTGTGTTCCTCGATATCGAAAAGGCTTATGATACTACATGGCGTTACGGAATTCTAAGAGACCTGTCCCACCTTGGTGTGCGCGGAAGAATGTTTCATATAATCGAAAGTTACCTGTCAAACCGGACATTCCGTGTCCGTCTGGGCAGTGTGCTCTCCCAAACATTTGTCCAGGAAACAGGCGTGCCACAAGGTGGTGTGCTTAGTTGCACACTTTTTATTATTAAAATGAATTCTTTGCACTTGTTCATTCCCCGCAATATGTTCTATTGTACATATGTCGACGACGTTCAGCTTGGCTTTAGGTCTTGCAATCTGGCATTGTGTGAGCGGCAGGTTCAGTTAGGTTTAAACAAGCTCTCCAAATGGGCAGAGGAAAACGGATTCCGACTGAACCCACAAAAAAGCACGTGTGTTTTGTTCTCTCGAAAGAGAGGCATGCACTCGGAACCTGACATTCGACTGAACGGGCAACGTCTGTCCGTCAAAGCCGAGCATAAATTCTTAGGCCTAATCTTGGACAACAAGTTGTCCTTCGTGCCGTATATCAAGTATCTAAAAACAAAATGTTTAAAAGCCATGAATGTTTTAAAAGTGTTGTCACGTACTACTTGGGGTAGTGATAGGCAATGCCTCATGAACCTCTATAGAAGCCTCATTCGCACCCGCTTAGATTATGGGGGCGTTGTTTATCAGTCAGCGACTCAAAGTGCCTTGAAGATGCTGGACACCGTACACCATTTGGGCATCCGCCTTTCTACAGGTACTTTTCGCACCAGCCCCGTAGAAAGCCTTTATGTTGAGTCAAATGAGTGGTCGCTTCATCTGCAAAGAACCTACATGTCCTTTGTATATTTCCTGAAGGTGAAAGCAGACAAGAGGCACCCCTCATACTCTACTATTAATGACTTGTCGAGCTCCATTCTTTTTCAAAACAGGCCTTCAATAAGGCAGCCCTTCTCAGTTCGCCTGAAGGGTCTAGCTGAGGACACTAGAGTGTCACTCGAACACAGTTTAATGGCTCCTGTAGCATACCCGCCACCGTGGCAGTGGCAGACTATAGATTGCGATGTGTCTTTTTTAGAAGTTACTAAACATGCGCCTATTGCCCATATTCGAACATACTTCTTGGAACTTCAACACAAATACACACGTCCTGAGTTTTTTACAGATGCCTCTAAGTCCAACTCCTCTGTGTCCTACGCTGTTGTTGGCCCATCCTTTTCGGATGCTGGCCCCCTACATCCACGCACAAGTATCTTCACAGCGGAAGCTTACGCGATACTTGTGGCAGCTAAACACATAAAACAATTACAAATACAAAAAGCAGTAATTTATACAGACTCCCTCAGTGTAGTAACGGCTCTGCACACTCTTAAAAACACAAAAATCCAGTCCTTGTCTCACTTTACTCCATTTTATGCACCCTCTACGCACTCAACAGACATGTTGTTGTGTGCTGGGTGCCAGGGCACCGTGAGATTCAAGGCAACGTGATGGCGGATCAGCTTGCTGCATCCGCCCACGAAAGCACCGCCATTACACCTTTATCGATCCCGGCCCTTGATCTAAAGCCGTCTCTCAAACGAAAACTGAGGGACTACTGGCAGAGCAAGTGGGATACACACACACAAAACAAGCTACACGTTATCAAGCCACACCTTGGCCATTGGCCACCAGTAACAAAATCACGTCTAACAGAGGTAACACTAACAAGACTCAGGATAGGACACATATACACGACACACACACATCTTTTTTCCGGTGGTGATCCACCATTGTGTGATAAATGTGGTGAGGCATTAACAGTTCTTCACGTTCTAATTCAATGTAAACATTTAGACACTCTAAGAAGACAACACTTCCCACTATCCTACCGACAACATATACCTTTACACCCTGCAATGTTCGTCGGTAGGGAACCGCTTTTTAGTCACAAATCATTATTAGCGTTTTTAAAGGAAATTCATAATTTTCATATCATATACCCAGGCATACCGTAGCACGACCTCTCTAGAGAGGTTTTTGCTGCGGTGGCTACACAGGAAAGCACTTGCCTCACAGCCCTTGCACGCAAGGGTACTAACGTGTGAGGTACTTGTGCTAAAACCATACATGTCCACCATCGTTTTTCATTATCACGAACTTTTGTCACCTATTCACACCATGCACACCTTTCACGGCATAGTCATGATTTTATTACTTGTATGTGTTTACCCGCTTTACTGCGAGAAATTTTATGGCCCTTATACAGCCGCTAATCACAACCATTTTCCACGTTGCTGTCTCATGAACTGGCGCTCTTTGGCCATCAAATGGCCCTTGCGCCAAAAACACCATATATCATCAATGTTTGAAAGCGATGAACGTCCTAAAACTCTTGTCACGTACAACATGGGGTAGTGATCGAAAGTGCCTCTTGAAGTTTTACAAAAGCCTTGTCGGATCGCGCCTTGATTATGCCTCTATAATTTATCATTCCGCAACGCCAAGTGCATTAAAAATCCTAGACCCCGTTCACCATCTGGGTATCCGACTTGCAACCGGTGCTTTCAGGACAAGCCCGATCCAGAGCCTCTATGTAGAGTCGAATCAGTGGTCACTTCACCTGCAGCGATCCCATAGCAGTTTCACATATTTTATAAAGGTACGTGCAAACATCAAACATCCATCTTATTCAACTATAAACGATATGACCGCTGCCACCGTCTTCCATAATCGACCCACAGTGAGAAAGCCGTTCTCCTTGCGTGTGAGAAACTTATGTGAGGAAATGGGTGTTCCGCTGCTGGAACATGTCCTACGCCCACAGGGATACTTTTACCGCCGTGGCAGTGGCAGCTCATACACTGTGACACCTAATTTGTTGAGATCACTAAACACGCACCAGAAGCACATATTAAAATGCATTTCCGAGAACTCCAGTCCAACTACTCATGCGTAGAGTTTTATACTGACGCTTCTAAGTCGCATGCAGGGGTGGCTTATGCAGCCGTCGGACCATCCTTTTCGGAATCCGGCGTGCTGCACCCAGAAACAAGTATATTTACGGCTGAGGGTTATGCACTATTGTCCGCTGTGAAGCATATACGGAAATCAAACATACAAAAATCAATTATATTCACAGACTCGTTAAGCGTCGTAAATGCATTAATATCCCTTTTCAGATTCAGAAATCCGATAATAATTGAGCTATATTCCGTTCTGTGTACAGCGTATATGACCAACCAGCATATTATCATTTGCTGGGTACCTGGCCATAGAAGTATCGAGGGCAATGTGTTAGCTGACCAAATGGCCACGTCAATTATAATGCGCGCTATTAACCCCACCGCTACTGTCCCTGCAACAGATCTAAAACCCTTTCTACGAAAGAAACTGCGAAACCACTGGCAACGCTTGTGGGACACAGAAACAAATAATAAGCTTCATTTGATTAAGCCGCGGTTGGGTTACTGGCCTTCCGCTACAAGAACACGGCGAACTGATGTCCTATTCTGTCGCCTCAGAATAGGACACACTTATGGTACTCATAACTTTCTTCTGACTGGCGATGAACCTCCTACTTGTGGTAGATGTGGTGACAGGCTAACCGTCCTCCACGTCCTCCTGGAGTGTGCGGAAGCTGAAAGGGAGAGAAAGAAATATTTTGCTTTAGCATACCGCTATAATCTTCCTTTACATCCGATTATGTTTCTCGGTGAAGAGCCGCTTTTTAATACAAAATCAGTTTTAGGCTTTTTAAAGGAAGTAGTACTGAATGTGTTTAGTCCAACATTGTATGTTTTTAGCCCAACAGGTTCATAGCACATCCTTTGTTCAGAGGATGCTGCTGTGATAGCAGATTTCAATGAGCCCAGGCCTCCATGCTCTTGTTTTAAGGGCTCTGTCGAGGCACTGGTGCTCCATGCCAAGTTTTTATTTGACATACTTATCACTTTTAAATCATTTTATGTCTCCATAGCTCACATCATTTGTCATTGCCATAATTTTACCATATGTCTATTTTTACACCCCTACAGCGACTGTTTTTTAGGCTCATTTACAGCCACGTCACATTTGTTTTATCTACACTGCACATCCCACAATTCATTATCATCGTTCTGGCGCTCTTTGGCCATATCTGGCCCTTGCGCCAATAAACACCACTAATCATCAAAAGGCGTATGATACAACATGGCGTTTCGGAATTCTAAGAGACCTGTCCCACCTTTGTGTGCGCGGAAGAATGTTCCATATAATCGAAAGTTACCTGTCAAACCGGACATTCCGTGTCCGTCTGGGCAGTGTGCTCTCTCAAACATTTGTCCAGGAAACAGGCGTGCCACAAGGTGGCGTGCTTAGTTGCACACTTTTTATTATCAAAATGAATTCTTTGCACTTGTCCATTCCCGGCAATATGTTCTATTGTACATATGTCGACGACGTTCAGCTTGGCTTCAAGTCATGCAACTTGGCCATGTGTGAGCGGCAGGTTCAGCTGGGTTTAAATAAGGTCTCCAAATGGGCAGATGAAAACGGATTTCGACTTAACCCACAAAAAAGCACGTGTGTCTTGTTCTCTCGAAAGAGAGGCATGCACTCGGAACCTGACATTCGACTGAATGGGCAACGTCTGTCCGTCAAAGCCGAGCATAAATTCTTAGGCTTAATCTTGGACAACAAGTTGACCTTCGTACCGTACATCAAGTATTTATAAACGAAATGTTTAAAAGCCATGAATGTTATAAAAGGTTTGTCACGTACTACGTGGGGTAGTGGGGTAGTGATAGGCAATTCCTCATGAACCTCTATAAAAGCCTCATCCGCACCCGCTTAGATTATGGGGCCGTTGTCTATCAGTCTGCCACTCAAAGTGCCTTGAAGATGCTTGACCCCGTGCACCATTTGGGCATCCGCCTTTCTACGGGTGCTTTTCGCACCAGCCCCGTAGAAAGCCTTTATGTTGAGTCAAATGAGTGGTCGCTTCATCTGCAGAGAACTTACATGTCCTTTGTTTATTTCCTTAAGGTGAAAGCAGACAAGAAGCACCCCTCATACTCTACAAATAATGATTTGTCGAGCTCAACTCTGTTTCAAAACAGGCCTTCGATGAGGCAGCCCTTCTCAATTCGCCTGAAGTGTCTAGCTGAAGAAACTGAAGTGTCACTTGAACACAGTTTAATGGCTCCTGTAGCATACCCGCCACCGTGGCAGTGGCAGAATATAGACTGTGATGTGTCTTTCCTAGAGGTTACAAAACATGCACCCATTGCCCATATCCGAACATACTTTCAGGAACTTCAACACAAATACACATGTCCTGAGTTCTTCACAGATGCCTCCAAGACTAACTCCTCTGTGTCCTACGCTGCTGTCGGCCCATCCTTTTCGGATGCTGGCCCTCTACATCCACCCACAAGTATCTTCACAGCGGAAGCTTACGCGATACTGGTGGCAGCTAAACACATCAAACAATTACAAATACAAAAAGCAGTAATTTATACAGACTCCCTCAGTGTGGTAACGGCTCTGCACAGTCTTAAAAAACAAAAAAACCCAGTCCTTGTTTCACTTTACTCCATTTTGTGCACACTTTACACGCAGAAACATGTTGTAGTGTGCTGGGTGCCAGGGCACCGTGAGATCCAAGGCAACGTGAGGGCGGATCAGCTCGCTGCATCCGTCCATGAGAGCACCGCCATTACATCCATATCAATCCCGGTCTTTGATCTTAAGCCGTCTCTCAAACTAAACCTCAGGGACTACTGGCAGAGCAAGTGGGATACACACACACAAAACAAACTACACGTTATCAAGCCACACCTTGGCCATTGGCCACCAGTATCAAAATCACGTCTAACAGAGGTAACACTAACAAGACTCAGGATAGGGCACACATACACGACACACACACATCTTTTATCCGGTGGTGATCCACCATTGTGTGATAAATGTGGTGAGGCTTTAACAGTTCTTCACGTTTTAATCCAATGTAAACTGTTAGACACTCTAAGAGGACAACACTTCCCATTACCCTACCGACAACATATACCTTTACACCCTGCAATGTTTGTCGGTAGGGAACCACTTTACACCCATAAATCATTGTTAGCTTTTTTAAGAGATGTTAATTTTTACCATGTATTATACCCAGGCATTGCGTAGCGTGACCTCTCAAGAGAGGTCGCTGCTGCTGTGATTACATTTAAAAGCACTTGCCTCGCAGCCCTTGGACACAAGGGCACTGATGAGGCAAGTGTGCTAGTGCCAAATATTTTTACGTTTTTATTATCAAAACCTTTGTCACCCTTTTTAATATGCATATCACGCCACTGTCATGTCTTTAATACTTATGTTTTTACCCGCATTATCGCGAGGAATTTTAAGGCCCCTATACAGCCACACAACATATCATTGTCTGCATCTCTATACTCATTGAAATGGAGCTCTTTGGCCATCAATTGGCCCTTGCGCCATAAAACACCACACATCATCATCATCATCATAGCGCAGCTAAGTTGAAATGTTGGTTGTATGCCTCGTATTTTGTATACTTGCATTCCAGGTTCTGCTTTTCTATTTTCTTTATATCTTTGAAAGGCTTCAGTATAGTGTGACAAGCTAGACACCTGCTCGAAGTGTGCACCGAGGAAGTTCGCCTGATATTCCAGGCTGTCACAGTGCGTGTTTACGAGTGGAAGTGAATGCACTTGTCTTCCTGCTACTCTATCAACCATGTCCCAGACTTTAGCCTCTTGGGTATATGAATTAATCCCCAATAAAAACTTGTGCTAGCTTTCTCTTCTGGCCTGCCGACGGGTTCTCCTGGACTGAGACTTCATTTTCTTAAAAGTGTCTAGATTTTCTGCTGTCGATGAGTTCCGAAGCAACCTCCATGCTTTGTTTTGCTACTTGCGCGCATTTCGGCACTCTGAGTTCCACCATCGCACACGTCGTTTTCTAGGGTGTCCATTCGTTTGTGGGATGCATTTTGTTGCTGCATCGATCAGAAACGCGGTAAAGTAGGTGACAGCCGCATCAATACTTAAAGTGCATATGTCGCGCCAATTTAAATGAGTGGTGGTACAAAACTGTTCCCAGTTGGCTTCGCTTAATAGCCATTTTAGAACCTGGGGCGGGCATTCAGTTTATGTAGATGTGCTCAAAACTACGGAAAAATGGTAACTTCCGGTGGGATTAGTGATGACTTTCCAGTCAAATAAAGGCACAAGCGATGGAGATGCTATGCTTAGGTCTATTGAGGAATAGGTAGTGTTAGCGAGGTTATAATAGGGCTGTTCTTTTCGATTCAGGAGACACGCGCTTAAAGAGAGAAGAAGCTGTTCAATCAGTAGACCTCGGGCGTCACAACGAGAGTCGCCCCATAGCCTGTTATGTGCATTGAGGTCCCCTAAAACAAGATAGGGTTCGGGAAGTTCATCTATCAAGGACTGGAATTCATGTTTGTGTAGTTGAAAATGTGGAGGTATGTATATAGAGCAAATGGTGACGAGTTTGCTTAGAAGCACCACTCGAACAGCGACTGCCTAAAGAGACGTTTCGAGTTTTAAGTGTTTACATGCTAAACCTTGCTTAGCTATAACAGCTACACCTCCAGATGATGCCACGGTATCATTGCGGTCCTTTCGGAAAATAATGTAACTGCGTAGAAAGTTGGTGTGTTTACATTTTAAGTGTGTTTCCTGTACCCACAGCACTTTTGGTGAGTGAATGTGTAGATGTTCTTGGACATCGTCGAGGTTTGTGAGAAGGCCTCTGACATTTCATTGTACAATCTGTGTTTCCATATTTGATGGAAAGTGGTGCTGCGTGTACGGAAATGAAGTGGCTGTTCAATTGGGAAGTTGTAACTTAAGTAGCAGGGCCGTCGTCGGGCCCTGTTTTTGGTTTCTTGGTTTTTTAGCGCGCTCTAGGGAGCCACGCCGCATTTCCGGCACCTGAGGTACCGTGTTTGTGTCCATTTCCTTACGTGAAGCACTGGACGCCCGCGTACGCGAGCTGCTGTTGCGTGTTTGCGACCTCGCCTGGTGAGACGTGGTCGGCCGACCCGACGACCCTGGAGTCGCCTGAGTCTCTGGCTTGGTAGGTGGAGCAGGCTTGGCTGCTTCCACCATGGGGGCGGCCACCACACCTGATGGCTCACTTTGCGTGGGCCTATGTAGTGGCGGAGGGTGATGCGAAGCTGCCCCCTGGCGTGCCGAATCAGCGTAAGTTGTGTCATGAAAAACCGAACACCTTCGGTGTGCTTTCTTGAAGGAGATATTTTCGCGAATCTTCAGCGTAATAATGCCTTTTTATTTTTTCCACTGTGGACAAGAACGTGAATATGACGCGTGGTCTCCGTCATAGTTTACACAATGTGGGGCTTCATTACATCTGTCAGAGACGTGGCTTTGGGCACCGCATTTGGCACAAGCAGGTCGACCACGAAAGCTCTGAGAGCCGTGGCTGAAGCTTTGACACTGGTAATATCGGCGGGGGTTTGGTATGTAAGGTCTGATTGGTGTCTTTGTATAGCCAGTTTCTATTGTTTGTGGTAGTTCACTGGTGGCAAAAGTCAGTACCGAGTGTTTCGTGGGGGTTTCCTGATTGTTCCTTTAGATGACGATTCGCTTCACATTGTTCACATTCTGTTCTTTCAAGCCCTCGAGGAGTTCAGCCTCCTTCAGGTCAAGGAGGTCTGTGTCAGAAGCAACTCCACATGCAGAGTTCATGGATTGATGAGGTGTTGCGCTGATGGGAATGTCGCCGAATGTTGCAAGGTTCTTTAGTTTGTGAAATTGTTTTTTGTCACGGAGTTCTAAAAGAAGGTCGCCACTAGCCATTTTTTAACGTTATAGCCATCGCCTAATGTGGCTGCCAGGGACCGCAATACTATGAACGGGGCACTGTTCTGGCTCTTTTGTTGGGCTTCTCACAGTGTACAACATGATTGCGAGGGAATACTTCTTTGGGTCGGCCGAAAAAGAAAAATTCTTCGGTGCGTACGCGCTTTGAAGCGGCACGATCATTGAGGAGTGGAAAGGTTGTATGCATGATAGAGAAATGTAATTCAGTAACGATGGCGGCCACCCACCACGGAGCCCAACGAGGGGACGCTACAAGGTTAATGAAACGAGAAACATGCAGACGCCAGCCGTACACCGCTACGATAACCTAATGCGCGTAGGCCAAGGTTGGCTAGTTGCACAAGGTTAACCCAAGCCGCCCATGAAATCGGGGAAGTAACAGAAGAAATTAGAGACAGGATAGATTTAAAGAGGAGAAAAGACGAAGATGTGGAGGGAAAGAGAGATAGAAAAAGGCGACTGCCGATTCCCCCTGGGTGCCGTCATCCGACGATTGCATCTCTGAAGGAACTCATTGTTCGAACTGTGAAGGAAATTACCCTGCCTAATCACAATCATGCCCCACGTGATAAAAGAGAAATAAATAATAGAACTCAAGATCAAACTCAATCTGTCATTCCAAGAGGCACGCAAACGTTTTTCACTGCACAAACCCTCTTATCCATCCTTCGCAGATGTGACGCGCAGGGGCGCCACGCCACATGTTCCTGCTCCCACGAATGTCACACAGTGTGTGGCCGTGGTCGTGTCACCAGCGCCCCCGGCTTGAGCAGCCTTTACTGTACCACCACCTGACAAACAGGGTCGGCAGACCCCCGTGTCTGCTGAACTCGGGTTACTGCGAGCGCAGTTAGGTCCGAAAGGTCTGTGAACGTGCTTGCCGGGCAGGCACAGTCCACCACCTCACAAGAGGTGATGGGCACAAGGACGACTTCTCCGATTCCTCAGACGCTGAATGATAGGCGCAAGCAACTCTTTGAAGCGCGCCAGGAAAGAAAAAGCCCAAATTACAAGGCCCGCAAATGGTCCTGTAAGCACCTAAGGCAACACTTTTGTACACACAGCACCATACAATAATATATGACCCAAATACTACGGTGAAACGTCTGAGGACTGCTGAGAAACCTCGACGATATCCACGAGCTCTTACACAAACATACACCAAAAGTGCTGTGTGCGCAAGAAACACACTTGAGATAGAAATACATTAACTTTCTACGCAATTACGTTATTTTTTCGAAAGGACCGAGATAATGCTGTGGCCTCATCCAGTAGTGTGGCCATATAGTTCGTCGAGGAACAGCCTGCGCACATTTACCACTTCAAACATCTCTTGAAGGAGCAGCTGTTCGAGCTGTCATTTTCAGTAAACTGGTAACCATTTGCAGTATTTACATACTGCCAGATCATCAACTGAATAGACATGAATTCCAGTCACTAATCAATGAACTTCCAGAACCATATCTTGTCCTAGGGGACCTAAATGCCCATAGTAGCTTATGGGTTGACTCTCGCTGTGATGCGCGAGGCCGCCTAATTGAACAGTTCCTTTTCTATTCTGGCGTGTGTCTCCTAAATCGAAGTACGCAACATATTGTAGCCTCGCTAAGAACACCTACTCATCGATAGACCTCAGCAATGTGTCTCCATCACTCCTACATTTACTTGATCACATGGAAAATCATAAATAATCCATACGGAAGTGACCATTTTTCTTTATTTTGAGTACAAAAATAGATAAAACAGGTCCTTCACAGGCTCCCAGATGGCACCAGAACAAGGCAGACTGAGAAAAGTTTCGAAATGCTAGCAACTTAAGTTGGTCTGATATGTGTGGCTCAAGCGTAGATGCAGCTGTAGACTACTTACAGCTTTTATTGATGCTGCAACAAAGTGTATCCCACAAACGGGACTTGGCACAAAACGTCGCGTCCTTTGGCGGAATAGTGAGTGTCGAGAAGCACGTAAAAGACAAAACAAAGCATGAAAATTTAAGTTGGTTTGGGACTCACTAACTGCCAAAAACATTGATAGTTTCAAGACGATTAAGTCTGAAGGTAGAAGAGTGCGCGGACAGGCTAGGCGGAAGAGCTGACAGAAATTTTCAACAGGCATTAATTCTTTTACAGATAAAGCTAAACTTTGGAGCATGGTTGGTAAAGGAGGAGGAAGACAAGCACATTCACTCCCACTTATAAACACGTAGGGTGACAGCTTGGAAGACCGGGCGAACTCCATCGCCACACACTTCAAGGATGTCTCCACCTCGTCGCACTATACCGCAGGGTTTCAACGATACAAAGTCAGAGTAGAAAAAGAGAA
Source organism: Rhipicephalus microplus (assembly GCF_043290135.1). Taxonomy (NCBI): domain Eukaryota; kingdom Metazoa; phylum Arthropoda; class Arachnida; order Ixodida; family Ixodidae; genus Rhipicephalus; species Rhipicephalus microplus. The sequence goes on from NW_027464594.1 coordinate 8,374,374, forward strand.
ACTAGAGCGCATATTCACAACCCTCGAAGAATAAAATGCACTTTTCCGTTTAGCTGAGCTACAGGCCTCACTAAACTGCTGCAGTAAGTCTTCCCCAGGCTCCCTATGCTTTTATAATTGTGTATGGTTTTCCGGCGAGGTTCCCTCGACCTGGAAAGAAGCCATATCTATCATCTATTTTAAAACAAGGCAAGGACCCGTTCTCAGTTTCAAGCTACAAACCAATAGGAATAACCAGTTGTCTTTGCAAGGTCTTTGAAAAAATAATAGACAGGCTACTTACGCTCTTCCTTGAGACTAATGTCCACACTGACCACCTTGTCCGTACCGAGGCTCAAATTCGTGATACCTTCGTTCATAATCAATTTTTTTTCTCTCTGTGTTACTCGATATGGAGAAAGCCTACGATACTACGTGGTGCTTTGACATACTGAGAGAGAGAGAGAGAGAAATAACATTTATTTATACATCCGGCGTGTAGGAAGTTCTCGGCGTCGCAGGGCGAGGATGTTCCCTATCTTAAGATTACGGCTATTAGAGTCCAATATTATCAGAGCCTAGACCTCGAGGATATTGTGCTCCGACTAGGCGACAGTTACTTGGGTGCCTCCGCGCCCATTAGACGGGTCGTCGACTCCTTCTCTTCGTTTCTTCGCCAAAGCCTCCTCAAGCCGCTGGATGGCCCTTTGACATACTGAGAGACCTCTCATACTTCGGTGTACGGGGTTGAAGGTAATCGAAAGCTGCTCAACCAATCGCACATTCCGTGTTCGATTAGGCACTGTTTTGTCGTGAACATTTATCCAGAAAATAGGAGTGCCGCAAGGAGGTGTATTGAGTTGCACACTCTTCATAGTTAAAACGAATCCCTTGTGCATATTGATGCGCAAGGAGTTCATCGATATATGTGATGTACATCATCAATATATATGATGTACATGTAGCGTTAAATCATGCAACCTCTCAATATGTGAACGACAGGTTCAATTAGGTTTGAACAAGGTTTTTAAATGGGCAGATCAGAATGGTTTTAAACTGAACGCGCGAAAGAGCACATGCGTCTTGTTCTGCAGGAAAAGGGGCGTTTATCCCGATTCTGAGATTGACCTACATGGTCACTGTCTGTCTGTACAATCTGAGTATAAGTTTCTGGGTCTAATATTAGACACAAAACTAACCTTCGTACCCCACATCAAGTATTTAAAGAACGGGTGCTTAAATACAATGAATGTTTTGAAAGTGTTGTCACGCACAACGTGGGGTAGTGACAGGAACTGCTTGATGAATTTGTATAGGAGCCTTGTGCGCACACACCTCGATTACGGTGCTATAACCTACCAGTGAGCGACACCATCAGCTTGAAAGATGCTTCACCCTGTCCACCACCTAGGAATTTGCCTTTCTACGGGTGCTTTTCGAACTAGCCCCGTAGAAAGCTTGTACGTATTATCAAACGAATGGTCATTACATCTGCAGCGATGTTATATGTATTTTACATACTATCTCAAGGTGAACGCAGACGAGGAACACCCCACTCACTCCACAAGTAATGACTTCTCTGATTCTACCTTGTTCCACAACCGTCCTTCGCTGAGAGAGCCCTACTCCCTCGGTGTGAGAAGCCTCGCTGAGGAAACTGGTGTGCCACCTTTAGGACACCGTTTGATGGCTCCCGCAGCATACCCGCCACCGTTAATTGCTCAGATTTTTTAACAGATCCTTCAAAGTCTCACACTGGTGTGTCTTATGGAAATGTTGGCCCATCTCTCTCTAGTTTTGGTATTCTGCACTCCGAAACAAGCATCCCCCGCAGGGGCGCCTGCGCAAGTAGGCGTTTGGTGTGTAGCGACACCACGGACCCGAGCTAACGGGGGAGTTTCTACTCCCTCCCACGCCTAGCCGTGCGTGGCTTTGCCGTGCCCGGGGAAAAGGGGATCCTGGGGGTTGAGCTGACGCTGGGTGATTGGACCTTTAAGGCCCCCCGGCAGAGGCAACACACCCCTTTGGCCCCGGCTTCACGTAGACGGCACCCCTGGGCTGACCCATCCAGGGGAAATCGGCAGTCGCCTTTTCCTATCTCTCTCTTCCTACATCTTCGTCTGTATCTCTCTCTTTTTATCTGTCCTGTCATCTTCTCTTTTCCGTTTACTTCCGAATTTCCTGGCGGCGAGGGTTAACCCTGTGTAGTTACCGAACCTTGGGTAGTTATATTCGGTTATAGCGGCGATGCATGGCTGGCGTCTCCAAGTGTTCACTAGTTAACCTTGTAGCGTCCCCTTGTTGGGCTCGGTGGTGGGTGGCCACCATCGCCGCCGAACTTTATAGTATTTTTATGGCAAAAGCTTTTCCCCTCCTTCCTGATCGCTCCCTAAAAAGGTGGCGCACCGATGATACTTTCCTGCTAAACACACCAAAGCCGACATTCCCAAAGTACCATGTAATCCACAGTCAAAACGAAAACAAGACAGTCCGAGCCATTTCACCCTTCCTCGTTTCCAAAACTCTCACAGAAGCAATAGGCCCAGGTTATAAAGTGACAAAGATGGGAAGTGGCGATCTTCTTTTGGAGCTACGTGACAAAGTCCAGTATGAAAAGCTGTCTAAGCTTGTAGCCTTTGGGGAAACCCCTGTTTCGGTGGGCCCACACAGGTCCATGAACACTGTCCGTGGCGTAGTTTCTGATGATGACCTTACTGAGCTTTCTGAAAGTGAGCTGCTCGAAGGTTGGCAGGACCAGAACGTGGTCAAAGTCCAACGAATAACAATAAGGCGCAACAACAAACTGACCCCTACAAAACACGTAATAATTACCTTCGGAACAAGTGACCTACCAGAATCAATCGAAACCGGCTATTGTAAGCTTCGTGTAAGACCATACATTCCCAACCCTCGTCGATGTTTCAAGTGCCAACGTTTCGGTCATGGATCGCAGAGTTGCAGAGGGCGTGCCACTTGCGCAAAGTGCGCATCCATTCAACACATATCAGACAACTGCACCTCAGAAACATCTCATTGTTCGAACTGTGAAGGAGATCACGCTGCCTACTCACGATCATGCCCCGCATGGAAAAAAGAAAAACAAATAGTAGAACTCAAGGTTAAATTCAATCTCACATTCCAAGAAGCACGCCAACGTTTCGCAATACACAACCCGTCTTATCCCTCCTTTGCAGATGTGACGCGCCGGGGCGCCGCGCCACATGCCTCGGCACCCGCGAATGTCACACAGTGTGTGGCCGCGGTCGTGCCGCCACCGCCCCCGGCTGGAGCAGCCTGTACTGCTCCGCCACCTGACAAACAGGGCCGGCAGACCCCGGTGTCTGCCGAACCTGGGACCACTGCAGGCGCAGTTAGGTCCAAAAGTTCAGTGAATGTGCCTGCCCAGCAGGCACCATCCACCACCTCACAAGAGGTGATGGATACAAGTCCCACTCCTCCGGCGCCTCAGACGCCGAAGGATAGGCGCAACTCCTTAGAGCGCGCCAAAAAAGAAAAACCTCGAATCACGGGGCCCTCAAAAGGCCCTGTAAACTAACGCAACACCTCTGTACACACAGCACCACACTACATTAAAATGACACAAATACTACAGTGGAACGTCAGAGGACTGTTGAGAAACCTCGACGATATCCATGAACTTTTACACAAACATACACCTAAGGTGCTGTGCGTACAAGAGACACACCTGAAACCCAAACACACCAACTTTTTACGTCATTACGTTATCTTTCGGAAAGACCGGAATGATGCCATTGTGCCATCCGGTGGTGTTGCCATTATAGTCAATCAAGGGATTGCATGCACACACTTACCACTACAAACATCCCTCGAGGCGGTGGCTGTTCGAGCAGTTCTTTTGAATAAGCTCGTCACCATCTGCTCTCTCTACATACCTCCGCAACACCGTCTTGAAAAGCATGAACTCGAGTCCCTCATAGAGGAACTTCCAGAACCTTATATCCTCCTTGGAGATTTCAATGCACATAGCAATCTATGGGGTGACTCTCGCTGCGATGCTCGAGGTCGCCTGATTGAACAGGTCCTGTTTTCTTCCGGTGCGTGCCTGCTGAATCGGAAAGAGCCAACGTATTACAGCATCGCTAACAATACGTACTCAGCAATAGACCTCAGCATAATATCCCCATCACTCCTGCCTCTACTTAAATGGGAAGTCGTTAATGATCCATATGGTAGTGACCATTTTCCTATCGTTATTAGCACATCAATAACAAATACATGTCCTGCACAAGTTCCCAAATGGCTCACCGACAAAGCCAATTGGGAAAAGTTTCAAAAAATGACTTTATTATCTTGGACTGACATGGCGGCATTGAGCATAGAGGATGCTGTATGCTACTTCACAGCTTTCTTGGTTGATGCAGCAACAAAATGTATTCCCCAAACATGTGGACTGTCAAGCAAACGACGAGTACCATGGTGGAATAATGAGTGCCGTGATGCTCGAAAAAAACAAAATAAGGCATGGAGGTTGCTTAGATACTCGCCCACAGCCGAGAATCTTGTAAACTTTAAAAACGTCAAGTCGCAAGCAAGGAGGACGCGCCGACGGGCGAAAAGAGAAAGTTGGCACAAATTTGTGTCGGGCATTAACTCATACACAGATGAGTCGAGAGTCTGGAGTGTGGTTGGTAAGGTGGCAGGACGAGGAGCACATTCGCTTCCTCTAGTGAACCCCCAAGGGGAGAGTTTGGAAGACCAGGCAAACACTCTCGGAGCACACTTTGAACAGGTCTCCAGCTCAACACACTATAGTGAAGCGTTCCGACGATATAAAACCGCAATAGAAAAACAGAGATTAGAGTGCAAGCCCAGAACACATGAGGCATACAACGAACCTTTCTGTTTGGCTGAACTGCAGGCCTCACTTGCCTGCTGCAATAAATCTGCCCCAGGCCCGGACCGTGTGGCATATGAAATGTTGAAACACCTGCCCACTGAAACCCAGAAAGCTCTCCTCTCTCTCTATAATGCGATATGGTCTTCTGGCGAGCTACCCTCAGCCTGGAAGGAACCTATCATTATCCCGATTCTAAAACAAGGCAAGGACCCGGCCTCAGTTTCCAGCTACAGGCCAATTGCATTAACCAGCTGTATTTGCAAAGTCTTTGAAAAAATGATTAACAGGCGCCTGATGCACTTCCTTGAAATTAGTGGCCTACTTGACCCATACCAGTGTGGGTTTCGAGAGGCTCGGTCCACCACTGACCACCTTGTCCGTATCGAAGCACAAATTCGCGATGCTTTTGTTCATAAGCAATTTTTTCTGTCTGTGTTCCTCGATATGGAAAAGGCATATGACACTGCATGGCGCTTCGGCATATTGCGAGACCTGTCACATTTAGGTGTGCGGGGTAGAATGCTGACAGTTATCGAAAGCTACCTGTCCAACCGTACATTCCGTGTCCAAGTTGGCACCGTCTTATCTCGAGTATTTGTCCAAGAAACAGGAGTGCCACAAGGAGGTGTATTGAGCTGTACACTTTTCATAGTTAAAATGAATTCCTTGCACCTGTCTCTCCCACGAAATATTTTTTACTGCATATATGTCGATGATGTGCAGATTGGTTACAAATCTTGCAACATCTCAATGTGCCAACGTCAAGTTCAACTAGGGTTGAACAAGGTATCTCAATGGGCAAACGAGAATGGTTTTATACTCAACGCGCAAAAGAGCACTTGTGTCTTGTTCAGCCGAAAGAGGGGCCTCCATCCTGACCCCGACATTGATCTGCATGGTCAACCTCTGTCAGTGAAGACCGAGCACAAGTTTCTTGGTCTCATATTAGACACTAAGCTAACCTTCATCCCACACATCAAGTATTTAAGGGACAGGTGCTTAAAAACAATGAACATTTTGAAAGTGTTGTCACGCACTACATGGGGTAGCGACAGGAAATGTTTAATTAACTTATATAAAAGTCTCGTACGCACACGCCTAGATTACGGTGCTATAATTTATCAGTCGGCAACACCATCAGCCTTGAAAATTCTCGACCCTGTCCACCATCTAGGCATTCGCCTCTCTACGGGTGCTTTCCGCACCAGCCCTGTGGAGAGCCTGTACGTGGATTCGAATGAATGGTCGCTCCACCTACAAAGATGTTCCCTGTCCTTTTTGTACTTTTTGAAGGTGAAGGCAGACAAGAAACACCCTTCCCATTTCATAATTAATGATTTGTCTTGTTCTGGCTTGTTCGAGAACCGTCCTTCGTTTAGGCAGCCCTACGCGCTGCGTGTAAGGAGCCTGGCCGAAGAAACAGGTGTGCCTCTTCTTGAACCCAGTTTGATGGCTCCTGCAACATATCTGCCACCGTGGCAGTGGCAGCTTATAGACTGTGATATCTCTTTTGTTGATGTCACAAAGCACGCACCACTTGCACACATACATACATACTTCCTAGAACTACAACATAAATACACATGCCCTGAGTTCTTTACCGATGCGTCAAAGTCAAACACTTCTGTGTCATATGCAGCGGTAGGCCAATCCTTTTCTGAGGCTGGCGTTCTTCATCCTAATGCAAGCATTTTCACAGGAGAAGCTTACGCAATACTGGCGGTTGTAAAACACATTAAACAGATAAAATTACAAAAGGCGGTAATATACGCAGATTCCCTAAGCGTGGTCAAAGCCCTGAAAACTCCTAAAAAACACAAGAACCCTGTGCTGGTGTCACTCTACTCACTTCTGTGCACACTCTACACATCAAAACAGCATGTCGTTGTCTGCTGGGTTCCAGGGCACCGTGAAATACAAGGAAACGTTTTGGCCGACAATCTGGCTGCTTGCGCCAATGTCACTACTGCCAATGCATCAACACCAGTCCCTGCACTTGACTTAAAACCTTTTATAAAACGAAAGCTCAGGGAGTATTGGCAGAAGATGTGGGATAAACACACAGATAATAAACTCCATGCTATTAAACCGCAACTAGGTTATTGGCCGCCACTATCAAAATCACGACACACAGAAGTAATACTAACAAGGCTTAGAACAGGACACACACATTCCACACACTCATTTCTTCTGTCTTCCGGTGATCCACCATATTGTGAGAGATGTGGAGACCCCCTTACGGTTCTCCACATTCTTGTCCAGTGCAATGAGCTAGATGCTCTAAGAAAAAAGCACTTTTTACTGCCCTACCGACAGCAGCTCCCTCTACACCCTGGGATGCTCATCGGTAGGGATCCGCTTTTTAAACCACAAACACTTTTTACGTTTTTAAAAGATGTGCAAAGCTTTCACCCGATATTTCGAGGTCACCCGTAGCACGACCTCTATAGTGTGGTCGTGGCTGCGGTGACTATATCTTCACCATAGTTTTATTATCATGACATTTTGCCATCAGCTATCACCACACATATGTCACGCCACTGTCATAATTTTATTACTTTCATGTTTTAACCCGCGTTAGAGCGAGGAATTTTAAGGCCCCTTTACAGCCACGCACCATATCATTGTTCATATCTGTAGTCAATTGAAATGGCGCTCTTTGGCCATCAATTGGCCCTTGCGCCACTAAAATCTACTCATCATCATCATCCGAAACAAGCATCTTCACCACAGAGGCTCACGCGGTATCTGTGGCTGTCAGGTATATTAAGGAATTACAACTACAACGCGTGGGTGTATACACAGACTCGTTGAGCGTCGTAACAGCTTTGAAAATACTTAAAAAAATCATGCCCTTGCGTCGTTTTACTCTTTTTTATGCACGATCTATGCCCTCAAACGACAAGTTGTTGTGAGCTGGGTGCCAGGGCACCGTGAGATTGCTGGAAACGTCGCAGCAGACTTGCGTCTGCGCACGACCACGCACCCGCCTATACACCCATGGCCGTGCCTTCACTTGACACGAAGCCTTTCTTACGACGGGAGCTCAGGGCATGCTGGCCGCACCTATGGTATAGACGAGAGCACGCCTATCTCGATGCCAGGCGCATTCGGCGGTATACCCTCGCTCCAAGAGATGCCATAACTTGTTTGCAACTGCCAAAGCACGCCTCGCTAGCATGGAATGCTGTGGTTCTGGGAGTTTAAAATGCAAAAAAGCGCATGTTCACGCTGCACCTGCTTATAAATTGTCATCTGGGTACTACTGTGCTGTACAACAACAACCAGTGCAAGCGGAAGAGATCACTGCCTGTAAACTTCACAGCGCATCGCGGGAATCGTGCCGGTGCAGTGTTTTGCAGTTGCACAGATTTTCGTTTACAACGAAAAACGCCGAGCTTTAGAATATAATCACAATCAGCAGGAAAAACTACGATCCCTGTGAAGTAATGAGTAAGTAAATTATTGCGTTTATTCAAGCGTGACTCCAGCTGTTTCATTTTACAGCAGCGATTTGCGTGCAATATGCCTGTAGTATGAGGCACAAAACTATTGCCATACCCGTTCGCAGGCCGCATGTCAATAATAGGATATACGTATAACGACTCACGCGTAGATGCACGCACCGCGCATGTTTAGTACAACCGTAACGGCCTACTGTCGCGATGCTTAAACGGCGCGGAAAGCATGATTTTTGACCCGATCGAACTGAGACATGCCTTGACTGTCACTAGGTGAATCTACATGTGCTTTTGGCTGGCGTCACCGTAGCATTTTAAATTCTTGTTCTGGCTGGCACTTTTGCACCGCGCGTGTGGTCCGATTGCCCGGCAGGACTGACAATTGATACACATGCGGTGCATGAGCGTAAGTTGGAACCAAATTTTGGCGCTACGTTGACGCCGGCTTACAGCACAAATTCCGACTTGTCACAACCAAGGCACGCCGCAGTTCGACTGAGACGAAGGTAACGCTTTCCACTGTTCGTGTTTCTTTCCATCGCAATAGTACGTACCTGATGAAGTGTTTCCGTAGTCTGCAATGCACGTGCTGCAGACATTCGGGACTGTCGAGGAAGGTCTCCTCGACGTTTCACACGACATCGGCATAAACTTCTAGCATAAGAACAGCGCGAAGCTTGCTTACAGTCGGACTCGAGTTGTGAACTTTGCGTTTGATTAGCAGAGTGTCTGCTCACCTGGCAGTTGAGAGTGTTGCTTCCCCGCGCTTGCCACAGACGGCGCCACGCGCTTTTCAATATGGCAGCAAGCACTAAACTCGCTGTGTTCTGGTGTATAGGCAAACAGGCAACAAAGTACATGTTTTTAAACCAATACTTAAAATCGGCCACCAGTGTCCAGATCACGCTACACTCAAGTTACACTTACAAGGCTGCAGATAGGACACACCTACTCTGTACATTCATACCTTTTGTCTGGCGATGACCAACACATCTGTGAGAGGTGTAGAGATCCGCTTACGGTGCTCCACATTCTAATTCAATGTAGTGATTTAGATGATTTGAGGAAAAAACACTTTTTATTGCCCTACCGACAGTGGCTACTACTACTTCCTGTAATGCTCATCGGTAGGGATCCGCTTTGTAAACTTCAGTTACTTTTTACGTTTTTAAAATATGTCCATAAATTTCGAGCTGATCCGTATCAACCTCTGTGCAGAGGTCGTGGCTGCGATGGCTCTCTCCACCAGCATTGTCATGTATTCCTCCTCGAAGCGTTTCACGTCACCGCCATGATTTTAGTATTTTTTTAAGTTTTAATCCATTTTAGAGCACAGAATTTTAGGCTTCTTTACAGCCATGCAACACTATCATTGTTCATATTCTGTTCATATTACTTAAATAACGCACCATTGTTTTCCCTCATCATTGTTCACGGTGCTATTTGGCCATCACATGACCCTTGCGCCAATAAATACTATATATCATCATAGCCATATATATCAATATAGCCAACCACTATACATAGCCTTTGTAGATTACGAGAAGGCGTTTTATTCAGTGGAAATATCAGCTGTCATGCAGACACTGCGGAATCAGGGCGTCGATGAAGTATATATAAACATCCTGGAAGAAATGTACAGGGAATCAACTGCTACCATAGCGCTTCATAAAGAAAGCAACAGAATACCAATCTAGAAGGGTGTAAGGCAGGGGGATACAATTTCGCCAATGCTATTTCCCGTGTGCTTACAGAAGGTTCTCAGATGCCTAGAAAGGGAACAGTTAGGGATAAGAGTTAATGGAGAGTACCTTAATAATCTGCGCTTCGCCGATGACATTGCATTGCTGAGTAACTCAGGGGACGAATTTCAACTCATGATTGCGGAGTTAAACAAGGATAGCAAAAAGGTGGCTTTTAAAATTAATCTGCCGAAAACGAAAGCAATGCACAACAACCTCGGAAGAGAGCAGCGCTTCAAGATAGGTAATAGTCCACTTCAAGTTGTAAAAGACTATACTTAGGGCAGGTATTAACCGCGGAGCCGAACCATGAGATTAAAGTAACTAGAAAAGTAAGAATGGGGTGGAGCACATTTGGCAAGCACTCTCAAATTATGACAGGTAGATTATCACTATCCCTCAAGAGGAAAGTATATAACAGCTGTATCTTGCCGGTACTTAGCTATGGAGAAGAAACCTGGAGACTTACGAAGAAAGTTCAGCCTAATTTGAGGACGACGCAGCGAGCAATGGAAAGAAAAATAGTAGGTGTATCCTTAAGAGACAAGAAGAGAGCAGAGTGGATTAGGGAACAAACGGAGATTAATGATATCATAGTTGAAATCAAGAAAATGAAATGGACATGGGCCAGGCATGTAGCACGTAGACAAGATAACCAGTGGTCATTAAAGGTAACTAACTGGATTCTCAGAGAAGGCAAGCGGGTTAGGGGGAGACAGAAGGTTAGGTGGGCAGATGAGATTGAGAAGCTTACGGGTGTAAATTGGCAACAGCAAGCACAGGACCGAGTTAACTGGCGAAACATGGTAGAGGCCTTTGTCCTGCAGTGGACGTAGTCAGGCTGATGATGATCATCATCATCATCAAAAATAAAACAAGAGGCGGTGCCACATGGCAGTCTTGAAGCCAAGCCATAAAAAATGGAACTTAGGTATGCTGGAAATGTATTCAGCCGCGCAAAGAGGGAGCGGCGTCTGATGAAGTTCACTTGTGGACGCTAGGCACACTCTTTTTTAGGTATTTTGTTTCCCTTTGTGGTGATGAACACCATGGGCACGAGCCACGGCCGCTGGAACAGCTACCCATTAGAAACGTTTTTTTCAGGTGAAAACAAGCCTTGCTCGTGTTTTATATGACGATTAACCTTCTGACAGAGAAAAAGTAGCACTCTTTCAAGGAAGGCAGAACAATGTGTGTACCCACATCAGCAACAAATGAATCGCAGTGTCCGGTATATATGCTGTACATGGTGGTGCTGTGAAAACTATTGTACTTACAGCCTTCTAAATTTTGTCTGCATGTATTTCTATGGCCTCTTAGCTAGAAAAGAACATTTAAAAATTTGTTGTGCCCTAGAAAAACTTAGGTTCAAAAAGGAATATAAAATAATTTGTCCATAACTTTTATAACAACTTGTTGGAATAATTCACGAGAATAGAAGACCACTGATTTTAAGTCTGGCTTCAACAACTTTAGAAATGAGTTTGTTTCAAAGAATAAAAGAAACAAGATGAGTAATATTTTTGTTTTTTTTTTGAAAAATATGCTTGATTTCGAAAAAAAAAACTCCACGCGTTGCTTTGGGGTGCCTCGATGCACACCAGCCTACTGCAGGGTCGAAAACTTGCGCACGCATGAGCTAATACGACAAAAAAAGGAAAACAAATATATAAAAGAGTGTGCAGCTTTCTTTGTTTTATCTGCAAATATTTAGAAAATTTATAATAGATGGGGTTTGACGTCCCAGAACCACAATATGATTATGAGGGGCGCCGTAAAGTTTCAGCAATTTCGACCATCTAGTATTCTTTACCGTACCCTGGCATCATACTGTACATAGACATCTCGCATTTCACCTCCACGGAAATGTGACTGCCGGTGCAGTGCCATGGTCGGATTTGAACTCACGACCTACGCGTCAGCAGCCGTACACCGTAAGTGCTGCAGAAAGAAAATTGGCTACAATATGCCCCTAAGCAAAAGTTCAATGTTGCCAAAACGTAGCCATGTCGCCAACATAGAATGTTCCTACCCAGGCGGAGTCCAGAAGCAGCCAATTTCAAACAAAGTATACTCGCAAGAGGCAATCATGACCGTGAGCACGGCCGCCTAGATCGGGCACGCACAGCTGTGTTTCTCTGGCCGTTTTATTCGGCGCGCGCCCCATTAAAAATGTGATTGGAGAAGTTCGTCCGCGCGCCGCGACGCGCCACTCTTCTCCTACTCCCCTCGCCCATCACATAGGATGTATGTGACATAGGATGTAAGATAGGATGCCTATCACATATTATGTATGATAGGCTCAGGAGAATGCGCATAGATGAAGGGGGCTCCAGAAGTCTTGGTATCGATTACAAAAGTATCAAGCTAAGTTTTGGAAGAGCAGTGAAAGTGGGAAGGAGACAAGATGAGCAACCCCGCAGGGGCGCCTGCGCAAGTAGGCGTTTGGTGTGTAGCGACACCACGGACCCGAGCTAACGGGGGAGTTTCTACTCCCTCCCACGCCTAGCCGTGCGTGGCTTCGCCGTGCCCGGGGAAAAGGGGATCCTGGGGGTTGAGCCAACGCTGGGTGATTGGACCTTTAAGGCCCCCCGGCAGAGGCAACACACCCCTTTGGCCCCGGCTTCACGTAGACGGCACCCCTGGGCTGACCCACCCAGGGGAAATCGGCAGTCGCCTTTTCCTATCTCTCTCTCCCTACATCTTCGTCTTTTGTTCTCACTTTACATCTTTCCTGTCTTCTCCTCACTTCATTTTACTTCCAATTTTTCCTGGTGGCAAGGGTTAACCTGGTGTAAATATCCAAACTTGGATAGATATATTAGGTTATGGCAGTGGCGTACTACTGGCGTTGTGCAGGCATGTTTACATGTTCTGCCACGTCCCCTTGTTGGGCTCCGTGGTGGGTGGTAGGCGCCACTACTGAAGGAACTGCACTTTTCTATGGGACCACGAAACCCCTTATCCATTGATCGCCCCTTCAAAAGGTGGCGCACCGAAGCAAATGTAATGTCAATTTCAGAAAAGCAAGACCATTTCCCCAAATACCACGTTATTCATTGCGAAAGCTCGGACAAAAAAGCTCGCAACATCTCCCCATTCCTCGTGTCCAGGTGCCTAACCGAGACTATCGGAACTGGCTATAAGGCTACAAAGTTGGCAAGCGGAGACTTGCTAGTGGAAGTTAAAGACAAGACACAGTTTCAGAAACTAGAAAAATTAGTAGCATTTGGGGACAAGCCCGTAACTGTCTCTGCGCACCGAACGATGAACACTGTCAAAGGCGTTGTGTCAGACGATGACCTAAAAGACCTAACAAATGATTAGCTTCTGGCTGGCTGGAAGGACGAAAACGTCGTTCACGTACAGCGTATCGTAGTGAGAAGAGAAAACAAAGAAATTCCAACCAAGCACATAATTGTGACCTTCGGGTGCTCCACACTACCGCAAGAATTAGTTACCGGCTATCTAAAACTGTCTGTGAGACCCTACATTCCGAATCCGCGGCGCTGCTTCAAGTGCCAAAGATTCGGACATGCTTCTCAGAGTTGCCGTCGGCAGCTTATCTGTGCACGGTGTGGTATCACAGGCCACTCTGCAGATGATGACTGCAAGGCCGAACCCCACTGTGCGAACTGCGATGGAGAACACGCGGCGTATTCTAGATCCTGCACAGCATGGAAAAAAGAAAAAAGAAATTATTACCATTAAAGTCACCCATAACATAAGTTTCCGCGAAGCAAGGCATCGGGTCTCCCCTTTCTATGCAGCAAAATCATTTGCTGAAGTGTTACAACAGGGGGCAGCACCACGACAGCATCAGGTGGCCGCCCAAGCTACGCACAGCGTGCTGGAGCGACCGCCGCTTGCCCCTACTGCGGGAGCAGCCAAGGCTGCTCCGGCCTTACCCAACAAGGCCCCACCACGGGCGTCGACATGCATTGGCACGAGCCAAGGCAACGGGCAGACTGCGGGAACCCCGTCGACGTCCGGTGTAGAGGGTGTGAAGGCTTCGCATCTTGAGCCGAAGCCCACAACACCCAGGGATTGCTCGGCAGAGCAACGGTCCAACGCTTCTCATGAAGCTATGGACACAACCGCCAGTCAAACGGCGCGTGCAACGCTGAAGGAGCGGCGAATTTCTCTCGACCGCTCCAAAAAAGACAAAAGACAAATTACAGGGCCTCCAAAAAGCCCTGTAAAATAAGTTTCGTTTTCCATAACCTGAAAGGTTATGATACCATTCTGTTTTGACTTTAGTATCACACGCATGTCACCAAGGTTTTATTGCCAACAAATCAATTCTTACTCCATTTTTCTGCTCAAGTTCACTGCCCAAAATGGCTTTTCTCCTCCATTGGAATTGTAGAGGACTCATTCACAACATAGGTGACATAAAAGATTTGCTAAGTAGTCTCTCTCCATTGGCTATGTGCTTACAGGAGACCAATCTGGGAGAAAAACACACCAACTTCCTCAGAGGTTTTACCGTAGTACGTCGCAATCGCGTCCACGCTAGCCGGTTGTCTGGTGGTGTGGCTATTGTCGTCAAAAGTGGAATTGCAGTGAGAGAGATCACCATCAACAGTCACATCGAGGCCGTAGCCGTCACCATTTTAGCTCACAAAACTATCACCATATGTTCCATTTATATCCCCCCACACACGCATTTTTCGATTAAAGATATAGAGCATATTTTGGACCAACTGCCTGAACCGTTTGTTATCGCAGGGGATTTTAACGCGCACGGTATTCTTTGGGGAAGCAGTACAACTGACACCAGAGGACAAACCCTCGAAGATTTTATTCTGAACAATGACGTATGTCTTTTAAATACTGGTAGCGTCACCTACTGCTCCCCAAGCACAGGAGCCACTAGCTGCTTAGATCTAGCGCTGTGCTCACCTTCGCTCTTTTGCGAACTAAAGTGGAGCGTGATAGATAATGTCTATGGCAGTGACCATATGCCTGCTCTCATAAAATTAACACAAACCCTCCCCACCACTCAATCCCGACCACCGCGTTGGAAACTACGTCTGGCAGACTGGCCACTGTTCACTGAAAAAGCTGCCCTAGAAAAAGAGATGCTTGATGGCCTAAGCATAGAGGAAATGAACGAGACAGTCACCGCCTGCATACTTGCGGCAGCCGAACAAACTATACCACAATCCTCCGGCTTTATAAAGAAAAAACTTAAACACTGGTGGACAAAAGAGTGCACACAAGCTAAAAAATGCAAAACAAGGAGTGGGGCATTTTTCGTAAACATCCTACAGGAGAGAACCTCCTAGCATTTAAAAAGGCGAGAGCAAAGGCAAGATTTATTCGCAGGCAGGCTGAAAAACTCTCGTGGAAAAAGTACATTTCATCCATCAACAGCTCCATCACATCCAAAAGAATGTGGGATCAGGTGCACAAGGTTAACGGCAACTACAGTTCATACACCATCCCCATTCTCTCAACCCCTGGCATCCCGACAACTTTAGGCGAACAGGCAGACCTACTAGCGCAGCACTTTTGCGCTATTTCGAGCTCAGCAAACTATTCGGCAGCTTTCCTAAAACATAAACAATCTACAGAAAAACAAAAGCTTCCTATTAAAGGTTATCAAGACAGATCATACAACTCCCCCTTAACCCTGCAGGAAATTAACAGAGTGCTTTCTCAAGGTAAAAAAACAGCACCTGGCCCAGACAGAATACATTATCAAATGCTCGCCCATTTGTCTCAGGAAGCGGTGAAGGCATTGCTGCACTTCTTTAACGCTATTTGGATCACTGGCAGAATGTCAACAGAGTGGAAAAAAGCCATTATAATTCCATTTCTCAAAGCCGGAAAAAACCCTACATTACCAACAAGCTACAGGCCCATAGCACTTACAAGTTGTATGGCGAAATCCTTCGAAAGCGTTATTAATATTAGGCTAACATACATCCTAGAAACCGATAACTTGATAGATGTTCACCAATGTGGTTACAAGAAAGGATGTTCCACCACCGATCACCTCGTTCGCCTTGAACATACAGTACGAGAAGCTTTCCTGTACAAGCAGCACTGCTTAGAAGTATTTTTTGATCTTGAAAAGGCGTATGACACAACGTGGAAGTCCCCCGCAGGGGCGCCTGCGCAAGTAGGCGTTTGGTGTGTAGCGACACCACGGACCCGAGCTAACGGGGGAGTTTCTACTCCCTCCCACGCCTAGCCGTGCGTGGCTTTGCCGTGTCCGGGGAAAAGGGGATCCTGGGGGTTGAGCCGACGCTGGGTGATTGGACCGTTAAGGCCCCCCCGGCAGAGGCAACACACCCCTTTGGCCCCGGCTTCACGTAGACGGCACCCCTGGGCTGACCCACCCAGGGGAAATCGGCAGTCGCCTTTTCCTATCTCTCTCTCCCTACATCTTCGTCTTTATCTCTTACTGTTTATCTGTCCTGTCTTCTACTCTCTTCTGTTTACTTCCAAACTTCCTGGCGGCGAGGGTTAACCCTGTGCAAATAGCCTACCTTGGTCTAGGCGCATTGGGTTATAGTTGCGTTGTACGGCTGGCGTCTGCAGGTTTTAGCATCCACAAACTTGTAGCGTCCCCTTGTTGGGCTCCGTGGTGGGTGGCCGCCAACGCTTCTGAAGAAAATTAAACTGGCATGCATAAAGCATTTCCCCTATTAAGTGATCGTACCTCCTCAAAGCGGGTACGCACCGAAGATATCAATTTTTTCCTCCGGCCAAGACAAACCTTTCCTCATTTCCACGTTATACACTGCGAAAAAACTAACAAGCAAGCCAGAACAGTATCCCCCTTCGTAGTGGCTAGGTCCTTAACCGAAACTCTCGGTGCCGGGTACAAGGTTACCAAAATGGCCAGTGGAGATCTACTCCTCGAAGTACGTGACAAAGACCAATTTGATAAACTGAACACCCTCACAACGTTTGGAGACACACCCATCAGTATTACGCCACACAGGTCTATGAACTCATCTCGCGGGGTCGTTTCGGACGCAGATTTGCTTGACCTGACCGAAGCTGAACTTCTTGAAGGATGGAAGAGCGAGAACGTGACAAACGTACAGCGCATTAAGATAAGAAGAGATCAAAAGGAAATACCAACAAAACACTTAGTACTGACCTTTGCTTCGAGCGATTTGCCGGAAACAATTCAGACTGGGTACACAAAAACATCTGTGAGGCCATATATTCCCAACCCCCGCCGTTGCTTCCATTGTCAGAGATATGGCCACGGCTCGCAAAGCTGTCGTGGCCAGAAAACTTGTGCTATGTGTGGAGTCGTGGGCCATGCGTCCGACAACTGCGAAGCACCTGCACACTGTGTAAACTGTGGCGGTAATCATGCCGCGTACTCACGTTCTTGTTCTTTCTGGAAAAAAGAAAAAGAAATCATCACTTTAAAGATAAAAGAAAACATTACATTTAAAGAAGCAAGAAAAAAAGTCGCGCCATTTTATGGCCCTACATATGCTGATGCGGCGCGCCAGGGGGCAGTGTCGCACCAGCCCTCGCCACTCCTTCGGCTTGCGCAGAGTGAGCCATTGGCTGTGGCGCCTGCCCCCAAGGCGGCAGTAGTTGAGTCTACTCCGCCTACTATTGAACAGAGACCAGGGACTCCAGGGTCCTCGGGTCTCAAGGCCTCACCTCGCCAGGCGAGGCCCAAGCTTCGAAAAACCAGCTCGCATGAGCGGGCATCCAGTGCCTCCGAGGAGGCAATGGATACGGCGGCACCTCTGGTGCCAAAAGAGCGGCGCGGCTCTCTGGAGCGCGCCAAGAAAACTAAAAAGCTCATAACAGGGCCTGATAATAGCCCTGCTACTTGAGCTCGACCTTTCAGTTTAAACAAGTCACTCCCTTAACGTACACACAGCACTACTTTACATCCAATATGGAAACACAAATTATACATTGGAACGTCAGAGGCCTGCTTAAAAACCTCGACGACGTCCAAGAGCTTTTATACAAACACTCACCTCAAGTGCTGTGTGTACAGGAAACACATCTTAAATCCTCCAATACAAATTTTTTACGTGCTTACGTCATATACCGAAAGGACCGAGATGATGCTGTGGCGTCATCCGGTGGCGTAGCCATTATTATTAACCAAGGAGTAGCGTGTACACATTTACCACTCCAGACATCCCTTGAGGCGGTGGCTGTTCGAGCGGTACTCTTAAACAAACTCGTCACCATCTGCTCTTTGTATGTACCTCCCCACCAACGTCTTGAAAAACGTGAATTTCAGTCCCTAATAGACGAACTACCGGAACCTTATTTGCTTCTTGGGGACCTAAATGCGCATAGTGGACTGTGGGGCGATTCTCGCTGTGATGCACGAGGTCGTCTCATTGAACAATTTCTCTTCTCTTCCGGCGCCTGTTTGTTGAATAGGAAAGAGCCAACCTACTATAACGTTGCCAACAAAACTTACTCGTCTATAGACCTCAGCATCGTATCACCTTCACTTCTACCCCTATTGAAATGGAAAATCATAAACAATCCATATGGAAGTGACCATTTTCCTGTAGTGTTGAGTTCACAAACAACATATGAATGTCCTCTACATGTTCCCAAATGGCTGATAAACAAAGCAGACTGGGAACAGTTCCACAACACTACACGTTTGAGTTGGACAGACATATGTAGGTTAAACATAGATGAAGCTGTGAAGTACTTCACAGCTTTTCTAACTGACGCAGCAG
Organism: Rhipicephalus microplus; assembly: GCF_043290135.1. Lineage (NCBI taxonomy): Eukaryota > Metazoa > Arthropoda > Arachnida > Ixodida > Ixodidae > Rhipicephalus > Rhipicephalus microplus. The sequence goes on from NW_027464594.1 coordinate 8,393,137, forward strand.
CCAGGTGCATACCGCAAACATCTGGAATGCCCGGCAAACGACACGTCCCATGGTGGAACACGGAGTGTCGTAATGCGCGAAAGGAACAGAACAGGGCATGGAGATTGCTGCGCAACTCGCCAACAGCGGAAAATCTTGACACGTTCAAGAAAATAAAGTCTCAAGGAAGGAGAACGCGTCGGCAGGCCAGAAGAGAAAGCTGGCAGAAGTTTTTGTCAGGGATTAATTCATACACACAGGAGGCAAAAGTCTGGAACATGGTCGGTAGGATAACAGGGAAACAAGTACACACACTTCCACTCGTAAACACTCAAGGTGATACCTTGGAAGATCAGGCAAACTTCCTCGGGGCACACTTTGAACGGGTATCCAGCTCGTCCCACTATACTGACACTTTCCAAAAATACAGAACAAGAATAGAAAAGCAGAAACTCGAACACAAATGCACTAGATCCGAGGCATATAACCAAGCTTTCAGTCTAGCTGAGCTGCAAATGTCTCTAAACTCCTGCAGTACTTCTGCCCCAGGTTCTGACCGTGTGATGTATGAAATGTTAAAAAACCTACCAAACGAAACCCGTAAAACCTTACTTTGTTTGTACAATGCTATTTGGTCTTCTGGCACTATTCCTACCTCCTGGAAAGAGGCTATTGTTATTCCCATTTTGAAAGAGGGCAAGGACCCTTCTTTACCCTCGAGTTATAGGCCTATAGCACTTACAAGCTGCTTGTGCAAAGTCTTCGAAAAAATGATAAACTGCCGACTTGTACATTTCCTTGAAACAAATAATTTGCTCGACCCATTTCCGTGCGGGTTTCGAGAAGGTAGATCCACCACAGACCACCTTGTTCGTATCGAGGCACAGATCAGAGACGCCTTCGTCCATAAACAATATTTTCTCTCTGTGTTCCTAGATATCGAAAAGGCGTATGATACAACATGGCGGTTCGGCATTCTAAGAGACCTGTCTCACCTTGGTGTGCGCGGAAGAATGTTTCATATAATCGAAAGTTACCTGTCAAAGCGGACATTCCGTGTCCGTCTGGGCAGTGTGCTTTCCCAAACATTTGTCCAGGAAACAGGCGTGCCACAAGGTGGAGTTCTTAGTTGCACACTTTTTATTATCAAAATGAACTCTTTGCACTTGTCCATTCCCCGCAATATGTTCTATTGTACATATGTCGACGACGTTCAGCTTGGCTTCAAGTCATGCAACTTGGCCATATGTGAGCGGCAGGTTCAGCTGGGTTTAAATAAGATCTCCAAATGGGCAGATGAAAACGGATTTCGACTTAACCCACAAAAAGCACGTGTGTTTTGTTCTCTCGAAAGAGAGGCATGCACTCGGAACCTGACATTCGACTGAACGGGCAACGTCTGTCCGTCAAAGCCGAGCATAAATTCTTAGGCCTAATCTTGGACAACAAGTTGACCTTCGTGCCGTACATCAAGTATCTAAAAACAAAATGTTTAAAAGCCATGAATGTTTTAAAAGTGTTGTCACGTACTACTTGGGGTAGTGATAGGCAATGCCTCATGAACCTCTATAGAAGCCTCATTCGCACCCGCTTAGATTATGGGGCCGTTGTCTATCAGTCTGCTACTCAAAGTGCCTTGAAGATGCTGGACCCCGTGCACCATTTGGGCATCCGCCTTTCTACGGGTGCTTTTCGCACCAGCCCCGTAGAAAGCCTTTACGTTGAGTCAAATGAGTGGTCGCTTCATCTGCAAAGAACCTACATGTCCTTTGTATATATCCTTAAGGTGAAGGCAGACAAGAGGCACCCCTCATACTCTACTATAAATGACTTGTCGAGCTCCATTCTTTTTCAAAACAGGCCTTCAATGAGGCAGCCCTTCTCAGTTCGCCTGAAGGGTCTAGCCGAGGACACTGGAGTGTCACTCGAACACAATTTAATGGCTCCTGTAGCATACCCGCCACCGTGGCAGTGGCAGACTATAGATTGCGATGTGTCTTTTTTAGAAGTTACTAAACATGCGCCTATTGCCCATATTCGAACATACTTCTTGGAACTTCAACACAAATACACACGTCCTGAGTTTTTTACAGATGCCTCTAAGTCCAACTCCTCTGTGTCCTACGCTGCTGTTGGCCCTTCCTTTTCGGATGCTGGCCCTCTACATCCAGACACAAGTATCTTCACGGCGGAAGCTTACGCGATACTTGTGGCAGCTAAACACATCAAACAATTACAAATACAAAAAGCAGTAATTTATACAGACTCTCTTAGTGTGGTAACGGCTCTGCACAGTCTTAAAAAACAAAAAAAACCCTGTCCTCATCTCACTTTACTCTATTTTGTGCACACTTTACACACTCAACCAACATGTTGTAGTGTGCTGGGTGCCAGGGCATCGTGAAATTCAAGGCAACGTGATGGCGGATCAGCTTGCTGCATCTGTCCACGAGGGCACCGCCACTACACCCATATTAATCCCGGCCCTTGATCTTAAGCCGTCTCTCAAACGGAACATCAGAGACTTCTGGCAGAGCAAGTGGAATACACACACACAAAACAAACTACACATTATTAAGCCACACCTTGGTCATTGGCTGCCAGTATCAAAATCGCGCTATACAGAGGTAATACTAACGAGACTCAGGATAGGACACACATACGCAACACACACACATCTTTTGTCTAGTGACGATCCACCATTGTGCGACAAATGTGGTGAAACATTAACAGTCCTTCACATACTAATCCAGTGTAAACATTTAGAAACTCTAAGAAAACAACATTTTCCGTTACTCTACCGACAACATATACCTTCACACCCTGCAATGTTTGTCGGTAGGGAACCACTTTTTAGTCATAAATCATTGTTAGCGTTTTTAAAAGAAATTCACAGCTTTCATGTCATATACCCGGGCATACCGTAGCATGACCTCTCCAGAGAGGTTTTTGCTGCGGTGGCTACACAAGAAAGCACATGCCTCACGGCCCTTGGACGCAAGGGTTTGAACGAGTGAGGCACTTGTGCTAATGCCATACATATCCACCATCGTCTTTTATTATCACCAACTTTTGTCATCTATTCACACCACACACACCTTTCACGGCATGGTCATCATTTTATTACTTGTATGTTTTTACCCGCCTTACTGCGAGGAATTTTATGGCCCTTATACAGCCACTTATCACAATCATTGTCCATATTTTTAGTAAGATGAATTGGCGCTCTTTGGCCGTGAATCGGCCCTTGCGCCATAAAACATCAAACATCATCATCATCATCATCAACGTGGAAGTACGGTATTTTACGAGACCTGGCAGATCTTGGAATTCGCGGAAGGATGCTCAACTGTTTGACCGACTTCCTATCGAACCGAACTTTTCAGGTTCGTTTGGATACCACATTTTCAGAAACTTTTACTCAAGAGAACGGTGTGCCTCAGGGCTGTGTCTTAAGCACAACTCTCTTTGTCGTCAAAATGAACTCTGTGAACCAGGTCATACCATCTACTCTTATGCACTCACTATATGTGGATGATCTCCAAATAGCGTGCCGGTCATCTAACATGGCGACGTGCGAGCGACAGATTCAAATAGCACTAAACAAGCTAACACAATGGGCTAACAAAAATGGCTTCCGGTTTTCTGAGGAAAAGACGGTTGCTGTAGCGTTCTCCCAGAAACGAGGGTTACAACCAGACCCCGTACTGAAAATAAACGAAACAGTATTGCCAATAAAACAAGAACAGAAGTTTCTGGGGGTCGTATTTGATAAAAAGCTCAATTTTCTTACACACATTAATAATCTCAAGGTGAAATCCAACAACGCCCTCAATGTCCTCAAAGTCTTGTCCCGAAAGCAATGGGGTTCCGACCGTAAGTGCCTCCTGCTCATCTACCGCTCTTTAGTACGCAGCAAATTAGACTACGGTAGTATAATCTACGGTTCAGCAAGAGACTCGTACCTTAAGCGCCTAGACCCTGTCCACAACTAAGGGTTACGCCTCGCAACAGGTGCCTATCGAACCTCACCTATTTCGAGCTTATACGCCGAAAGTAACGAACCATCCTTGGAATATAGGAGAACGAAACTAATGCTCACGTATGTCCTTAGAGTTCGTTCTTCACCAGCTCATATATGCCACAGTATTGTCACACGCTGTGACCTACGACAACACTACGCCAACAAACCAAACGTAATTAAGCCACTAATACTAAGATTTGAAGAAAAATTTCATGCCCTGAATATTCCTAACGAAGCACTCTCCATTGCCAGAAGGCCACCCAGTTTGGCCCCATGGAGTGATTTCTCCAAATTCTTGGATTTTTCACTCACACATATAAAAAAACAAAACACCCCACGTGAACATATACTACAAGAATTCCTTGCATTACAACAAACGTACAACACTTACGAAGAATTTTATACTGATGGTTCGAAGACATCTGCTTATGTCGGAAGCAGTGTGGTAGGAGCAACACACGAGCAAATAACTAGACTACCGCAGTTCGTATCCATCTACACCGCTGAGTGCTATGCGTTATGGATGGCAGTACGATACATTATAAGCTCAAAACATAAAAAAGCCGTAATATTTACAGACTCGTTAAGCGCGCTGAAAAGTCTCAATTATAAATCTCAGTATGAGCCATTCATAGGCGATATTTTAAACACGCTATCCCACACACCTGATGATCACACCATACGCCTCTGTTGGGTCCCGAGTCATGTCGGGATCCCAGGCAATGAAAGGGCAGACCAACTAGCTGCAACAGCAAAAAAGATGCGCGAGTCAAAAACCAACATACCTGCCAGAGATGGGATTCAAGCTGTTCGCCGGGCCACCATCTTTCACTGGCAGCAAGAATGGAAATTACAACAAAACAACAAACTTCACCTAATTAAACCTGTTCTTGGTGAATGGAAGACCTGTCTTCATGGAGCGCGTTTTATCGAAGTAGTTATATGTCGACTACGAATAGGTCACACGCACATCACACATAATTACCTATTGGCAGGCGAAGAAGCCCCAACATGCGATAAGTGTCAGGAGCAACTAACCGTAATGCACATTTTAATAGCTTGCCCACATATGGAAACATTAAGAGAAAAACATTTCCGTATGTTTTACAGGTTAAATATTCCCTTTCATCCAATGCTACTCTTGGGCGAGGACGCCCTAATACCTATAGCTGATGTGATCAGCTTTTTAAATGAAGCACAACTTCTGAACAAGGTCTAACTACACTAAACTATGCTACCGCTAGACATGGCAAAACTTGACTGATGTGACTCGTAGCACAGCCTCTTCGGAGAGGCATCTGCTGCAGCTGGAATTTACAACGAGGTACTTGCCTCCCTGCCCTTAGGTATAAGGACACGGGTATGGTATTAGTGCTATGTAAAAGCCGTTACGGTTTAACATAACCTCATGCACCAACCATACACATTGACCACCGCGAACATCACACACATAATTTTAGAAGAGATATATACTTCACGCGTTTACGGAGCCAAGTTTTTAGGCCTTTATACAGCCACGCTTCACCGCTCATCATATTCATATGTCATCACCGTTAAGACATTTCAGAGTCATTGTCATAGCCCTGTTTGCTGTAAGTATTCTCACCATGAGTCTGGTGCAGCATAGCCTTAGTTGCTCTTGCGCCACAAAACCCAACATAACAAGATGAGCAAATACAAGAAAATTTTTATCCAGAAAGGCAAATAGAATTAGCTACTTAACAAATTGAGAAAGTAATCACTGAGGATAATAAAACAGTGTGGACGTACACGAATCTAATTAGACTGTTTGAGCTAGAGCTTGCTAAAGCACGTGACAAGTCACCCCGGAAAAGAAGACACAAACCCAAGAGTTGGTGGGATGAGGGAGTTGAAAGAGCCATAGCAAAACGCCAGGAAGCCTCTAGGGAACACAGACATGCTAAGCAGCGGGGTGAACCGACAAATGATGTTGTAAGAAAATGGGACATCTTTCTAAGCTGTAAAAGGGAAGCATCCCTTCTGATCAATGAAAAGATTAGAAGAAAGGGGGCTCAGTGGCTGGCAGAAGTACATAAAAAGGATAGAAAGGCAGCTGCGAAATGTTGGAACCATCTAATCTTTCTAATAAATGAGACGAGCCTAGAGCAGAGGTTTATAACTACAGCTGAAGGTGCTAGGCTAGAAGGGGACGAAGCTATTGAATATGTAATAACAAGGCTGACAGAAAACTTTCAACAAAGAAGTGCCTTATGCACCACAAGAGACAAAGATGAATCAAATGACGCAATGGCTCCATTTTGACAACGAGAGTTTGCAAGGGCTGAGAAGAGGGTCCCTAGTATTACATCAACAGGCCCAGACGGCATTCCAATTATGCTGATGAAGACATTGGGTCCGAAGTCTAAGCAGACTTTGAGAGAGGCAGTGAGCGAAATAATAATCGATGGTGAAGTCCCCGATGGATGGAAACTTGGCAGGATGAGCATGATCTATAAAGGAAAGGGGGACAAAGTTGACATAAACAACTACCGTCCTATAACATTGACATCAGTAGTCTACAGGCTAGCGATGCAGATTATAAAAGAAAAACTGCAGGCATGGAAAGAGGATGAGGGGGTGCTGAAGGATTTGCAGAATGGGTTTCGGAAACACAGGAGGTTGGAAGAAAATCTGTTCTCACTGAAGCAGTGCATCGAAATAGCAGAAAAAGAACGCAGGCCCCTGTGGCTAGCATTTTTGGATATCAAGGCAGAGTGCAATAGCGTGGTTCAAGAGGACTTGTGGGGAATACTGGACACACTAGGTGTGAAGATGGAGTGACTAATCTTTTAAAGGACATCTATAAAGGTAGCAAAGTAGTTATAAAGTAGGAAAAACAGGTATCCAAGCCCACAGAGGTAAAATGGGGGCTTGGGCAGGGGTGTCCTCTGTCACCCTTGTTATTCACGATGTACGTACAAGGATTAGAGGGCAAATTAGAGTGAAGTGGACTTGGCTTCGACCTCTCTTTCGTCAAACAAGGAGAACTCATTGAACAGGCAATACCAGCATTGATGTACGCAGATGATAATGTGCTAATGGCCGGCAACAAGGAAGATTTGCAGAGATATGAAGGTAGTGACCTTAGATTACAGGAGGTAACGCTAGAGATAACAGATAAATACAAATATCTGGGCGTATGGATAAGCAATGGGACCGAGTACCTAAGGGAACAGGAAATATACGTGACGACTAAAGGTACCAGGAATGCAGCAGTGATGAAAAATAGGCCACTGTGGAATTACAATAGGTATGATGTCGTGAGAGGAATATGGAAAGGGGTCATGGCTTCTGGTCTGACGTTCCACAATGCGGTCCTGTGCATGAGATCAGAAGTTCAAGCAAGATTAGAAATTAAGCAACGTGGAATAGGTAGACTTGCCTTAGGAGCTCACGGGAATACACCAAATCAGGGAGTACAAGGTGATATGGGATGGACTTCACTTGAGGGCAGGGAAGCTAGCAGCGAGATTAAATTTGAGAAGCGATTGAGAGAAATGGGGGAGAAGCGTTAGGCTAGGAAGGTTTTAGGAGATTTGTACATGAAGAATGTCGATACAAAATGGAGGAAGCGTACCAGGAAATTGACGGGTAAATACTGCTGAGACCGATATGTGGGGAATGGGCATGATTAAGAAGTCCACTAAAGATCTATCGAACATTTAAGCAGGAAAGAAGCGGGTATAATTGACAAAAACGAGGTTATCAGATCAAGGCACGAGTGAAATTTAAACCCTTCACTGCAGAGTACCAGTCATGAACCTCACTATTTAAAATAAAAAAAGTTAAATTAAATTTTCGGTTCACTAAGTATTAGGGCTTGGTGACGTTAGTTACCACCCGATCTAAAGGGTACAGCCATATCAATCCATTCATCCATCCATCCATCCTGCAGTCGACGCCGACTGCGCCGCGCCATAGACATGCTTGGAGAAATGCACATTAGACGTCGTTCGCGTGGTGACTGGAATAAAGGAACGCTAATGTGTGTTTTAATCGGGCTTGACACAGTGAGTGTTGTTCTCTGTAGCATGCTATGATCGAGACAAAGCCAGGCAGTGTGAGGTGACTTCGTGTGGCGCAGCTTGTTCTCAAATTTCACCTCCATAACGCATGTATTACGCTGACTGATTACGTGATCTGCCCCGCTTTTCATTCTTTTTTATCACATATTACTTGAAAACTAAACCACAGTGCTGATAATGCTACAGTCGTTGCATTTCAAGGTTTCCGAGCTACAACAGTGACGCGAATGCGACGTTCTTATCTATGCGCATGCCGCATGAGGGCGAATATGAACGTCAAAATGATCGGAGACGCTAGTCACCTGCCACCAGGGATCGGTCACCCATGACTGAAGTACTTTCTTTCGCTTAGGTGAAGCTTGTCGTGTTAAAGCGCGGCATCACTAAAGAGCTTATTGCGTAGAACTTATGCCGTCGGCGTCTGTGTGTGAGTGGAAAAGCTACGTTGGCCGTGAGCGAAAATTCGAGGTAGAATCAATAAAGATGGTGTTTGCACTTTGGCCTTCCTTGCGGTAAAGTGCGGGTCTTCGCTGAGAAGTGAGTGCTTCTTGCTAGCGATTGGGCAGGCGATTGTGTGTGCGTTCTTCCGTGCGGGAGAGTGTATGTGTGTGCGGGTGCGATTTTGTGTGGGGGGTCTATTGCGCGCGCCGTGTGTGTGTGCATGTGCTCTTCGGTGCGTGTATTTGCGCGCGCGCTCGTCAGTCTGTGTGCGCGCGCTTGTGTGTGTGGGTGAGTGCGCGCGCTCGCGTGTTTGTTCTTTTGTGCATGCGAATGTGTGTCTGTATGCGCTCTTTTGTGAGTATGTGCGAATGTGTGTATATGTGAGCGCGCTCGTCTGTCTGTGTGCGTGTCTTGTTTTCGCATGTTTTTGTGCGTGCTTTTATGTCACTGCGTGCTTCCACGCGTGAAAAAAAAAACCCGCTGTCTACGTATACCTCAAACGCTAAGCGTCATCTGTGTCTATGCAAATTGAAGGTGGTTGCGCTCAGCCATCTCTTTCCGCAGAGTTACGAGAGGCGTGCCAAAACAGATTCTCTCGCGTAGGAGCACATTTGCAGAAAGCTCCGCTTCCGTAGCATTCCCTTCACTGCCGAAAGAAGTTGTCTGCGAGCACAGCAGGTAAGCTTGCGCATTGAAGGCCTCAGTACCCCAAAGTATCTCCACCAATTAACATACACGGTGCAGCTCAGCTATCCTTCAAATCGTTTCTATCTTCTGGAAGTGGTCAACAAAAAAATTTAATCAATCAATCGGGTGACTTCGCTCTCCTGTGAACTTTCTATATCTCATGTGCTGCACTAGAGGGCACCTAAATTTTCTTGAAAACTAGCTCACGGATGTGTTCGCATCGGTCACTATCATCGCGACAGCCGCTGGGGCATGAATAAATTGAAATATTATAGCGCCAGCCACCATCAATCCTTCTATTGCTTTTATTTGAGACGGTTGGGGGACGAAAAAAGATGAGGTGCAAAGCCAACCAGTGGTCTGCGGTTTCTATAAAGCGACTTCTTGAAGCCCCGCAAACCATCCCGCATAGACAGCAAAGAAAAGGAAGGGTAGTAGACGCGCGCCGCCATGCGGCGAACGGAGCGGTCACTCCTTCTTTTACAATTACGCCTCCTCCGTCCAATTGAGACGGCCGGAGGAACACCACCGCACGCGCCCAATCCAGGCGGCCGTGCCGTGAGGGATAAAAAAATAACTATACCGCAGTGGACGCTGTCAAACTTCTGGCATTTTGTCAAGCTCGCTTAGCAGATATGAGGCGGTGGCAGACCGGTTTGACCCGTGCTTTTTTTCGTCTTTTTTTTTGTGCCTCGCCGAATTTCTCATAGTAAGAGAGAGTTTTTGACAATGTATAAGGGTTGTTGACTATTGAAATGAAACCATTTCAGGGGGTGATAAATCTTAACCGGATTTGCAGCAACAACTTACAAAGAAAATATGTACGACTTGCATAGAACGACAGCCTCACTTAACCGCGACCAGACCTTTCTATTCATCCTCCTAAAATTCCCTTTTTTCCACGAACCTTTTCTTTGAAGACGTGCGGACGGCATTTGCTTTTTCCTTCAGAAACCTTCCTTCACTCTGTTGGCTTGCCATACTAAGCGAACTCGTCCGTCGCTTTGTTGCACTTGTGACATCATAGCACGTATTGCCAAGTATTTGCTTTCTAAGAGCGTGTTATCCACTTCCTGTTTCATACGTGCTTCAGCGCCGTCATGTCTCTTACCGCCGCTCGTAGAGCCCCATGAAAGTGAAAATAGCCGCAGTTTTATCTCAACAACCCGTGGTTATCTTTCTCGCAATCATATTTTTTACAAGGGGTCAATTATCGTCGCGGTTGTGCAGGACGTCATCTTCTGGCCTCTAAGCGAGCAAAAAGTTAAGCCAAGAACGAGCTCGATTACGAACAGCTGAGCGGATCCTTGCATTGCCAAAAAAGGACAGCGAGACGGTTGGTGGCGACGAAGACTGTGACGTCGTTTCTCGATGCAGTTAAGTGATTTTCTTCGAACATTTTACTTTCATTTCTTAGGTTCAGTCAAAAGTTGCGCTAAGCAGATTAGTCATCCTTACTACAACTGAACGGTAACATGTATGATCATTCCACTTAACAGTGCAATGGTTTGTTCAAAAGTATTGTTTTATGAACGTCGTTGTCGTGAAGTAAAAGGTAATGCGCCCTAAAACTATGCCTTGGTGCAGGCGTCAAGCTACGGTCCGCAGGACAGTGTGCGGCCCTCGGCAAATTCTCGGAAACGCAACTCCGCCACATCTTGTATGATGATCGAGACCACAGTTTTGACCTCAAATGGGGCTTTTACTTGTAAAACATGTTTGAAAACTGCAACCTTGTGACACGCCTGCTTAAATAAAAAGACGTAATTTCTTCTCCAGTGTTGTACGTATATTCGATTCGCCTATCATTTTGTTTTCTAGTTTTGGCGCAAAGGAAACAGGTGAATTAGCCGCTAAGTTAAAACAGCCGCAAGGTCAACCCTCCTCGAAATTTTCCTAGCGGCTGCCCGCCACGTCGGCTCCTTGCAACTTGGCTATCTGCTTCAAAATATTGCCGACCCCTGCATTCGTGTGTATTCCGGAAATAATCCTGCCATAACAAAACGATACATTCGGTCTCTCAAAAAATCACTTGAAATGACAGAATAGTGCTCACTTGACCAAACCAGTACATAAAAGACAGCGCAAGAAAAGTATAGCTATTTATGTTCTTACTTATGCCTGCACATATGACCGTATGTGTGCACCTACACGTTTGGTTTAGGTGCACACACACCAATACATTGGTAATGATTGTGGATTGTTTATCTCAATCAAGTAATAGTCGCTCCGACTCCTTCTCCTTGCCTTAAATGGGTGAGGCATCCGCGCTACGGGAAAACTGCAATTATCGACGTTGTTCAGTTATCATGGTCCGCAACGCACATTTGTTGTTCACACCTCCTTTATTCGACCAGTGTCACTTGGTCAGGAAAAATAAATACCGGTTATTCATACTACATCAATAAAACATAGTCATGGGCAGTGCAACAGGCCCAGGTGGCGCTGCGAAAAACGCCGTCACCAGCGCCCCCATCGACAAGCTGGCCATAAATGGCTAGTAGAAAGAGAGCCGTCCGCAAGCGAACGTGAGGCCCTCCTCTTCGTTAGTCTTGACGTGCGGTTTCCTGGATATCATGGACCTGGCAAGCTTCTTCCTACAACCCAACTTCGCTCCAGAAAAGTAGGAAGTTCATCAAGACGAACCGCTGGTACAATGCGAAAGGTATTTCATTAATTCTGGCGTAGTGCAACTGGCAATTGAAGTGCAAGCGAGCATCGCATGACATCGAGTCCAAGGCAAGCACTCCGACGAGCTTTCTGTTACGCTTAAGTAAGTTAAACTTTGGTATGCACATGATGTAAAAGCGCTGAAGCGCTTACTCGAGCCAGCTGTTATACGATCAGTGAAGCTAGCTTCATCTGGCACGAATAGCCCTGGCGGTTTTCGCCTTTGCACTTGCATCCTAGATCGATCTCTCGCTTCCTGTGCGTTGTACCGTTTTATTACGCGTGCTAGAATGTTCTCTTGACGGTCGTCATCCGTTTGTATATACTGCTAATGGCGATACATGCGTGTCCACTTTCTCGGTGTACAATGAAAGGAAAAACCAAGGTCTCCAAGATAGCTGCAGCGATCTCGGAGACCAACGGCAAAAATGATTGTTGTCGCTATTATTTTGCGATTCACCTGTATGACGTACGTGTTCGCATTTCCTACTCAAAGCCGTAACTTAGAGCTCTGAAAGCCATACGTGCTTAATGCTGTGTGGTGACGACAACTTCAAATTATTGGTGGTCACGACGTGTGCGATGTTTATCGCGCGCGTCACCTGTCTACTGCAGCAAAGCGCGCACCGCGGTCCGAAGCTCTGCTAAGATTCATAATAGAAGTTACCATGGTTCTCCGTCAAGGCTACTCAAAACAATAGCAGGAGACCTACATTATCACACTTTCTTATGCGACTTGCTGTGGAGGACGCGAGTAATTCGCTTATCGAACACAATCGCGACGACCCGTACACATAACTCTGGCTGTTCTGCTTAGCGAAAGCTGTGAAAATGAGCAAAACTGAAGTCCTTTACGACCGTGGCAAATCACAGTTGTACAGTATCGTCGACTTGGGTCTTTTTTTTGTTGAGCGCAGGGCTGTTGCGTCTGCTTTTGTTTTCGCCATCGTTCTGGCGAGTGAACCGGGAAGCACTTCAGCGTGGTTCGGTGACGTGTCTGGCTAGCATAGAGAAATTCGTAGCTCCTTTTCTAAGCGTTCAAAGCGCAAACAGACCTAATATCTGGCTAAATCGTTGTTTCGCACGCCATCGTTGCACCTGGTTGCGCAGTGAACTGTGCAAGGGAGTCAGGCTTTGCACTACTCAAAACTGCGTAGACAAGTGGCGCTGCGTGTCTGCCAAACTCCAGAGTTTGACGTGTATACAAAGTAGAGTATCGGGTTAATTTTACACTTAGTCACTAAGCAATCTTTGCGTGTCCTGCACTTACTCTAACGTCAAAACCTTTTCTTGTTCGTTTCCACCCAGATTGGCATAAGGGCGACTACACGCGAGGAAGCCTGGTGTCGGATTAACGAATCATGACTGAGGCTGGGAAGTCAACTGCAGACAAGTAAGACTTACTTGTTAAATGTTTTGCTTAAAAAAATTATGAAATGTCAAGCCATCTCTCTTGTTATTAGGTCCGAAAGAGATTTGGACTTCAATACATTAGTCCTCTTTACTAAACAAGTAATAAATGTATTGATAAATGGCGGACTCCTTTCACGTTTTCCAAATAATATACGAGTTACTATTTTGAGCATAAATATGCATTGCTGTGTGTGCATAATAACCTGCCATGCACTTGTTTAGATGCACTTTTTTCGTTAACTTTTTATTTATTTTTTTGTTTATTTAGAACACAAGTATTTTATTTAAAGAAATGCACTTGACAGGTGCGCTATCGTTATACACTTCTTTCACTTCTGTGTGAAAGAAGCATTTCTAGTTCGGTCAATAGGTATTGGAACTGTGAACTTATTGTGCTTTCGTTTGCCCTTTAAATTCTCCATTCCAGGACAATTTTTGTATGCTGCGAACAATTCACTATGTATCTGTTGTTTACTATACTTGTAAAACAGATACAGGGACCTTTTGTCAAGTATTGCTATATAGACCTCTAGCTTGTGCAGCTTTGGTGTTGTAGTCGAAGAAAAAAAAAGCACCTGAATCTGAAACACGTGCGCATCCATTATGCGAACGAGGCGATGCTTTTATTGCACTAGGTTTTTGGTAAACCTTAGTGTTGGTTTGCCATAGCGATCGTACACCACATCAACCTCCGCCAGCCGCACACAGTTTTATATGTCACAGAAGCGGGACGCAAAAATAGGAAGCCCTGATGACGAAATGCCGATATGGTTCGTTTGATCTTTAGTTGTGTACTCCTCACGTTTGACACTGCGTTGGTATTCACGAGCAGGGAGCTCTTCACGCAATGCAAAGTGCAAAAAAAAAAAAACGTGTAGTGTGCGTCATGAATATCTCGACTGTTACGTCACGAAATAACGCATTGTGCCGAAAGCAAAATAGTGCGCTAAAGTAGCGCTATTTGGCTACCTTAGCGCGCTATTTCGTGCTAAGGTACCACGCAGAAAAATTATTATTACTATAAGGTAGATGGTGCGTAATAGATCCTCGAAATTGTTATCCTATAGTTTTGTTTTACAGCTTCTACTGCGCGAGGCGTTCTTGCTGAAGAAGTTCGCAAAATCAATTTAGGCTCTCGCTGTATATGTGCGGTGGTTCCGGCGCACCTATTCAACACGATTGGAGCTTTGGAAACATTCGGCGAATTCCAGGCAGTGTGGGAACCGATTTCATGCCAAGCATCGGCGAGGCATTTCTCGCTTCGAGTTACGTGTTACGAGGTGGACCGACGTATTTGGAGAAGACTAGATTTTATGGTCTGACGTTACGCCGGCGCTTACGTTAAAATGATGCTCACCGCCCGCTTGACAACAACGTCGTTAGTGATGAAGGCAGGAAGGTGGTTTCATTAAGATAAAGCACGTAGGAGTAGAAGTACATGTTGATATCACAGAAGGTCACATGAATTTTGAAGTTGTGCGAGATAAAACGTAAGAAGGTGGCGAGAACAATGTGCGTTTTATTTCAAGATTGATGAAAAACATTTTGTGGAAAAGGCATTGGCGGGCCTGCTTCCTTCTGTTAGAAAAGGTAGGGGTGTGCGAGAGTAATTAGCGACAATCAAGCACTGAATGACTTCTACTGCGTTAACAAGTGTACAAAAATGAAGATCCCCGATTGATGAGGCATACTCGAGTTTTGAGCGTTTTATAAAGCAGCAGTTTTTAATAAAACAGGCGCTAATAAAAAGAATGTGGTTTGCATTGTTTATCACATTTTGATAGGGCTATTCATGTCAAATTATTATCAATGTAAACACCTCGATATTTGTTAGTATCAAATCACAACTGAGAATTGGTTATATAAATTACAAGGCTAGTGCAGTCACTACTTCCTCGAGACATCCTCATTATTTTGCACATTTTACTATTCAGTTCCGTGGAGCGGAGGGAACACCCGAAGGCAATAGTGTCAAGATCAGATTGAAGTTGTGATGAATCATCCGTGTTATTATTCGGTAGATAACAAAATAATGGGCAAATAGCCTGATTGTCAATGTAATGCAGAATGGAAGGTCAGTATTGTAAATTAGAAAGAGTAGGGGTCCACAGACAGAACCACGCTGCACACCAGATGTTACGGAACAATGGCGTGAAATATGACCGCCAGCTGTTACATGATGAGTTTTGTTAGATAAGAAGCATTCAATCCACCTTTATATAATTTAGTAAATATTTAGCGTGCTTAGTTTTAGTAGGAATAAGCAGTGAAAAACGGCGTCAAAAGGTTTTAAAATATCACGGAAAATGCAGTAAATAATGGAGCCAGTGTCAGATGCTGAAAAAAAGTCGTTGGTGAAGAGTAGTAGTTGGCTTTCGCATGAGTAGTGTTCGCTAAAACCATGATGACTCTTGATTGATTTGTGGGGTTTAACGTCCCAAAACCACCATATGATTATGAGAGACGCCGTAGTGGAGTGCTCCGGAAATTTCGACCACCTGGGGTTCTTTAACGTGCACCCAAGTCTGAGCACACGGGCCTACAACATTCCCGCCTCCATCGGAAATGCAGCCGCCGCAGCCGGGATTCGAACCCGCGACCTGTGGGTCAGCAGCCGAGTATCTTAGCCACTAGACCACCGTGGCGGGGCCCATGCTGACTCTTGTGAAAAGAGTTATTTTATTAGATAAATACAATTAAGTTAGACAATACAATCAAGTTAGAATAGATCATAAGTTCGGCTTACATGGTATGCTATAGTCAAATATTGGAACTGTAATTGGAAGGGTTAAACACCTGGTTTAGGCACAGGAGCCACCTTCCACGCCCTCCAGTCACTGGGCAATCAGGCTTGTTGCAATGACTGCGAAAAAAGTTGTGGAAAAATGACTAAACAAAAAATGGCCGTCTGCTAAAAAAGTTGGGGAGCGATTCCGTCTATGCCACGTGCTGACACTTTCATTTTAAATATGAGCTGAAAAAGGCCCAATTGAACAATGATTATTTTTACCACTCAAGAATATCCTGAATAAGCTTGAATTAGTGATTCATTAGAGTTGTCGAGAGAAAATGCGTTTCTTAAATACATCTAGCAAAGCTTCACAGCCCCTGTTACATTAAATCGCCAAACCAAGTTCGTTACAAAGGTAAATGTTCTTATTTTTCTGACCATTTACAATGCACAAAACCTTGCGAGGGTTAGACTGTAGGTGAGAGGGAAGTGTATCACTAAAGAAACTATCTTTAGGAACTGCATAAGCTTCTTTGTATTTTGAGGATGCACTGTGATAAGCCACCAATCTCTCTGTGGTATCAGATATAGAAGCACCGCGGTGAAGTCGCTGTTTACGGCTTATATACAGACTAACCACTATTTGACTAACGGTGCACCTATCATGAGATATACTTCTCATGTTGTTTCTAACGAATGTGTAATGCCTGGCGGCCCGATCATGAACCTGACACGATTGTCGAACGCAGGCCCGCACAGGCACACAGCAACAGGAAGGCTTGCGCAGGGAGTGCCTTGGCTTTACTGGCGACGGCCGCAGTTTTTCTGCTGGTCGGACGCTATGTGGTTCCATCGAACAGCCAAAGCGAAGGCGCTCCACAGCTTCCAGGCGGCCCTGCAGATGGAAGCAGTGAGCAGGGGACGTCACCGCGTACGACAGACTCTTCCGCCGCATGTGGGACCAGCAGCCCAGGCGGCGGCGATGCTTTCGTCCAACTTGAGAGCGTCCATCGAGAGGTCGACACATACTTGCTCGTTGAGGCCATCGTAGACCAGACGTTAGAGGAACACGTGCGGTAAGGAAAGCTTCGATGTACCGTGCTTTTCAACGAAAAACACTGCTTCGTAAAAGAAATGGGCCCAGTTTCGATATATTGCTCCAGTGGAGTTCTTTAAAGTGTCAGTAGCTAAATATGCGCTCAATGATGAAAAATACTTCAGAATATTCAGCCACCACACATTTCGCCCTGCGATCTTAAATATAGCAAACATGTTTAAGAAGGCATAGGCGTGTGCACGAGGGGGATGTCTGCCTCTCTCCTAAT
Source organism: Rhipicephalus microplus (assembly GCF_043290135.1). Classification (NCBI taxonomy): domain Eukaryota; kingdom Metazoa; phylum Arthropoda; class Arachnida; order Ixodida; family Ixodidae; genus Rhipicephalus; species Rhipicephalus microplus. The sequence goes on from NW_027464594.1 coordinate 8,410,453, forward strand.
CACCCAAGGGGGAAGGGGCGCAAAGTCTGCTCCACACATTGTCTTAATAAGGAGGGCGGGCCGCTGCGACGAAATTTCGCACAAACTCCCCCCCCCCCCCCTCCTTCTGCTCACGCCTAAGGAAGAAGGGACAGTGCCACTGGTCCCTTTGATAGGGAGGCAATCACCGGGCTAATTCCAAGGGCGTATCGGCGCCCCGAAGTGCGCCGTGATAGCGCGGATAATTTAGTGTTGGTCTAAAGAACGAGGCAGAGCCGAGCCCCGCCACTGTGGCCTAGTGGCTAAGGTACTCGGCTGCTGAACCGCAGGTCACGGGATCAAATCCCGGCTGTGGCGGCAGCATTTCCGATGGAGGCGGAAATGGTGTAGGCCTGTGTACTCAGATTTGGGTGCACGTTAAAGAACCCCAGGTGGTCGAAATTTCCGGAGCCCTCCACTACGGCGTCTCTCATAATCATATGGTGGTTTGGGGACGTTAAATCCCACAAATCAATCAATCAGGCAGAACCGAAAGGTGGTAACAAAACAAAAATATATTCTCAGATAAGGCAGAACAAACAACAAACTTTTACACTCTGCAGTTATCAGAATCAGAAAGGTTTTTATTTTCCAACAAAATTGTTCGGGGTCCGTCAGTCGAAAAGCTGCATCATACAGCTTCAATGTGCCTTAAAGCCGTCACATGGCAGCAGTAACGTCAAAATTAGCATTCGTACATGTTTTAAGTACATATCCAGAAAAAAATCACAATTTTAATGAATTAAAAAATGGACCTATTGAATAACCAATAAATAACGATATTTATAAAAATATAAATAAGACGCTTTTAGAATGGTGAAACGTCTTAATGCATTGCTATACGTAAAATAAGTGGACGTTACAACATAAAGAAAGTGACTCGTACAAACATAGCTACGAAGCATAATGGTACATTTTCATTTTTATCGAAGCACTGAGGGAGAAACACGCGAAAAAGCAAAAAGAAACGTGAAAGTGGAAAAACCGTTTACTTTATCCCTTCATTCACACTTGAAAAGTTATTTTCGTATTTGTTTGCGCGTCAAAATATTTGGAATAAATCTTTCCCTTCCCGAATTATTTAGTATCGGAGGCGGGCTGTGCCGCAGAGATTGCGTAAGGTAATTTGTGCGCCTGTATGGTACTGGCCACATTCGTGGCTACGAGTGCGCGAGTCGCTATTTTTCTATTCGAGCCATGACGTATATTTTAAAAAGGATTTGATATTGTCGGAGCCGAAAAAAATGAATACAGAAGTCGCTATTTGTTGAGACTTGTCACACGTAATATCTTATCTTTTTGAGAAAGCAGCGCAGTGGAATAAAAATTGGGTACATTCGCTGTTTGTCGAAGCGCGCGTTTTTGAAGTTGAAGAAGTGCAAGAATGTTGCCTTTTGTGGTGCTGGCCCACCCAAGCGCAAAATAGGTAAGATGCGATTCAAAGACGGCGTAATATATCTGCAATTTTACCCTTTCCGGAAAAACATGTCAACAGTGATATAGCACACCAGCGGCAGATCAAATATAGTACGACACCACTCACGAGATACTCCGATAAATTAAAGAAAAACGGGCACAAACAAGACCTCACACTAAATGGTGGTTGTGGTTATAAGAGGGAAAAGAAGAGTGTCACGTGTAAATATCGCAAAAACATCGACGCGGATCACCGAGCGATGAGGGACAAAGAAGAAGAGCGCGGTGGCACGGGTGGCACGAGGCACGAGGTGGCATCAGCATCAGCATCACTCGCAGTGTTCGGGCCAAGGCGTGGAATTCTGAGCTCGGACGAGCGAGACGTTCTGCCGGGCGAGACGCGGGCGTGTGCACGGAAGACCACGGAGCCGGGCCAGGTTCAGGGTGGCCGAAGATCCAGGTGCCAGGGGAGTTCTGGCTGAATCGAGGATCGCCGAGCGGTGCCGAGCCGTACCGAGCGACGCGCCAGACTCGGACATGGGCCGCGAGCTGTGCATCCGAGGGTACCTGGTTGTGCCCTGGCCAAGGCGAGGAACGCCGGTGACTGAGCTGCCGCACCGCAGCTGTGGCGAGCAGCATTTCAGCACTGTACAGACGGTGCTGTGCTGGCCAGAACCCGCACGTGGAACTGCTACGTCCGGGTGGTGATCAAGAGCTCGGAAACAAGGTCTGGGGTCGCGCTGGTCCAGGCATCTCCTAGACGACGCCACCGCTGCTCGAGAGTCGTCAGTCCACGGGACTCTTTTCCTCATGTGCCGTGGCGGTCGTCCCGACGGCGTCCACATCACTGACATTTTATAGCCTTTCTTTTGTATATAAACGTTTAAGCTCGTCTCCCTGTCTGTTTCCTGCACCGCTGCACAATAGTGGAAATGCTCGAATCGTCCTAAACATCGCAAAGAGAAAAGTGAGCCCGGTAACTGTCAGCATCAGCATGCGACACCTCAACAGTAGCTCACAAGAGATGGGGGTGAGGAGAGATTTAAAAGATAGGATTGAAGGTAGAGAGATAGAGATAAGCAAGGACAGCGAGTGACGACATTAGATAGATAGGAAAGAGGGAAGCACGGTCACGGGAGTGCGAGGACGGGACACCACTTGCGAGAGCTCTTGTCGGTGACAGGAGATGGCGTAGGACTAATCCAGTCGGCCAGAGCTGCGCTTACGTCGTCGTAGGGGACCGGTGGCAGGAGCTGGCGTAGGACCAACCCAGTCGGCCAGAGCTGCGCTGTCGTCGGAGATCGCGAGGGCACAACCGGTCGGCACGGAATCCAGAGAGCGAATGCAGAATGCAACTACCATGCAATCTCATACGTTAAATGTCCAAACACACTTATTCACTAGAATTTCCGTCAAGAGTATGCAGTCCAGAGTTCCTGGAGCGAAACTTGAATGCTTTTCTTCCAAAAAAAAACAATCAAAATCCAGCGCCGGTTGTCGTGCCCCTGCGTTAAAGGTTTCTTTTCCAGGAAACTCTCGCGTCGTCAACTGGCCGCACTTCAAAACAAAACTTCTTCGCCGGCAACACATCAGCCATGCACTCAGGCGCTGCTACTGCAAGTCACGTACGTCTTCGTCCACTGGCGAAAAACAATATTACCTGTTTTGTCACTGGAACAAGCCTATGTCTGCTGGCGGAAAACACTCCCTTCATCTTCTCCTCTGACTCCCTCCACTGCTTGCTTTTATGCACTAGCGGCTGGGTTCCCGAAATTTCTAGGCGTTTCGTGGGCACTCCGCACCGCCAAAGCCGGGGATGGGAGAAACCTTTCTCGTAACGTGACGCAACTCTGCAGCACCACGCCCATTTGCTTCGAGATGTTTCTATAGAGTTCGCTGGGTGTAACTCTAGATCCGAGGAGGTTGGTCGGCGTGGCGGCGGCGCTTTTGAGGGACAAAAGAGGTACTCGCGGCGTCTTTTGATGCTTCTTTCTTCGTTGCGCCGGCTTCTGTCGAGTCTGCTTGGCGCCCGGTATTCATGCAGCTGTTAGAAATCAAAGGCGCGTGCTTTCTTGAGCACTCGTTTGTGGTAGACACGTTTTTTTTGGTTTTAACCACAATTAAGCGCACGTGCCTCACTACGCCGATACGGAATTTTTTTTTTCTCAGACTGAGCTGGAAAGAACATGTATGTGAGAAAACATCGTGAAGCACACACAACTGAGCACAAAAAATAAAGAAAAAATGTGCAGCAAACGTACATTCTGGCAAACTTATAAACGCACTCGCAATTCCACAGTCAGAAGTACTTTTTGATAATTCATTCTATGTTTTATTTAAAAAAAAACAGGAGCAGAAACAGCCCAGAATTCGGATTCTGAAATAAGGCCGCTGAGTTTTTTAGGCACGTCCATGGAGCTGGTACCTACAAAATAGCACCAGTCTTGAAGCCATCCCGCTCAGGCTTGCGGTACACTCAAAGAAAAGATGGAATGGAAAAATTGTCTTTATGTCCCCCAACAATAACCTTCATCTGCCTTTCGTTCATTTTGTTGCATTAGACAGCTATATTTTACTGTTAGCGTGACAGTGGGGGTCAAAAAAATAGCGTTACCGCGCAGCAAACGTTCTTTGCGGACAGCGTCTTCTAGTTTTTTTTATCATTTAAAGATGATGAGCTTTATTCAGTACAATACAGTGCAATAAAAAAGTTGATATAATACAGAAGGAGGTCCCAAGGTAAAAACTGTCAGGGGGACCTCCTGTGAATTCATGTATAAAAATATAGAACAAAGATTGGCAACTAAGGAAAAAACAGCAAGCGAATAAAACAAAATTAACGGAATGAAAATTATTATTGAAACTTATGGTAGTTCAAAATATTTACATGTAAGTGTTAAACAGGAGATAACTAATTGAATTAAATGACTATAACATAACACATACATAACACTAACTAATACAGTGTCACTTCAGAACCTATACACGTACACATAAATGCATATAACCGTGTTTAAACACACACATATATACACATACATATATATTCAGGTGTCGCATGTTGTTAGTAAGAACTGTTTTAAATGCCGCCGGAAACAATGTAATGAGGGGCTTGATTTAATAATTGATGGTAGTGAGTTCCAGAAAGAAATTGCAGAAAACAAGACTGTCATTTTGCCGTAGTTAGTGTTTACTTTTGGAAGCAGAAGGTTACTATTTTCAGAAAACCGTGTGTTATTAGTATTGTCGAGATGTGTGAGGGGAAGTATGTCAGTGAGAAAGTCACCGACTCTACTTCTGAATAATGAAATTCCAAGTTTGAGTCGAAAGGTGGAAATGAACGGTAGAATTTCGAGAGTGCTAAAGAGGGGTGCTGCTGATGCTGTGTAGGAACTATGTGTGATAATTCGGACTGCTCTTTTCTGAACGTGACTGAGAGATGTTAGGTGTGTGGCGTAGGTATTGGCCCAGGATGAAATGCAGTAGGTTAGGTGACTGTTAATGAAAGCATAGTAAAGTGATTTTAAAATGTGTTGCTGAAAAGAATGCCTTGTGCGAATGAGTATGCGGATGCCAAAAGCAGTCTTCTTGATGACAGAATTCACGTGAATGTTATATTTGAGTTGAGGGTCTAATGTGACACCTAGAAAAATAGTGGACTTTGATGGGGTGATGACGCAGTTGTCAATGTATATTTCGGGTTAAATCGTAACGCTTTTTTGGGACAAGTGAAATAACATAAAAGTTGTTTTAACAGGGTTGATTTTCAGTAAGTTATTTTTGCACCATGAAACAAGTTTCGCGACATCAGTGATTAATTTTGCTAGTAGATTGTTAAGCTCTTTGTCACTAGAAAATACCGTGGTATCGTCAGCATAAAGGATGCAGTCAGATGAGTTAAGTGATGATGGTAAGTCGTTATTGTAGATACGAAACATGAGAGATCCCAGAAATGAGCCTTGTGGGACTCCCTGGTTAGTTATTATTGGTGAGGATAAAACAGCGCCAAAATTGACAACCTGGGTTCTGTTAGTGAGATAGCTTTGTAAAAGGGCTAAAGTAGGCCCACTGATTCCCAAGGAATTAAGTTTAGCATACAAAATAGAGTGTTTTATAGTGTCGAAGGCTTTAGTTAAATCTATAAATAACGCCCCTGTCCAGAGCCCCTTATCGATGGACTGTTTTATGCTATCTGTTAGTTTAATCAGTGCTAATACCGTACGATCCCGCGACCTACGGTATAGCAGTGAAGAAACATAACCTCTAGCCTTTAGAACACCATGGCGGCGGGTAATGCAGATTGAGCTGCAATGAGTGAAAGATGCAGAATTGGTTAAAAATGAAGTTGGCTTCACAATAAAGCAATGCAGTTGCTTCGAATTTATCGGCAGCCCTCAAGGACGTCTCCGAGCGTTGGAATGCTTTTGTTATGAGGCAATAAATCTCCATGATTCAATTTGTGAACAAAAGGCCGTGTAGACGGTTATTTGTTCTGCACGTTTTTCAGAACACCTTTAGGCAAGATGGCCGAAAGGAATGCGACAATAATCAATCATGCACCAATTCTGGAAAGCTGCAACGCTCGAACTAATGCGAAGCTTTGATTCCAGTGCCTGTTAGCTATTTGACGTATGCAATTCAGTAGATTACACCATTAGTCCGCTTCGATGTAATAGTGGTTACGAAGCCCGGCTGCTGATCTGAATGTCACGGATTCGGTCACATCTGCGGCGATTGTATTTTGATGGAGACGAAATAGGAGCGTGTACTGTGCGATGTCTGTACACATTGATGTGGTACCGCAGGATAAACCTTCCGAAAAATTGACCTTGAAATTTTGACACCCAAAAATCTACTGTTCTGTGAGGAACAAACCTGTGGATGCCCGTCGTCGAGCAGCCGCTCCAAGCGGATTAAATGCCGCGCTGAAGTGAGCCGCGCGTCCTGTGGCGTAAGCAGTACGCGCACATAAAACTTCGTTTTTCTTCAATGGCGCTTATTTAAAATTTTTCAACTTCAATGTACCTTTCTAGAAAAGCATTGAATTGATTTCGATGGTACCTTGAATGCATCAGCCAAAACAAGTTGAAAACAATCTCAACTAAAGAACTGCTGATTTTGTATAAAGTGAAGCTATAGAAAAGATCAAACACCAATGCACCCCTTGTGGCTTTGTGCATGCAGTAGTTTTTTTTTCACAAAAGCTTCATAAAGGATATTGTATTCTTAGTTCACATGCGACCTATGTGTTTCTAAAATAATATGATTGAATGTCATTATATTCCTTTTCGTGGTTGCAGAGAAAAAGTATATTGAATTTCTGAACCCACTTCAAAATTTGGGAGTGGGCCATATGAAGCATAGGCAATCTAGGCGTAAGAATGGGAATCGCGTGAAAAGCAATGCCATTGCTGGTGAGCCCATGAAATTTTATGTGAATAATTGAAGTAGTTTCTAAAATGTTACGTAAAAAAGTCACAGCTTTGCCACCAAGGCAACGCAATGAACGCGATAGCAACAAATTGGAAGGTCACGCGCAGAACGGCAAGCAGAACGAAACGTGCCCCGCGTTTCTCGTGCACAAAAGACGCACGAAACGTACTCGCAGGTACATATTAACGCGAATAAGCGTCTCAATTGTTACTTCGCTGTGTATGAAAATCGCACCCTTTTCGCAAACGAATGCTGTGCGACGACTGCAGTGACCTTTGTGGGCCCGGTAATTACAACAGAGTCGTTCCGACGAAACTCAAAGGCTAGCCAAGGCGTACGATTATCCACACTGCAAGATAAGGGCGCGCGATCGAGCGTACACCCCCTTATTCTCTACGTGGGCCAAAGTACGCATGAGAAATGAGAGCCGCCGCGCGCTCACTGCGCTATCTTGCAGTTATTACTGAAAACACGATAGCTCCCCCCACGAGACGCCCGCCAACAACGGTAAGTGGTAGAATGAATAGCTTGAAATAGCTTGCCGATTGAACGGTGAAAGAGGCACCTCTCGGAGGCTCAATGGTTAACACCTCGCATTCACGACGCGGAGGTCCCACGTTCGATTCCGCGCGCACTTGCCCCCTGCCTCTTGGCACCCAAGAAGTCCGCAGCAGTAAGAGGCTGCTTTGTCCAGCACCAGGCCGGACCTGTAACTTCGGCTGGTGACTTGGGTAAGGACGTCGCAGCTAGGCACTGCCTGGACGCCACAACCAGCAGCCCGAAAGCCGCCCACAACGCTGCTTCTTTATTTTTTAATATTACTTTATTTTTTTCGCCTTCTGACGAATAAAGGACCGGAGTCCTTTTTTTAAGATTTTTTTCTAACGTTTTCATATATATATATATATATATATATATATATATATATATATATATATATATATATATATATATATATATATATATATATATATATATATATATATATATATATAGGTATACATATATATATAGGTATACATATAAAGTGCACGATATCGAAGCCGACGTCCACGTCGACGCCGGCGACAAAATCCAGCCGAGAGTGCCCATATAATTGCTATCGCAATAAAAACTGACATGTACCATTTGCCCTATGCTATTCCCTCTTATAGACGAACACTAGGCGATCGAAATTTCCGAAGCCCTCTATTATGGCGTGTCGCTCAATCATACATCATACATCGTGGTTTTGGGACGTAAAACGCCAGATATTATATATGTCCTGCCGCGGTGGTTTAGCGGCTAAGGTACTCAGCTACTGACCCGCAGGTAGCGGGATCGAATCCCGGCTGCGCCGGCTGCATTTTTGATAAATTCGGAAATGTAGGCCTGCGTGCTCAGATTAGCGTAAACGCGTTAAGGAACCCCAGGTGGTCGAAGTTTCCGGAGCCCTCCACTACAGCGTCTCTCATAATCATATGGTAGTATTGGGACGTTAAACCCCACACATGATATCAATCAAAACGCCATATATTGCTGGACTTTCACATATAAGAGAGCTAAAAGAAGTATAGCAAGAGTATGTTCTGGTGTGTTACCAGAGCTGCTAACCGAACAATTTCTGCTGTTCTGTACACTTATCTACCTGAGCAGGTGTAGTGTGACTGTTGAGTGAGTGAGTAAAAACTTTATTGAACATGTCCGGCGTCATTGAGCGGGGTGGGGCTACAAGCACCCCGGCCTAGGTGACGGCCTCGAGTCCTTGGACCCGGGCGGCATCCTGGGCTTGCCGGACGGCCCACAGTTGATCAGCAAGGTCGTGGCTGAGCAGAGCCGCCTCCCATCGCGCCTCGCGGTTCGAGACTGCCATGTCTACCGGGTTCGTAGGGGACTGCTGCGCGTTACCGGTACACTTCCACAGCATGTGCTGCAGCGTCGCTCTGGCTCCGCACGCCTTACACGCGTCGGACGTATAAATGCCTGGGTAGCAGAGGCGAAGGATCACCGGATTCGGGTACGTGTGTGTCTGCAGTTGTCTCCAGGCAACCTGCTGTTTCTTGTTTAGTTTGGCGTGGGGTAGTGGATATTTGCATCTGTTCAGTCTGTAGTGTTGCGTGATGTCTCTGAAAGTGGTCATGCGTTCCCCCCACGTCCATTCCTGCATCGCTGTCGAAGTGTGCGAGACATCGGGACTGTCGGCAGGCGTCGCAGCTCGGCGTGTAAGTCCTCGAGCCACGGCGTGGGCAGTCGCGTTGCCCGCAAGCGGAGGGTCCGTGTGGGCGGGGGTCCATACGAGGAAACTGTCGTTTTTGCGGCAAATGTTGCGTTCGTGAATTTGGAGAATGCGGGCCGCTTCGCGGGAGATCCGGCCGCTGGCGTAGTTGCGTATCGCCGCCTGCGAGTCGCCTATTATCACCTCGGCGTCCGTGGTGGCAATCGCGAGGGCTATGGCAGCTTCTTCGGCCGCCTCCGTGTCTTCCGTGCCTATCGTCGCACTCGTGACGCAAGTTCCTACATGATCCGTGATCGCGACCGCGAAGCCGCGGTGGCAGTCGTAACGGGCCGCGTCCACGTAAACTGTGTCTTTGCTATTGCCGAATTTCTTTTCAAGGTCTTGGGCGCGCCTGTTGCGCCGACCGATGTGATGTGTCGGGTGCATGTTCTTAGGCAACGGCATAACGACGATGCGCTCGCGAATACGTCTGGGTATCCCGATCTTTTCGCCGCGCTGCGTATGGTAGTTGATACCCCGTGTCTCGAGAATGTGTCGACCAGTTCTGGTCTTCGCCAGACGTTCGTACTGGGCGATGTTGTGTGCTTCGATTATCTCATCTAGAGTATTGTGCAACCCCAGCTCGAGAAATTTTTCCGTGCTGGTATTGGCCGGTAATCCGATTGCGCGTTTGTACGCCTTGCGGATGAGACAATCTAGTTTGGTGCGTTCAGTCGCCTGCCACTTGAGGTAGGAGGCGACGTACGTTATATGGTTCATAGCGAAAGCATGTACCAGGCGAATGGTGTTGCTTTCCTTCATTCCGCTATGCCGATTTGTTATTCGTTTCAGCAACCGGATTGTTTCATTGACCGTGCCCTCTAGTCTGCGAACGGTTTCGCCGTTGTGGCCGTTGGCGGACAGGCGCAAGCCCAGTACCCTAATGGTGTTAACTTGTGGGATGACAGCGCCGTCTGATGTGCGTACATTAATTTCTCTATATGCGCACTCGAATGCGGAATCGGCGTTCTTGGGTTTACGGCCCCTGCGCGATGGTCTATAAAGCAGGAGCTCCGATTTAGCTGCGGAACATTCGAGGCCAGTGTCGCGAAGGTAGTCCTGCACCACGTCGACGGCTTCCTGCAGCGTTTGCTCTACGTGGCCGTCATTTCCCTCGGCAACCCAGAGGGTGATATCATCGGCGACTGTTGAGAGCATAAAGTTTTGCCGCACGCGAAATCTTCACACTGTAAAGTATGCCGGTTCAAATATCGGTAATTAACATCGTGCTTCATTTATGGATGCAGGTTTCTCGCCAGGGAACCTCACGTAGCTGGCAGTCCGCGTGAAGAGCAGGAGTTGGCACAGTACGTTGCCGACCGACTCACCGAGTACGGGTTCGACGAAGTTCAGTTGCAGCCCTACCACGTGCTTCTCACCTACGCCAATGCCTCGGACCCAAACACGGTGCGCGCACGATTGGAATAATTTTGCTCGCGTTCGTTACTTTGTTTCGAGTTATCGTAAACAAGAAGAAAAAAAGTATCGCTGTGGTAGCCGTCATTATGGGACATTGCCAGAGAAACGTATTTGATGCGGTATGTAATTTTATTCAAGAATCTAAACGCATGCCAATATAACGTCTGTTTTAATATATACTCAAAGAATACTAGTGGTATAATTAGTAGTGTGAATAAATCTAGGGCATACGTTCGATTTTGATTGGGTGAGGTAAGCTCAACTGTGTGATTAGCTCATAATTTCAGTCTTTTCACATGGTATTAGCTCTCATTTTATTGGTTAATTTTTATTGTCCTATATATTTTTTATATTTGTAAACAGTTATTTGCACCTTTTTTTTCTTTATTTGTGCATTTTTATAATAGGCCAACAGTGATTGTATAGTGTTGACATACAGGCTACTACAACTTTTCTTGGCCAATTCCTTTGAGAGGATATGTGCCAGTGTTCACAGGCAACACACAAACAATCTAGCTGTTTGCAATCTCACGTTACGGAGAGAGCTCTAGCCATGCTTCTTAAATTTCTTCATTAGTTCTTGGACGCATTTTGTTTTTTTACAATTTGGCCAGTAACGTTACGCACACTTTCATTACAAATGCGAATAAATACAACCGAGGTTGACGTACGAGCAACAATGCAAGACTCGGATGTATTTTTTCTGCAGCACGTGGTTGCATTTTCTTTGATACAGGAGTCATTCTCGCATTCCGCTAGCAAGACAATAATATAATGATGCATAAATAGGACTTAACTACCACAATAATAAAGAAACGTACAGTCCAACTTAAAATCTATGGGTGAGCGTCAAAAACGTTATCGAGGTTCTTTGGAACACACTGTATAGTGAACTTAATCATAATCTAAGGCAATGGTTACTTGTGTGAACCGTTGTTAACTTGCTGATTAGTTCGCTTAAATACATGCATGTTACAGTGACGTCTCCAAATGTGGCTTTCTTCTCACATTCATTCGGCATTCACACGTTTGGATTTTTATATGCGAAGCAGCTGTTTGAATAGTCTATGTAACGCTGTCCCTCAGTCTGCACCGCACTCCCCTAGCCGCAGATGTTGGGGTGGTGCCACGTAGGTCATGCCTTCCTTCGCAGTGCACGAGCGTTGGCGTCATTCTTTTTCTAGCATGGCGCCGCGTGTCATCCCCCTCGCTTCACCCTCTCCACTACTCGCAATGTTCGAGCGCAAATCAAGCAAATAGTTTTTCTGCGATGAAACTTACAAGAGACCGAACCAGCCTCCTGTGTTTTTGCGTTCAAAACATACGTTTACTCGAGTAAACGCTACACCTAGTTTCGCTTCAAACCCTTCTTCCAGCACCCCCGTCAACGCCCGTTTCAACCAGGTCAATGACGTGTGCACCGCTGCTGCTTGGCATTCTATCAGGGTTCCCTTCGAGGAGATGGTTCAATTTTTTTAACACCGAAGTCTAATTACTGTGGAAGTGCATGCACATTTCCGACTTCCATGCTTAATGGTTTCAGCTATCATTTTGTACATATTAAATGTTCTATTTACTTAAATTTTCATTAAAGTTTTTGTGAAGCCGCCGTTCATTCATGCGTCGTACAGCAGTGTCTCTTGAATATGGCCTATCGTGTAGATGGATCATTACGAAATGAAAGCGACAAGTTTTTTGCTGTTTCGACGCACGTGTCCCTAGTGATCAGCGGTTGCGGCGTTTCCAAGCGCTCTTGCGTTTCCTGGGATATGTCATTTACATCGGAGCGATGCAAACATGCATTACCGACAGCCTTTGCGTGGTTGTTGTGTCGAAAAAAAAAACAAAACAAAAACAGCAGTCTTGTATATTTGCTACGCAGGTGCAGCTCCTGAACGCTACAACAGGCGAAGTTGTTCTCGAGGCGGCTTTCCAAGAAAAGACAGTTGACGGCGTCGACACTGACATCGGTCCTGCTTTTCTTGCATACTCCCCGCCAGGAGATGTTCTGGTAGGCATTTATGAAGTGCTGGAAGAAAGAACGCGGAGTGTGCGTGTTTGTGGTACGTTGATGCCTTTGTGTGTACGATTTCGGCACGTAATTAATTGAACAGAGGTTAATAATTATTTTGCTGGAGAGTGCCGCTTCGTTTTTCTTTTTTTTTGGGGGGGGGGGAGATGCGAGCCTCGTTAAGTTAATTCTATATGTAAACGCACATATGTGGCAATATACACGTCCATGCTGTTTATGCACTGCTTATGCCAGAAAGCCACAATTAGGAGAACAGTATGCAGTTGTCATTAAGTCTCACACTTAGTTAGGACACAATAATGTGATAGGCGTTCAGGCATTGTTTGCGTGAGCAATGCGTGGCTGCACGCCACTTACTAAATGAACCTACACAGGGCTGCCTCGTGTACGTTAATCGAGCGACCCACGAAGACCTGGACGATGTTGAAGCACTCAACGTCAGCGTCACTGGATGCATATGCCTCGCTAGGTAAGGCACTACACGTGCATTTTCGCAAAAAAAAAAGGTATTTGATTTTCTTGAGGTTGTCAACCCCGTTATCAGCATTGCTGCCCGTCACCTTCGTAACGCTACCACAGCTGTCATGACACACGCGCCTGCTAGTACAAGGCTCGTATCTTGAAACTGGTGTGATGATAAATTACAACTCCTTGTATTTCACGGGTCCGCTTCACAATGGCCCTTCAGTATTTCACAGCTGTCATGGACGTTCGATAAGTGACACTTGTTTACAACACTTGGGAGAAATAGAATATAAATAGCGCCATTTCTATAAACTAAAACTGAGACTTTCGCAGACTATTATGAGGGCGAACGAACAAGTAATTTGAATCCTGGCGTCGTCGGGCATTATTGTTCTGATGCGCAGGGCTGTCAGTTTGATGAATCGGGAGAGTCAAACCTTACTCACTAATCGCAGTAAACAATGGAGAAGAAAAAAGAAATGCAAAAGGTGCTGATAATGATCTATGGCGTTTTATGGCCCAAAAGCCATTTGATGGCGAAGAAGTGCCAGGACATGATAAGGAACGCTAATGAAAAAGAACAGTGTACAACAAACAATGCAGATAAACGAGAAAAACAGAAGCATGCCACGATTTGTGAAGCACACCAGCTTACTGTTGCATAGCGCGTATCAGTCGCATACGCATGTCAAAACCTAACATTCATCTCGCACATTGACCGCAAAAACTGGCGCTTATATGGGCGAGTGCAGAGTATAGCGTGGTGGGCTCTAGTGATGTGTGTCCAGGTAAACATGAACAAGATTGCGGCTGGTTCAATCTCTAATCAGCCTACTCTGCTAGCAGATGCTTACATCTGCTCCCGATTACAAGAAAGCCAGCATCTTTTTCTGTCTCTGTACACCTCACTACGAAGGTGCTTCATCTCAGATTGCAAGACACATTTATCCTCGGGTTTTTTCAGTAACACACAGGGAGACCATTTTATCGTAATGGTAGACGTTGGTGCACCTATGATTTGAAGTTAGTTAGAGGTCTTTTTTTTCAGATACGGAGGGACCACGCTGGCCTCTAAAGCGTACACCTGCGCTCGCAAAGGAGCTGTGGGCCTCCTCGTGTTCCCCGATTCTTCTGAACAGTCCGATGGGACAGAGTCTACATCAACCCTTGGGCTGTTTCCATCTGGTTTAGAGATGCCGGGCACCGTGATTCGGAGGGACACCATGATGCAAGTTGGCGACCCACTCACCCCGGGCGTTCCTGCAATACGTAAGGAACCAAGACATCCTCCCACATTTATTTTACGGGCAAAGCTCCTTAGGGCCTAGCCTTGCCTTCCGTTGTGGTAGTCAGAGCAAATGTAGGGGCTATAGGCACATCTGCAAAGTGTAATTCTGCTAACACTAGCCTTCTCAACAGGAAACATCTAGCAGATATGTGCCACAGAGGTTTGCCAGCTCCACTATTTACCGCTGTTCAAGTAAAAATTAGGTCAGAAAATGTGGGAAATAAATGAACTAACAAACACTTTACTCAACAAATGTGGGAATTAACAAAGAAGTAAATTGCATGATGTACTTCTGGCCCACGCAAATTGAGCTGGAAGTGCTTTTAAAGAGCATACGTTAAATTCCAAAGGAGTCTTCTGTCTTTATTCAAAATTATGTTACCTGCATGCGCCGATCTGCTACACAACTTTGCTGAGACCAGGTTTCTGTGAAACAGCCCATGAAACTTTCGATGAAACTGATTATTGTCAAGGCTTGTGTTTCAGTATGGACAGGGAAAAAAATTTCGCAGATCCCACGTATCTTGGGAATCGACGTTATGCGAAGAATGCGGAACGAAGGTAGCCGCGTTGGAATATTTTTATTCAGCGACACCATATAAAATGACGCTATATATATATATATATATATATATATATATATATATATATATATATATATATATATATATATATATATATATATATATATATATATATATATATATATATATATATATATATATATATATATATATATATATATATATATATATCTTAAGGTTACACCTACCATTTTTCTTTCCATTGCTCGCTGCGTCGTCCTCAATTTAAGCTGAACCCTCTTTGTAAGTCTCCAGGTTTCTGCTCCGTAGCTAAGTACCGGCAAGATACAGCTGTTATATACCTTCCTCTTGAGGGATAGTGGCAATCTAGGCAATCTACCTGTCATAATTTGAGAGTGCTTGCCGAATGTGCTCCCCCCCATTCTTATTCTTCTAGTTACTTCAATCTCGTGGTTCGGCTCTGCGGTTATTACCTGCCCTAAGTAGACATAGTCTTTTACAACTTCAAGTGCACTATTACCTATCTCGAAGCGCTGCTCCTTGCCGAGGTTGTTGTACATTACTTTCGTTTTCTGCAGATTAATTTTAAGACCCACCTTTCTGCTCTCCTTGTCTAACTCCGTAATCATGAATTGCAATTCGTCCCCCGAGTTACTCAGCAATGCAATGTCATCGGCAAAGCGCAGGTTACTAAGGTATTCTCCATTCACTCTTATCCCTAACTGTTCCCATTCTAGGCTTCTGAAAACCTCCTGTAAGCACGCGGTAAATAGCATTGGGGAAATTGTGTCCCCCTGCCTTACACCCTTCTTGATTGGTATTCTTAAGAGACAAGAAGAGAGCAGAGTGGATTAGGGAACAAACGGGGGTTAAGGATATCATAGCTGAAATCAAGAAGAAGAAATGGACATGGGCAGGGAATGTAGTGCGTAGACAGGATAACCGCTGGTCATTGAGGGTAACTGACTGGATTCCCAGAGAAGGGAAGCGGGTTAGGGGGAGACAGAAGGTTAGGTGGGCAGATGAGATTAAGAAGTTTGCGGGTATAAATTGGCAGCAGCAAGCACAGGACCGGGTTAACTGGCGGAACATGGGAGAGGCCTTTGTCCTGCAGTGGACGTAGTCAGGCTGATGATATATATATATATATATATATATATATATATATATATATATATCAATGCCACATGCACAAGCATATGTTAAACAGTCACAGATGTATATACAGCCAGTTGCTTGCACTTGTGCAACGATGCCAACAGGAACATAAGTATTAGCAACACCAGAAACGATAAGCTGAAATAAAGCGCTGGTGCTCGCGAGAATGGTAGCCCTGGACACTGCTACATTAATCAACTGCAGCGGATGGCACCTAACTACAATTGAGGGTAACTCGACGTGACGGCTGTATAGTAGAAGAATACATGTAATGTTTATAAAATTGGATAGCCAGCACTGCAACCACTACTGACGTCTCACGAACATACGGGTCTATTTCATTTCATTTCATTTATTTACTCTCAAGGCATAGGGCATTACAGAGAGAAGTGGGACAACAAATATCAATAAGAAGTAAAACAATACAACAGGATTAGAATAAATTATAATTCACTTTCAGAAATGATTGATTTGAACGCATTGGCATCTGTGATTGAACCGATCCATGCAGGAAGGTGGTTCCAGTCAGTACAAGTTCTAGGGATGAAAGAGTTGAAGTGCTGGTTCATGTGGCAGAAGGGAACCCCAACCTTGTATTGATGGTCATTGCGTGCTGGTATGTAGGCTGGTGGAAAAAACAGTGAATCTGAGAGGGTTCTGTTAGTGTGATAGATCTTATGAAAGATACAGAGACGTGAATTTTTGCGTTGTATTGAGAGGTTATACAAATTGAGTTGAGCCTTTATTAATGTGACACTTGCAGTTCGAGAGTAACTGGACAATATGAAATGTGCTGAGCGATTCTGAATGGATTCAATGTTGTCTATGAGCATGTGAATATGAGTATCCCAGATAGACGACGCATATTCGAGTTTTGGCCACACTAATGATTTATACAGGAGAAGCTTTAGGTTAATTGGAGCAAGAGAAAAATTTCGGCGCAAATAGCCAAGAGTTCGATTAGCGTTGCATGTTATGTAGTCAACGTGAGCCTGCCATGACAGGTTGTTAGAAATGTTAACACCGAGGCACGTGTAAGAAGAAACGTTGCTTAGGGGAGTGTTATTAAGAAAGTACGAGGGGGACCCAACTTTTGAAGGGTTACGAGCTATTCTCATTGATTTACATTTATTTGTGTTAAGTTTCATTAGCCATTTATTACACCACGAAGAAATATTGTCCAGGTCAGATTGCAGCGTGTCCGTGACGTTAGAGGTCAAAGTTTCACGGTAAACAACACAATCGTCAGCAAATAACCTAATGGAGGAGGAAATGTTATGAGGCAAATCATTCATATATATTAAGAAAAGTAAGGGACCCAAAACTGAGCCTTGCGGCACACCTGAGGTTACGGCAGTAGGAGGAGAGCTACATTCATTAGCAGTCACAAATTGCTTGCGGTCGTGTAAGAAGCACTCGATTCATTTTAAGATGTGTGGGTCAAGATTTAGTGTACTTTAGTTTAAGTAATTCGTGACAAACTGTGTCAAAAGCTTTAGAAAATTCGATAAATACACAATCAATAAAAGTAACACGGTCAATATCAGAGAACAAATCATTAGTAAAGCATAAGAGCTGAGTTTCACACGAGTAAGTTTTTCTAAAACCATGTTGAAAGTTAGTAAACAAAGAATTATTCTCAAGAATGTTGACTAAGTTGCAGTAAATGACATGCTCTAATAGCTTACATGGCACACTAGTAAGTGAGATGGGTCTATAATTGTGGGGATCGTTGGTGTTACCTGACTTGTGAAGAGGAACCACCTTCCCCACTTTCCAGTCGTTTGGCAGGCTACTCGATTCCGAAGACTGTGAAAAAATTCTGTACAGTATTAAGGACGAAAACAATGCGGTGTTTTTAAGAAACTTGGCGCTAATTCCGTCATCTCCGGGGGAAAAAGAAGGCTTGAGATTTTCAATTAATTTCGTTACGCCCTCCCAATCAAGGTGTACTGACTCCATTAGATCGTAGTTGTGAGTAAACAAGTTAGGAACAGTGGTGGGTGCCACGTTTACAAATGATGATGCGAATACACTGTTAAGAGCTGGGCAACAATTTTCTCTTGGAATAAATGATTCGCTCCCTGAAACTAGGTCGATTTTTTTTGTTATTTCTACCGATTACCTGCCAAAATCTACGAGGATTAGTTACTAACAAAGAAGGCAACGTTTGTACAAAATATGACTGCTTGGCAAGTGAGAGTGCGCGTGCGTACTCGTCGGCTACACTACGATAATCATCCCATCTTTTCATGTTGCCCGAGAGCTTTGCACTTCGAAAGATGCGCTTTTTTTATTAAGTAGCAGCGTTAAAATAGGCGCGAACCAAGCAGACCGCTTGTTATCGGTTATTTTACGGCGCGGTATGAAGCGGTCGGTAAGTTCTTCGATTCTAGCTCTAAAACGTAGCCAGTTTTCGTTTATTGAGTGTTCAGAAAAGCTAGAAAAAAATTCGTGTAAAATGTCTCCAGTTCAGCAATTATTAACGTCTAGTCAGCTCTCCCATAATCTCTGATTATTTTTGTAGTTTTACTAATTTTTGACGGCGTGTTCGGTACGAGAAAGTGAATGGCAGAGTGATTGCTGAGACCTGGCACGACTGACAGAAACTGAATGAGATCAGGGTTATTTGTGAACACCAAGTCTAATATGGTAGAACTAGTAGACATGATACGGGTTGGGCAGTTAACCAGCTGGCTAAGCTTAAACTCTAAGCATGTATTAATAAAAGAGGTGGATTCGGAATTACAGGAGCCAGGTAAGGTAGAAGGCAAATTCCAATGGATGTCGGGGAAATTAAAATCGCCTAAAAGAATAATATGCGAGGCGGGAAACCAAACATGAAGCATGTCAAGGGCATCGTACAAATCTGAAGAAAAACCAGAAGGTACATTAGGAGGTCGATAGCACGCACAAACGAGAGCATCTTTATTGTGTAAGCGAACACTAACGCACACTAATTCTAGAGGGCAAACGAGAGCTACGTGCGATGAAACTAGATAGTCTGCAAAAGTTATGAGGACACCGCCTCCGGAACGCGATCCACGATCGCATCGATAAAACTTGTATTTTTTTTCGCAATTTAGAATTTCGGGACTGTCTACTTCCGCAGAAAGCCATGTCTATGTCAATACGACGACTTCTGCAAGACAGGTGTCAATCAGAGATGACAGGGCGTCTTGCTTGCCCATTACACTTCTTACATTACTAAGCAGAAAGGAACAATTGTGTTTAACAGTACCACGTCGTGGATTTGTTTTTTGCTACGAAGACGCTTGGACCGACGAGCTAGGAGGACTTAGGTTAGAGTCGTTTTTGTTGTTATCGTCAACTGGAACAACAGACAAGACACAATCAGTGACTGGGCAGTACACGTAAATTTTCTTGTTAATAACAACCTTGTTGTATTTTACTGAACACTTTTGACCGCTGGCTTTACCGAAATCAGTTAGTTTTCTCCTGGCTGTGTGGCTTTACAGAAATATTCGTTAATGTTAATGTTCGTACCGCGCAACTTTGTTTTTTGGGCAAAGATGTTATCTCTAACTTTGAATGACGCAAACCGTACGGCAAAAGGGCGGCACTTGTTTGGTACAAATGCTCCTAGTCTGTGAGCTCGAGATATCACGTCATCTGAAAGCTGCATCTCGAAAGAACTTGAAAGAATTGCCCTAACCTTTTCTTCTGTGCCTGACCATGTTTCGGCAGCAGCATCAGTAATTCTGTGGAAGATTAAGTTGTCTCGTCGCGATCGGTCTTCGTAGTCGCCAAGTCGTGCGCGAAGTGCAGCATTCTCACAACGAACCGTTGACGCAATCCAAACTGAACAATCTAAACGCGATCCCTCTGATACGTTTTCAAAAGCGTTCACCTTTTCTTCAAGGTTTGCTAAACGTGTTGTAAGGCCGGACACTTTGTTATCAAGAACTTTTTGGTCATTTTTGACTACTTCAATGGATGCTACTAGATTGTCGTGTTCCTCATCGAGGTGCTCCGTTACGCGACCTATAGCTAATAGGCCTGCATTATCATGTACTTTGGGGTCTGGCTTTGGGGGATCAGGATTCAGTTCAACGTCACCTCCTAACAAAAGCAATTTCACAACATGAACACATTCACCAGCAGTAACCATTAAAACGTGTGGGCATGGGAATAGCACCAAACATACGTCATTACATCTTCTACAGTGAATAGAATAACAAACAACCTGGGTGAAAAGACAGAAGTGGTTTTTAGCGACCATTGTCGCTGCTGCCATCACATGCCCACTGAACGGGTGATGCTTCGAGGATGAGCTTATGTAGTCCACCGTAGTCGCTGTCGATGTCGTTGCGGCCTTCCTCAAACGCTCCGGTGTCCCATCACACAGTGGGTGAGGGGGTCCCAGGAAATCTGCGCCGATATCGCTGCAAGCCTCTGGAAGAGGGCACGTGCCAGGCTTGGGTACATGCGCGGCACAATCCACGCAGACAGGGATGCACGTTCTGATGACGAGGGCCAACTGGGTGAAAAGACAGAAGTGGTTTTTAGCGACCATGGTCGCTGCTGCCAACCCATGCCCATTATACCAAAAAGTAGATCCCATGCCAAAAAGTAGTTCCGAGACCTCGCGAGGCTCTGTGTTAGAATACTTGGTAGCCACCCAGAATGCTGAAGCTCGATTCCTGCTAGGGCCCTGTAATTTCTTCTTTGCATTTGTAGAGTCAACTCTGCCGATGTCAGCTTTTTCTTGAAGCTCACGTGTTAAAATTACCCATGTGTGTTGTCGCCGTTCCTGGGTAGATGCCAAGTGTCAATCAGCTGTGGCACATACCCGCATACTAGTAGCACCTACACGCCCAAGGGTATGTGCCACTGTCTCGCGAAAAGTGTTCGACGACGTACATGACATGCTTGTGACATTATTTATGTGTTGACGAGCGCGCCATATTCGTCGAACCATCTTACCTTCCCATACAATTTTGGTTCACGACAAGTGGGGGTGAGTACGAGAGCACCTAGACGTAAGCGTATAGGCACAGACAGACAGACAGACAGACAGACGCCAAACGTTCTTGTTGTCAACGAAGAAATGATAGACATTTAAAAAGAACACAAAAGGAAATGCCTATCTCCCGTGCCTCAGCGTCCGCAGAGAGAATGGATCCTGCATTCGCCGGGCTACCACCGATACCCAGTCAACCGATCAGCTACCGAGATGCCCAAGTGCTTCTCAGGTACGTACTCGTAATGTTGCGTCATTTCTACTCCACGTGCTCAAGCTTAGCAGTAAAACAAATGCAATCAAATGACAAAGATGCACGCACAAAACTTGCCCTGTCGCTTTCCAGTCTCTTGCAGGAAAGAAAAAAACAAATGTCGTAATTGTCGACTAGCACGAAACCGGTCATACTATTTTAGAAGACGGATGATTGCTCGTGAGCGATATAAGAAGCGTCAAACAAAACGTGTGTCAGGAACAGAAAGAGTGTCAACGAGCATAAATTCGTGGATTTAAACACATTTTAGTCCACGTATTGCACATCCATGTGATGTTCGTAGTGCTGCATGGTGCTGAAGTATATTAGGGTCTCATAACTTTTGGACTACCATGCCTTTGAGTCAAATGACCAATATCATATTTTAGGCCGGTTAGGGGCCCATATGAAGTGCGCGGAGGTAGATGCGCATTAGCACAGTGAAGCAATCTATCCAAGCTAGCATGAGCGGTCATGCACTGCATGCTTTCATATCACTGCATCAGGTTCACTTTTAGAAGAGCTCGCAAAGTGTGCGTTACAAAAAGAATCCCGAGATGGCTCATCCATCTCCGGATTGCATTATGCAAGCCGCACGCGCCTTCGCATGCTCCTTCGGAATTCTGCACTTGCTTTTCTGTTTATGTTCCCCTCCTCTTTCTCCCCTATGATTTCCAAGCTGAAGTACCAAGTTGCGCCCCGCCGAGGTGGTCCAGTGGTTAAGGTACTCGGCTGCTGACCCGCAGGATGCGGGATCGAATCCCGGCTGCGGTGGCTGTATTTTCGATGGAGGCGAAAATGCTGTAGATCCGTGTGCTCAGATTTAAGTGCACGTTAAAGAACCCCACGTAGTCTAAATTTGCCGAACCCTCCACTACGGCGCTTCTCATAATCATATTTTTTATAATAATTTTAATGGTTTATTTTCCACCAATAAACTGTTGTGGAGGCGGTGAGAATAAAAGCACTATTTGCCTGACTAATATTAAGCCCAATAGATCAATCAAATCAGTGAAGTATCAAGTTGCATCGAATCCTCCAGCTCGCAGGACGCTCCTCCCTCTCCGAACTTTCCCCTCTTCATTCCTACCAACATGTACCCACTACAACGCTTATTCTACTCAGTTAATCCCCATTAACAAAAGCCCAGTGTTTTATCGGCCACTAAAATACGACATAATAAAACAGCCTGTACAAGAAACACCCGAACACCAACATGAACATGTTTGAAGCAAAACAGGCTCGTGTGCCATTATCATTCAGTTATTTTTCATGAGAAAATATTGGGGCATTTGTGCATACCAGTTTTTTGTAACTTATACTCCTGTCACATGACAAATCTAATGTCACTTATAACGAATGGCAATAGGTAGGCATAATGTCATTGTACCTGCGGGCTGTCACCCGAGGAAAACAAATATCATTTTGAAATGATGACCATGACTTTAGCCCTCCTGAGCCGTGGCTTTGGGAGGAAAATAAAAATGTTAACAAAACTTGCAAGTAACGCGCATGTATTTACAAAAATAATTGTTATGGGCTAAAAACGTGTTCCTACATTATAACCGCAGCCGTTGTGCACAACTTGCCACAGCCACATGACACACTCGAAAACCAACATGGTCGACAATATGATTAGGCGAAAGTGAACTGAAGCGACGCAGGCGCCTGAGTTCCTGAATGCAGAAACAAGATGGCGAAAGCGATTTTGTGTAGGCACAGCCTTGGTCACCACAACACGTCCAATTGGA
This sequence comes from Rhipicephalus microplus, assembly GCF_043290135.1. Lineage (NCBI taxonomy): Eukaryota > Metazoa > Arthropoda > Arachnida > Ixodida > Ixodidae > Rhipicephalus > Rhipicephalus microplus. Next base: position 8,433,469 of record NW_027464594.1, read on the forward strand.
CGATCAACATCCACGATACAGGCAACAAAAATAACAGAGTGCAAATAAAACATGGCCGGCTTCCAGTCGTTGTCCGAGTAGCTTTTTTAGAAGCTTTCGCGCATGCTATTATGTCACCAAACCAGTAAAGCACTACAGCACTATTTCTAGAGTTCAGTACGACCGTGCTTCTGTTAAAACCAACAAGCCCCAAACAATACATTGATCTAGTAAGGAATAAAGTATATACAGATTATGAAAGTTACGTAGACATGAGTGTAACAGCCATCTCCTTAAGCGTTCCTGGCGCCGAGACCACTAATTCGACGAGAAATGTCGTTTTCATCAAATAACATTAGTTTCCCCGTGTGACAGCAACCAAATGACATTATAAATGAATGAAATTCGCTGAGATTAGATTTACCGTGTAGTGAGATGTTAGTAGGGGAAAGCATTAGGATACATCAAGGCTCAATCTCGTCGTCACAAGTACCATATTTGCTCAAAGCAGTGAGAGTCTCGAAGAATGTTTCCACAGTAATTTGGACGAATAAAGAGTCAATAATTAGGCACCACTTCAGTACCGAGAGAACAATAGAAACCTCGTATCCAAAAGCATTTCAGTTTCCACTTTTCGAGAGCACCTTATTAAGTGGGCAAAAACACACTAAACGGGTGAAGATGGCAACAGAGCAGTTCTTTCCTGTATGGCGCAAACCACAGCGTTGAAAAAAATCGGAAAAAATAAAACCTGCATAACTTTGCTCTTGAAGAATTGTAGGCTGACATAAGGTACGGCCTTGGAAATATTTCCTAGATAGAATAAATTTTTCGCCAAATTGGTTGTAATAGTCTTATTGCAGCCTTCACCGATAGGTGGCCTTAAAGTATTAGAAATTGGGTCAAGTGGCCCAAACATACCGACCATAACTTGTAGATTGGGCTATGCAGTAATATTGAGTGGGTTGGGTTGGCCAGCTGTAAGTCGGAATGAGGCGACAGCCTCATTCTGACGACTGCATTAAGAGGGATTCTAAAAGAACGCTCAGCTGTCCTTATGTAAGGTAAGAAATTCTGCCTGTTTGGCTGTCCATGGTCGTAAAAAAGCAGCGTGAAAATAGCTGTCGCAGAGACAGAAAAAAAAACGAGTACTCGTTTATTTCTGAGTGTTTTTCTACTACGGTGGGTACTTGTCCTGCCTCTACTCTCTGTCGTCTAGGTTGCTCGAAGGTCCAGTCGCTCCAGAACATTTTGGCCCGACGGGCAATGTTACTTACAGGCTGGGAGAAGCAGCTTCAGACAGGTGCGGCACATTTCGAAGCTTCGATTTTGCCCACTGTGACTGTGGCGCCGTTTTCCTGTTGTGTGTAGGCTGGTCCGACTGCGGGTGAACAATGTGTTCACGCTCGCGCAGATAAACAATGTCATCGCTACGCTGCGTGGTTCAGCAGAACCAGGTAAGAAGGATCAGTTCATCGAGCATGCATGAGTGTCGCAAGGTGAGAGATGTAGAACTGCTAAGAAGGCCTTATCGACTGTTCTTTTTTATGCCAGACAAAGAGAGAAAAAAATCGTTTTGTTTCCTTCGTATCTCTGCGTTGTTCTCTTTTCCATGCTTTCTTCAAATATGAGATATTATCAACCAGCTCGCCCAACTCCCTGTTAGACTTCGAAAGCAGATGCGAGCCCTATCCGCCAGCAGAAGCTTGTGCTCAGAATTTCATGACGTCAGCAAGGTCTTTGCAATTAAAACGTTACTGACAAATAATTGGTGATTATAATTAGTTCGGCCAGAATAGCTTAATGTATCAGCATAAAGGAGTGCAACTATTTTGCCTTAAAGGGGCTTTGACGCCGTCACAAGAGATCTGTTGTCAGCCAAAACTAGAAGAAGACGGTCTATAATGCCTATATAGACGTGAAGAGTGAGTCGTAAAAGAATATTTCAGTGCAAAACAAGCCCTTGGAGTTATCGGGTGTGCGCTCACTGCTGGCGACCTTCATTTTGCCATGGCGCACATTTGACGTCAACCCTTTTTACAGGCGTCATCTTCTACTACAGTGTACTACACTATATTTTCTGCCGAAGTATGCACCACTGCAACTTGTTCAATTTCAGTGCCCTGCTGAAAAGCTAAAATGTCTTGATATCACGCGTGATTGGTCTTGTTCCAGGGTCATTTGCCGTAATGCAGACGCTCACTCATCAAGAAACTTGTTTCATCACGGCTCACGAGCACGGCAGTGTTGCTCGACGCTTTGCCGCGGTGGTCTAGTGGCTAAAGTACTCGGCTGCTGACCCGCAGGTTGCGGGATCAAATTCCGGCTGCGGCAGGTGCATTTTTGATTAAGGTGAAAATGCTGTAGGCTCGTGTGCCCAGATTTGGGTGCACGTTAAAGAACCCCAGGTGGTCGAAATTTCTAAAAACTTTTTCAACCGCGTTTCTCATAGTCATATGGTGCCTTTGGGACACACACATCAATCAAATCATTCAGTTTTACTCGACAGTGTCACGGCAGCTTAAGTGTTTACGAAAGCATCACAGCGTATACACGGAGTGAATGATGGTGCGAGGGGCGAAGCTTCCGTCAGTTCGTCCGCACGTGCGTCCATTCGTTGGTGCGTCTGTCTGTTCGCGCGTGCATCCTTGCGGCTGTCCACCCATCTGTCTGTTTGTCCATCTGGGCGTCCTTCAGTCGGTTCGTCCGTCTGCTAGTCCGTGCGTCTGGGTGTCTGTGTCTGTGTGTGTGTGTATCCGTCTGTCTGCCCGTCCTTCCGTCTTTCCACCTGTCTGTCTGTACGTCTGTTCGTCCGTCCATTTTGTGAACACTCCAAGTGCCGTCATCTCGCTTCTTCTCATCATATACAAGTACCGCTACCCAGCAGGCATTCTAAACACCAAAGAAGAGGTGGCTACCTACTACTACTACTACTACTACTACTACTACTACTACTACTACTACTGCTACTACTACTACTACTACTACTACTACTACTACTACTACTACTACTACTACTACTACTACATACAATGCAGACGCATGATCCACAACATAAGGAGCTTCGCCCCTAAAAACTCAGTTATAAATCAGGCACTCGACCAAATGCGCTAAAACTCTGCCAGCCTATTTGTGAATGGGCAAGGACTAAGCAACCAAGAGAGATTATGGTCTCAAATTTGTTTTCACAGCCCCTTCAGATTGAAGCAATGACAGCGCCTTAAATGTACCGCATGTTTGGTTGGTAAGCTTCTTGACGATTAGGCTGAGCTGAAAAGCGTGCAGGCTGCATGGCGAGCGTATGTGCCCTTTGTTCATTTGGTGCCACACAGCCCTATTCTGCTAAGAGCGGTGCCAGAAATGAACCATATTATGCGACTTAACTAGCCGCGCAAAGCGCAGTTTGTTGTGCAGGCTCTAAAGCATGAGCAATATCCACGTAGCTAAAACCTATATTTTTCTAATTACATTTTTGTCGGACAGATCGGTACGTGGTGGTGGGCGCCCAGCGGGACTCTTTTGGCTTTGGCGCGCTGCACTCGGCCCCCAACACGGCGTCGCTGCTGGCCATAGGCCAAGCTCTGGGCAGCCTCAAGAAACGGGGTGTGAGGCCTCGGCGTAGTGTGCTCTTGTGCAGCTGGGCTGCCGGTGAGTACGGTCAAGTGGGCTCTACCGAATGGGTTGAGGTAAGTCTGCACAGGCCACCGCACATCATGAAGAGCATCTTATTTACCTACTGTAAAATGCCGAGAAAGCGCCCCCCTACCCTCTCTTTATCGGGAAACTTGAAGGGCCACGTAAGCACCATATAAGCCCCAATGACCGGTCAGGGACCACGCAAGTGCCCCCCTCTCAAATAAGGTCGAATTATCCTTCACCGCAAGGAAGGGGAGAGATGGTTACTATGGTTACTAGGCATGATACGGTAGATAAATGTTTCATTTCCGCACAATCTGTGAAAACAGTATGCAAATGATGTAAGAGCTACGTTTTCATAAGGGGATGTCTCACAGTCATTTGTTTAAAAACTTGACAACTAGTTTAGATTCCATTACTCGGTCAGATTGCTAGACAACTTGCAAAAACTCACCGTTTTTCTGTCTCATTCTCTTTGCACTGTTTACACATTGTTTTTTGTTCTTTTGCTCCCATAGCAACACCTCTTCGAGCTGCATCCACGTGCCGTCGCGTATGTAGACATCAGCGAGTGCACATCCGGTAAGTATTTGTAATGAACGCTATGCTACATTGTAACTATCACTAAGTATTCTTTCTCTGACTGTCACCCGCTAGGTTAACTACAAGGCGCTCATAAAAACTTGAAATTGTCGAAGATGTACCGAGAAATATTTGCAGTTAAGCCACTATGAAGTGCAGTTCATTGTACTTAACAGTGGTTTCTATGTGGTGAAACGACTGTTAAGATGATGAATTGCACCTGACACTGTTTTAATTTTGTATAAATTATGTAACTTACTAAGAAGTTTGCAACATAAATTTCGGAAACATTCATTTGGTCAATCACTGGAAGCATTCCGGCAAATTTCTGGGAGCAATGCGGTTCAGCAACAGTGTCCTCTGATATTGTGAGCAGTGATGCCGAAGCTTGGGTCACTCACCTCTGGAAGATGCAGAAATAGAACATAGCTTGAAGTGTATCTAATGATTAGCATGAATGGCTGAGTCAACTACAATAACTCACCGTGGCGTAGCTACTCAATGACGACCGCCGATGCTCGCAAGCCCGATGACGCACTCGCATTCTTTTCAAAGCATGCCGTTATTTTATTTTTTGCAGCGAGGGAGGGGTTATCTCTACGCTGCGAAAAATCAGTTCGTTTTAGAAGCGCAACAAATTACGATCAAAAGGTTGCCAATTGAGCGCATTCGGTACGTCAGACCAATGATGCACAAGTGGCATAGTTCGCAGTCATCTTCGTAACAGACACCGCAGATACCGACACGTTGGTTTTTCTTCGGGGTTTTTCTGTTGACTTTACATAGGCATGTAGGATATTCGTAAAAGACTTTGATCTTCGTACCAATAGCCCAATAAGATTTCAAGGCAATCGAAAGGCGTCGAAAGTAATGTGTGGCGTTTTATGGTGCAAGGGCCATTTGATGACTGAAGAGCGCAAGGTCATTGGTCAAGAGATGTGAACAATGGTTATGGTATGTGGCTCTATTAGGGTTAAAGGCGTCGAGATCTACCTTGCTACTTTTAGGCACCGCCTACGCACCACAAATGAAACCCTGCTTGTCCAACGCCGTCGTGAGTACGTGTGCACTACTTAGTCAAGATATCGCTCCACCTGCCGGAGGTGAGAAGTGTCGACGGCGCTGAAAGGGGGAATCAGGACGTGCCAAGATATTCCTATCCAGAAATCTTGGCTACATCCATCTTGCTTCCAAATTCATTAGCTTTCACTCATTTGTGGTCTGGTCAAGATACTTCGAAGAATACGAGACGTTTTTTTTTAAACCACTATATCGGTAGCTGTCCTTAAGGACGTTTTTAGTACATCTATTAGGTTAGTATAAAAAGAAGAAAAACTCACTTGATAGGCATGATTGCTTTTACATCGGTTTTTATTTCATGGCTTTTGCAAAAAGCCAGACTTGGAAGAAAGGAATGAGATTGAATCGGACAGCCGGCTTTTTGCAGGTGGTCGTCTTGTGCCAAAGGCGTGCCCGTCAGTGGAGAATCTTGCGGTCGAAGCGGCCTCACGGGTGAGCAAATGCTCGCATAAGGGTTTAGCAGGTCCAGTACATTGTGCTCGATGCTTTGTTGTCATATTTTCAAGGAGTATCGGTGCATGATTTCCAGGTGCGAGACCCTGCGAACGCCAACAGGACTCTCTACGACGTCTGGCGAGAACAGGCCAAGGTTGCAAACAAAACTAATTTACTTGTGCGGTTAGTATGATCTCATGCGACGTTACGTAAGAACCGAGTCCTGTATTGAGAGCTACTGCAGGGAGGATTGTGAAATTAAGTAAGCAGCCATTTAGAATCGCTGGGGTTTCATGTGCCACAACCATGCTGCATGACGCCCACAGTTTAGCTGAGAACTCCGGAGTCATTTCGACCACCTCGGGTTCTTTAACTTGCCCCTAAATCCAACGATGATGATGATATGTGGAACTTTGTAGCAATCACTAAGGCCAGCCAGCCCCTAAACCTAAAGTCTTGTGTTTCCTCAAATGTCGTTTAATGCCGCCACCTCGGCTGGGAATCGAAGCCACGCATTATGATTTACTTGCAGTATGACTTCTGGAATGCGAAACCATAAAAAGCTTACCCACCCCAGTGATGTAGTTGTTAAGGTGCTCGACTGCCGGCTGCGGCGGCCTCATTGTTGATGGAGCCGAAAGTTTTTCTGGCCCGTGTACTTAGATTTTAGGCGCACGTTTAACAATCTCGATCAGTTGGTTGAAATTCCCGAAGCCCTCCACTGTGGCATAATCATACGTGGTTTCGAGACGCAAAGCCCTCACATGTTATTGAACAGTTATAGTTTACCGGGCTTGGCGGGATAGCGGGATCGAAGTGCGCATGCATAGTAACGTACATGACCCATACTGAGTACCTTACATAAGCTATTCTTCAGATTTAACGCTACCGCGTTAGCGTGGTTTACGTAGTGCATGTAAAACATGGCAGCGGTATCAGGCGCCCGCTTTGAAGTAGTTTTGGCGTAGTTATTGAAAGAATCATTTCGTTCGCAGCGAACACCTGTTTAAAATGGGTTCACTTGCCTTCAGTTATATTCGATGACTGAGTATTACGAATAAGTTAGCGTAGTTTTTGAGATAGCTTCCCATTTCAATGTCTCTAGGCCTCGATGTAAACAAATGAGCAACAGAAATGTTTTCGCGTTTCGTGCGTGGTTTATATTTACTTACCTTTATTATTACTGCAAACACTTCAAACATTGTTTCCCGTGGTGACACAGACAAACATTTCTGTTTTCTTTTTATTTTCACTGTTTAGCTCATTCACCCTTTGATAGGTGGTGGCACCCGTCCCAGCTGGGGCATGTGAACCACGTAAACGCTATTCTGCTAATCTATAAGGTGCTGTCCACAATGAACGTTTGCAGCACTGTAAGGCTATTCTCTTAACCCCTGATATCATGCTAACAGTAAACTATAACTGTCTATTACTCGATGAGGCGAATGCGCTCATTATGTTTCCTAATTTTGCGCACTCCGCGATGCTAATGCACTAAGTATCTTTCGAGATATAGCAATTAAGGGTCTCTTCAGAGTTCCCGCGTGAGCAGCGGAGAAAGGATCATCTTTTTAGCTGACCATAGATGGTCTACAGCAAGTCAACTGTGAATGAAGGGGTGGAACATAAATGTTGCATTTCAGGTTGAGTGACACGATGTACGAGTCCAGCTCACACCTTTTCAGCGAGGTCTTTGTAATGCAGATTTCTCGTCTCTTCGTGCATGGCTGCCAATATCATTGACAGGAACAGCTCGTCGTTCTGACCTTTAATACTACTCCGAGCCTTTCAAAACACACTGCGGCACCTCAGTGGAGGTGAAGTAAAATTCAGCGTTGTAGAAATTTGTGCATTACTGGTTCCATATTCAAGAAAGCGTCTTACGCTAAAAATTTTCGAACGCAAACATTTCAGCCAGATCACGAAACGTTTGACCAATGGGAAACCCACTTATGAAGGAGTGGTATGTGAATTAGACCAATGAACTGTTTGAATGAGAAAGCCTTGAGTTTTAGTTCCACAATCTGCTGACACAAATTGATTTTTTTTCCTTACAGTCCCGAGTTTATGGACGCCATGTCCGACAGTGTACCTTTCAGCCTTTACGCAGGCGTGCCTTCCATCAGTTTTCTTTTGAAACCAGAGAAGGTAAACTTTGAGAAACTTCACTTGGTTCTGTAGATGTGAGCCAAGATGGTGTGGTTCCCCTATACCATAGGAGCCACTACCATTTTTGTTTTCGTTAATGAGGTTCAGTTATGTAACCCTATTTACTTTTCCAACTCGGAAATACTCACCTCACCAAGAAAATGTCATTTTTCTTTCATATCTTCAGGCTGACAAAAACATTCAGCCTGCAGAAAATGAGCACGTGATTAGTATGTTTCGTAAAAGAGTGCTGTCACAACTAATTTGAGCATGCCTACATATGCCATATTGACATTGTGATGATTAGCTGAGTACTTGTCAATTAAGGTCCAATGAACGAAACTAAATAATGAAAACTTAGTAATGGCTACTACAGTATGCCGGGAACAATATGCACTAAATGTGCTTCGCGTAACGTTGCTCCTCTTTTTAATACTGCGGCATGATACTTGGGCCACCCAGAGAATATGTATACGTACATACATAATTGGGAAGTAAAAACAGCGCAAAAATATAGACAAGGACAGAGGAAGAGATGACACCGCGCTGACATCGTTGTCTATATTTTTGCACTGTTTTTACTTCCAACTATGAACCACCAACTAGCCCAACTTTCGCTATTAGTACATATATAATCTGGTAATTTCTTATTTTCTCTTTTGAACAGAAGAGAAAGAAAAGTGGCGAGGCGACATACGCTGCTTACCACACCGCTTACGACACTCTACGCCTCTACAACTGGACAGACGCTCGCCTAGCGCCTCTCTGTGCTCGGCTTCACGGCGCTGCACTGTGGCTCGCTGCTGATTCACTCCTGATACCAGTGAATTTTTCAGCCTCCGCGGTTCGCCTCAAGGAGTCGCTGGAGGAGCTTCGCGAGTCGCCCTTCGCTATGGAACTGGAGCTGAATGGCGTTTCTCTCGGTCAGTGAGAAAAAAAAAAGTGCGGCTAAAGTGCTGCACAGCAAGCCAAATTTCTTGCAAATAATAACATAATGCAGAAATGGCAGGAGCCGCAACCCTTGTTACCAGCAATTGTCCTGTGGTTTTGTTTAGTGAGTCATGTATGGGAGTATTCAGATGTTTTATTGTTGTATACGTGTGTACATAACATCAGTGGCTATTTAGCAGTGAATTCGAGTGAACAAGAGCATTTGGAGCACGTTTTATAGAATAGCGTCCCTAAGTTTTGTAGCATGTTGCCAAGACAGGAAAATCTGAAAAAAAGAAAGCTGTTTGCTGCTTTTATCACAGCTGCGAAAAAAATATAGTATTAAGTACAAGTGACAAAATATTAGCTGTTTCGGTATTAGAATCACATTATTTGTAGTTTTTTTGTTTATTAACACGATAGCGTTAGAGAACTTGTTTCGCAGGAATATAGGCGTCGGCGTCATTGGTTGGGAGCGTAAACTAATCTTCTTCATGAGCGAAATATTGAGAAAGATTCAAATAAAATAAATAAAAGTTTTCACGTTGGAGTGAGGCATGAACTCCGCCCCCTTGCGTGGCAAGCAGGTATTCTACCACACAGCCACTCATATGCTCGGAAATGCAGTGAAATATTGCTACGTAGCTGACATATCAGCGGTCACAAGACGACAACGAGGAAGTGGTCTGTCGGTTGTGCGTGGTGTCCTACATCTTAGTCGATGCTATACGCATCAGTTTCGATATAGATTCTACATAGACACGCTTCGTGTCATTTTTACGTAACATCTTTGTGGTGGAAGCGCTGGGTACTTCCCTGTCTTCATCACGAAGCTTCGCAACGGCCACATCATCATTGGTCCAACCATGTCACAAGTTCAACAACCATCGTCTTCACCACCTGCCCCTTGCGTGACTTCTACGTACGTCGTTTTACCTCCTGCTCGTGATCCCGGTGTATTTTCCGGTAAGGATGGCATTGACGTCGACAAATGGATCAACCGGTACGAATGGGTCAGCGAAAGCTGCAGGTGGGACCCGACACTTATGCTAGCCTATGTGCTTTTTTTTACCTCGATGGCCCACCGCGGGTGTGGTTAGAGACGCACGAAACGGAGATTACAAGCTGGAACTCCTTTACAGAGAAGATCCGCGACCTTTTTGGCGACACTGTTGGGCGGCAGATCGCAGCGCGGAATCAACTGGCGGCTCGTGCACAGACGTCGACGGAGTCGTACGTCGCGTACATTCACGACGTCATCGCCTTATGCCTCCAGATTGACGAGCGCATGAGTGAGTCTGAAAAAGTGGCCCATGTGCTGAAAGGATAGCAGACGACGCCTTTAATCTTCTAGTATACAACATTGTTGCGACCCTCGACGCCATCATTAAAGAGTGCCGGCGGTTCGAAGAAGCCAAGAGCCGCCCTATTACTCAGCGATTCACCCGGCTGCCCAACACGGCCGCAACCTCATCGTGTGAAGCCACTCGCCAGTCCTCCACGTATGACAACGTCACGCGCATTGTTCGTCGGGAAATCGAAGCTGCCGGTCCGGCTCCTCTTCAGCCACCCGTTTTCGTAACCATCGCCTCTGACCAACAACAGTCGTCAGTAGCGTTAATACAAGCTGTGGTGAGGCAGGAGTTTGCGAACCTTGGCCTTCCATCAGCATGTCCCTTGACTCGCCCTGAAGTCTTGTCTTACTCCCCAAGACACGCTATCCCTTTACCTCCAACAATGCCCTTCCGTAACCCTTTGGAATTGCGAACACCTGACGACTGGCCTATTTGTTGTTCCTGCCACCAGCCAGGGCACGTTTCTCGCTATTGCCGCCGCGGTTGGTCAAACCAACCACGTCAGACCTTCTCTACCTCTGCGCACATGCACGTGACGACCCCTATGAGATGACGACGAATTTCTATTCGTCGTCATCTCAAGAGCCTTCCACTGACGCCCCTTTGCCCGGTTGCCGCTACACTGACGCCCCTTCGTCCGGTCGCCGCATCTCCCGCTCCCCGTCGCCGCTACATCACTAATCCCGCTCTCCGCCACCTCAGCGCTTTTTCTCGCCGAGCTTCTCTGGACAATCGCAGCAGGAGAACTAGATGTAGAAGCCGACCATGTTCCTGTGACCGCCCTCGTTGACACAGGTGCGCACCTGTCTATTATGAGCGCTTCTCTATGCCACCGCTTGCCAAAGATTTGGACGCCGTCTACGACGCAGGCAGTATGTGTTGCCGATGGCAGTAGTCTACCAGTAATCAGAATGTGCACTGTTCGTGCCAGCATTGCTGGTCGCCACGCCGTGGTCCTTTTCGCCATGCTAACCTGCTGCCCTCATGACCTCATACTTGGCCTTGATTTCCTTTCGGCACACTCGGCCTTGAATGATTGTTCGTCTGGTACCCTCAGCCTCTATCTTCCAATCTTTGCCGACTACTCCGCAAAGCCCACCAGCCGCTTGAGCCCAAGCACTTTCGTTTGCCTGCCCCCTCGAGCCGTCTCGTACGTGTCTTTGTCTTCAACCCCTCCCGTTCCTGACGGTGATTATATTGTTACGCCGATTACTGACGTTCGGCTGACGAGCAGTGTTACTGTGCCCCATACCATCGCGAACATAGCGGATAAATGTTCTATCCGCTCCTCAACTTTGGTTTCACCCCTCAAGTGTTGCCCTGCCGGATGTCTCTAGCCCAGCTAACTGCCATAACAGAGGACGATGTCGGTGTTGTCGCTGTATCTGCTCCTGATCTAAGAGCAGTCTCACGGTAGCCCAGCTCAGACGATGCTATTTTTCGAAACATGATTGGATCGAAGCTTTCGCATCAACAGGCCGATGCTCTCTGCCAAGTTTTGGCCTCATAATGTGACATTTTTGACACCGACGCTCGTCCTTTGGGCCATACTAAAATTGTCACTCACTGAATAAACACTGGTGACTCTGCGCCCATTCACCGTCGGCCGTACCGTGTGTCAGCGTCCGAGCGAGAAGTGATTCAAAAAGAAGTGGCCAAAATGCTTACGAAAAACCTAATCGAACCATCCTCGAGCCCTTGAGTATATCCCGTGATATTAGTAAAGAAGAAAGACGGGTCATGGCATTGCTGCGTTGATTATCGCCACCTCAACAAAACTACCAAAAAAGACGTGTACCCTCTACTACACATTGACGGTGCCTTCGATTGCATCCATGGCGACACTTTCTTTTCATCTCTCGACCTCCGATCTGGCTACTGGCAAATTGCTGTAGATGACATGGACCGAGAAAAGACCGCCTTCGTTACCCGTGACGGTCTTTACCGATTCAAGGTCATGCCCTTCGGTCTCTGTAATGCTCCAGCGACCTTTGAGAGAATGATGGACACGCTCCTACAAGGATTTAAATGGTCGACACGTTTGTGTTACCTGGATGACGTGATCATTTTCTCACCTACCTTTGCAACCCACCTTGAATGCATTTCGACCATTCTATCCACATTTTGACGGGCCGGTCTGCAGCTCAATTCTTCCAAGTGCCACTTCGGTCTTCGTCAGATTACCGTGTTGGGTCACCTTGTTGACGCTGCCAGCATACGACTAGACCCGGCGAAAGCACGCGCTGTAACAAACTTCCCGGTCCCAAACTCAGTCCATGATGTTCGCAGTTTTGTGGGCCTCTGCTCGTACTTTCGCCGGTTCGTGAAAAACTTTGCGGCACTCGCACGGCCACTCACCGACCTTCTCAAACAAGACGTCCCATTTCTTGGGGGCACGCTTCAAGCTGACGCCTTCTCAGCTAATCACCGCTCAAATTACACCTCCTATTCTCGCACATTTTGACCCCGATGCTCCTATAGAAGTGCGAACAGACGCGAGTGGTCACGAAATTGGTGCAGTTTTGGTGCAAATTCAGCGGGGCAACGGCCTTGTAATCGCGTATGCAAGCCGTCTGCTTTCAATGTCTGAACGCAATCAGTCTATAACAAAACGGGAATGTCTCCCCCTTGTCTGGGCTGTTTCGAAATTCCGTCCTTACTTGTATGACCGCCCTTTCCGTTTCATCTCAGATCATCACGCGCTCTGTTGGCTTTCTTCTATGAAGGACCCCACTGTACGACTTGGCCGTTGGGTATTCCGCCTACAGGAGTATTCCTACTCAGTTGCTTATAAGTCTGGACGTCTCCATCTGGATACCCATTGCTTATCCCCCTACCCTGTTGATCAGCCCGACGAATCAGACATCGAGCCTAGCCTCATCGTCATGTCAATGTCCCAGTTTCTTCAGATTGGTGATGAACAACGTCGTGATGCTTCCCTGCGACAACTTATTGACCATCTCGAATCTGCTCCGAACGACGCATCGTTTCGCGTGTACGTTCTCCTGAATGACACGCTGTACCGTCATAGCCTCCAACCAGATGGCCCCGAGCTTCTTCTTGTCGTGCCAAAACATTTGCGTTTAACCGTGCTGCACGAGCTTCATTATGAACCAACTGCTGGTAATCTGGGTGTATCTCGGACGTACAACCGTGTGCGTCACCGCTTCTTTTGGCGCAGTCTTGACAGGTCCGTTCACCGTTATGTGTCCTACTGCGATAAATGCCAACGTAGGAAGCAACCTACTGCGCCCCCGGCTGGACTTCTTCAACCGATCTCCATCCCAACCGAACCTTTCTACCGTGTTGGTATAGATCTTTTCGGTCCTTTTCCTGAGTCAAAATCAGGCAACAAGTGAGTCGCCGTTGCTATAGACTACGCGACCAACACCGCTACTGACGTTGCGGACTTTTTGCTCCACGATGTCGTCCTACACCATGGCGCTCTTCACCAATTACTCACGGATCGCGGCCGCGCATTTCTGTCCCGACTAGTCGACGATCTTCTGCACTCTTCGTCGACGCAGCTCAAGTTCACCACTTCCTACCATCCCCAAGCAAATGGCTTTATCGAACGCCTAAATCGCATCTTCGTGGACATGCTCGCGATGTATGTGTCCTCCGACCACCATGACTGGGACCTGGCGCTACCTCTCGTGACCTTCGCGTACAATTCTTTGCGCCACAACACCACTGGTTATTCACCCTTTTATTTACTCTATGGCCCTGATCCGACGTTAATACTCGACACCCTACTTCTAACCACTACAACGCCGTCAACCGAATATGCACGCGACGCTATTGCTCGTGCTAACCACGCACGTCGGATCGCCCGCTCTGGACTTCCGGCTTTGCAAGCCACCCAGAAAGCCATCTACGACAGCTGGCATGTTGGCGTTCGCTTCTCGCTCGGTTCTCTCATTCTCCTGTGGTGCCCAGTCCGTCGAGTTGGCTTATCAGAGAAGTTGTTGTCTCGCTACATGGGCCCTTACAGTATTACCCGCTAGGTAGCCGACGTCACCTATGAGATCATTCCTGCATCTGAGACCACAAGCCTGCCTGTAATCACACCCAGCGGTGTTGTGCACGTCAGCAGGTTAAAACCGTGCCACCTGCCTATCAGTGGTCAGAACACGAGAACGAGGAAGTGGTCTGCCGGTTGTGCCTGCGGTTCTCTATCTTAGTCGATGCTATACGCATCAGTTTCAACGTAGATTCTAGATAGACACGCCTCGTGTCATTTTTATGTAATAATATATTTTCATGCTTTACAAACACATATGTGTCCTTTTTACCATCTTCACAACACATGTTATATCGTATTACTACTTCTGCTACAAGCGTACATTGACGTCAGACCTCGCAACATGTGATTATAATTACTTGGTAGTTTGAAGCCAGCCAGCCATTATCAAAGGCACAGACGTTACTCCACATATTCACTTAAAGGCGCCCTGCGAAACTTTTTACAAGAGCCTTATTTAACATCAGAACGCGTGTAGCAATGATTACCGAGATGAATGCATTAAGAATGATGCAAATTGGTGCACAAAAAGTGAAGTTATGACTTGCGAGTCCTCAAGTTCCCTTTGAGCAAACGTCCTTTTTTCGCATTTTGCTCTGCTACTGGCGTCAATGGGCGCTTGCAATCACAGCGCGCACGTAAGAAAGTAAGAAATAGACAAGTAATAAATAGGTTATTACAGCCTGTTTTGAGATTCCACATAATATAGAAAAATGTCCTGTACTTGCTGAAGGAAATGACTAATTAGACATTCTTGCCACAATCATTTTAAGCGAGTGTACTTAATGCCGCAGTCGGGTACGCTACAAGGTATATGTTCAATCCACAGACGCTTTGCGCTTGGCCATCGAGCACTTCCAGAGGGCGGCTGACCAGTGGACCGAACATCTCACCCACCTGAACGAGACAAGGTTTGTGGTAAATAACACTTACTGCAACACTGGTGGGTGCTAAGCTCAATTTTGAAACATAAGGGTGTATGCCATTAGAAAATGATATCACTCTAGTCGCGTGCAACTTTAGAAATATGCAGCCGCACTATCTCCTCAAATGCGCAAGCCTGTACAACAGGCGTGCACTTTATTATCACATCATGAGCCAGGCGGCCGGCAACCCCAGTTTTGAAGAATAATGCCAAGCGCATGGACGGGACTATTTTTTTAGTCGTGGAGAATATCGGTAGCCGCGCTTCGGTCATTAGGGCAGGACATGTAGCCAGAAATTTTTTTTCGGGGGGTGGAGGAAGGGCATCTTTTTGATCTGAAGTGGGACAGGCTGGCATATGTGATAGAGTGACTCTTTGGGCTCTATTTTTCAAGGCACAAAAGAGTTCCGCGAGGAGGGGACAAGTGCGGTGTGCTACCCTCTGGTTAGGCAAGGCGTCTCTCGACATAGTATCAACTGTATAGTTGCTTTGATGGAGAACACGACATTATCTTCTCGCCCCAGGGCTCTCCCCTGCCGGTATTCCTGACACCAAAACTATAATATGCAAACATAGATACAGAAAACGAGACTACGAACATGAGTTAACTGACCTCTAGACTGGATTAATTTAGCAAGTAGCACCATTTGCTTGTTAATTCCTACTCTTCGGATATTTTACATATGCCTTGAACGTATTCCCTGCAAAACGAAAATAAATTGTATGGCATTTGCAAATCAAACATTGCTGAGTCGTCAAGTGAGTTGATTTTTCTAGCTATTCATAAAATGAACATGAAGGGGGGAACTAGCTCTGGCTAAATATTGTTGCTTCCTAATCGCTGCATCTCTCTAAATATGAAAAGTCATGGGAAACTGATTTTCCAACTGAGTGCACCTTTTCATTCAAAATATACTACGACCTTTCCCGTCGGGCCCAGGCACATTGTGGTGCAATGACACAAGTTACTCCGCGCCACTGCCTAGTGTAGTAGACGCAAATCATTCGCGTGGGGAGAATTCATACCCCGTCCTACGAGATGTTTAACGATTTGTGCGCACACAAATACACATACACACCATAATATTGTTGCGACAGGTTCGCCACATTCAAGTAGCCCGCCACAATCATCGTCACCAGCACCAGCAAGACCCGGCTCGGCTGGCATGCGCCACGCGTTCGGACGTTCAACAACGAGGAAGAGGAAGTTAGTCAGATCTGTGCCACTCGGCTACTCGAACTTGACGACCATAGTTTTTAGAATCGTGGGCACAAGTTCGCCCTAATAAAGTCGCTTGTTTTTTTAACCTGTCGGCGTCAGCATCGCTACATTTCTGGTGGAGGTGCTGGGTTATGAATCGAAGCCCCACGATCTCAAGACAGCGTAGCCCCGACGACCAGCGTATCAACCCCGTGGAAGTGACTCCTGTACACCAGAGGGCAAGTCGCCGTCTTCGAGGTGACTCACCTGAGTTCGGTCCTCTTCACTTCATACCAAGGGGAATTCAAACGATGGATGCCACTACTATGACTAGCCAGGTAACACCGGCGCAAGTGTTCATTAGCCAACCGCACCAGCCGCCAGTTTTCCACGGCGACTCGTACGAGGATGTTGAAGATTGGTTGGACCTGTTCGAGAGAGTAGCGAGCTTGAATGGATGGGACGAAAGAGAGAAGCTCCGTCGCGTATACTTCGCCCTGGAAGACTTCGCGAAGACATGGTTTGAGAACCATGAAACCTCGTTGTCTACCTGGGAGGTATTTCGACGACAAGCGGTGGCTACGTTCGCGAACATAGACAGGAAAGAAAAGGCGGAGGCAGCTCTTCAATCGAGAAACCAGCTAACAAACGAGAGTGCTGCTATGTACATTGAGGACATGGTCCGCCTGTTCAAGCGTGCGGATTACAACATGGCTGAGGATAAGAAGGTGCGCCATCTAATGCGCGGAGTGAAGCAAGAGCTGTTCGCCGTTCTCGTCCGCAACCCTCCGAGCACGGTTGCTGAGTTTTACTCGGAAGCGACGGCCATCGAAAAAACACTGGAACAGCGGGCTCGGCAGTACAACCGGAATCTTAACTGCGCATCTGCACAGGTATTTCCCGGAGGCGTGCGAAACGACGTTGAAGCCCTGCGAGAGCTAATTAGATCAGTTATCAGAGAAGAACTGAGCAGACTGCATATGCCCCAGACTTCAACTGCACTATCTGTTACGGACGTTGTTCGTGACGAACTGAGGCAGGTGATACGAGAGCCAGAGCGTGAGCTGCAGCCGGTTCGACCTATCCGAACATACTCTGAGGTTGTCAGACAACCCACGGTACACAGCAATGCAGCAGTTGCGATGGCAACGACTCCTCTCCCACCTGCGGCACGCAGCGCACCTCGTCCACGGGAACCGACAGCTACCTATCTGCCCCCAGGAGCACGTAGCACACATCACTATGTGGAGCGTAGGCCCAGGAAAAGTGACGTCTGGCGTGATCACGAGCGCAGGCCTCTGTGTTTTCATTGTGGGGAAGCGGGTCATCTGTACAGATTCTGTCCTTACCGACAGGCTGGATTAAGAGGCTTCCCGTCATATGCACCGTGCCCCCGAAACGGCGAACGACCAGCGGAGATTGAGGAGTACTTGTCGACGCGCCAGAACTCGCCAACTCTACGCCAACACCGGTCACGGTCACCATCGCCTATGCGCTACCGGTCATCCAGCCCACGTACACCTTCAAGGCTGCCTGGTCATCGCTCTCCAAGTCCACACCCGGAAAACTGAAGCAAGCGACCTGTGGAGGTGAGGCCGCTGATAACGTCAGTTACAAAGATCCTCCAATTTGGTTTGAGGGTGATGACGGTGTATTTCCGGTAGATGGGTGCAGCAACGAAAACGTTACTTCAGATTTGCGGTTGAGAATGGAAGGTTGGGAGCTGAATGCCTTAGTCGACACCTGTGCTGATTATTCAGTGATAAGTCACAAGATGGTGAAAAAGCTAAACAAAGTTGTGACACAGTGGAGTGGATCGCAGATACGCACGGCAGGCGGTCACATTATTACGCCCCTTGGCAGATGCACTGCAAGACTTGAAATACGGGGCTTTATTTACGTGGCCGATTTCATTGTGCTGCCAGAATGTTCAAGAGAACTCATTATAGGAATGGATTTTTTGCGAGCTAATGGCGCCGTAATTAACCTGCGTAGGTCCAGCGTGTCGTTTTCGACTGAACGAGCTATACCTGTGGAGGAATCTGAGGAACGACGCCTAACTGCTCTACGCGTTGTTCATGATGACGTAACTGTGCCGCCACGCTGCAGTATAATGGTGCTCGTAGAAAATGATGCATTGTACAACCGCGAAGGCATAGCGGATACAAATGTAGGACTGTTTTTGAACAAAGGTGTCTGCGTAGCTAGGGGTCTTGTTCACTTGACGAATGGCCGTGCAGATGTCTTACTCACAAATTTCTCCAATGAGCTTCAACACATCGCTCAAGGCACGGCTATCGCCTATTTACACGACTTCTGTATGGCGACCGAACTATGCAGCTTAACGACATCAACCACTCGACCAGTGGCCTGCAACATCGACACATCCGTGACCGTCAATCAGAGCCTTCCGGACAGTCAGAAGAAACAGATTTACGCCTTGGTAAAAGAATTCTCTGATTGCTTTTCAAGTACCTCGAAGGTCCAGCGCACGTCAATCACGAAACACAGAATTATAACGCAAGACGACACGAGGCCTATATGCCAGCATCCATATCGGGTGTCACAGAAAGAACGGGAAATTATCAAGAAGCAAGTGGAGGAGATGCTTTCTGATGATGTCATCCAGCCTTCGAATAGTCCATGGGCGTCTCCCGTAGTGCTCGTTAAGAAGAAAGACAACACACTTAGATTCTGCGTCGACTACAGAAAACTGAACAGTGTGACTAAACGAGATGTCTACCCCTTGCCACGTATCGACGATACACTAGATCGGTTGCGATCCGCAAAGTTTTTCTCCTCCTTAGATCTGAAAAGCGGATATTGGCAAATAGAGGTCGACGAGCGGGACCGTGAAAAAACGGCATTCGTAACACCAGATGGCCTCTACGAATTCAAAGCGCTTCCATTCGGCCTCTGTTCCGCACCAGCGACGTTCCAGCGAATGATGGACACTGTCCTCGCCGGACTGAAATGGCAGTCATGCCTAGTGTATTTGGATGACGTGGTGGTATTCTCTGCAACGTTCGACAAACATCTAGAGCGACTACGCACAGTATTGGAAGCCATCCGGTCAGCGAAATTGACGATCAAACCCGAAAAATGCCACTTCGGCTTCGAAGAGCTGCGATTCCTTGGACATGTCATTAGTTCCGAGGGTGTTCGTCCCGATCCCGAAAAGACAGCCGCTGTTCAGAGGTTCCCTACACCCAGAGACAAAAAGTCAGTGCGTCGATTTTTGGGTTTATGTGCCTATTATAGACGATTTGTGGAAAACTTCTCAAAGATTGCGGAACCTCTTACAAAACTGACAAAAGACGACGTGCCCTTCACGTGGGAAAGCGAACAACAGAAAGCTTTTGACGAATTAAGGAAACGACTACAGGGTTCACCAATACTTGCCCATTTTGATGAGACAGCCGACACAGAAGTCCATACCGATGCCATCAATGTCGGCCTCGGCGCCATCCTTGTCCAGTGGCAAAATGGTCAAGAGAAAGTGTTAGCCTATGCCAGCCGCAAACTATCAAAAGCTGAGGCAAACTGCTCTGCAACTGAAAAAGAGTGCCTCGCAGTCATCTGGGCCATAAACAAGTTTCGACCCTACCTTTATGGTAGACCGTTCAGAGCTGTCAGTGACCACCATGCTCTATGCTGGCTGGCAAATCTGAAGGACCCGTCAGGTCGACTAGCAAGATGGAGCCTTAGGCTGCAGGAGTATGATATTACGGTCGTGTACAAATCGGGAAGGAAACACAGCGATGCCGACTGCCTGTCACGCTCTCCTGTCGATCCAAGTGTACCTGAAGAGGAAGACTTTCCGTTTCTAGGCGTTGTCGACACATCCAAAATCGCTCAACTACAACGAGATGACCCGGATTTGCTGGCACTTATACAACACCTTCAGGGTCTCGACGTTCAAGTCCCTCGCATATTCTCCAGAGGGCTCTCCGCGTTCTGCCTTCGAGGAAGTGTCCTTTACAGGAGGAACTTCGAACCTAATGGTGAAACGTTTTTACTAGTCGTGCCCACAGCCATGCGAGAGGAAATTCTGCACGCATGCCACGACGAGCCAACATCTGGACACATGGGTGTGAGCCGAACATTCGCCAGGATTCGCCTGAAATGCTATTGGCCTAAGTTGCTCGCATCAGTGCAGCGATACGTGAAAACTTGTCGTCAATGTCAACGGCGCAAAACTCCACCCGTAAAACCAGCCGGCCTTCTCCAGCCAATAGACCCTCCAGATGCCCCATTCCAACAAGTCGGCATGGACTTCCTAGGACCTTTGCCGACATCGCGTGCAGGCAAGAAATGGATAGTCGTAGCCACAGACTATCTCACCCGTTATGCTGAAACTGACTCTCTATACAGTGCGACAGCTGCCGAAGTCGCCAAGTTCTTTGTGAACAACATAGTGCTCAGACATGGTGCGCCAATCGTCGTTATTACGGATCGGGGCACCGCATTTACTGCAGACCTAATGCAATGCCTGATGCGCATGACAAATACCGATCACAGAAGAACAACGGCGTATCACCCTCAGTCAAATGGCTTAACCGAACGCCTCAACAGAACTCTGACCGACATGCTATCAATGTATGTTGATGTTGAACATAAACAGTGGGACGAAATATTACCCTACGTAACATTCGCATATAATACAGCCGTTCAAGAAACAACCCACGTTGCCCCTTTCGAACTAGTATTCGGCCGAAGAGTGACCACCACGCTGGATGCCATGTTACCACTACAGGACGAAAGCAGCTATCCACCTGACTTAGATGACTTCTTGCAAAGAGCCGAAGAAGCACGGCAAATGGCAAGATACCGAATACGCCACCAACAGCACGTCGATTCTAGTCGCTACAACAAGCGACGCAGTGACACACTTTATCATCCCGGTGACAAAGTGTGGATATGGATACCAGTGCGCCGCCACGGACTCTCTGAAAAGCTTCTTTGCCGATACTTCGGCCCTTATGAAGTACTCAACCGTATCAGCAACGTCACTTATGAAGTTAGATCCGCTGGACACGTGAGTTCAAGACGCCGCAATCCCACGGAAGTGGTCCACGTAGTCCGCATGAAGCCCTATCATGACAGATCGTCGAAAAACGAGTGAGAGTGCGCGTGTATCTTTTCACTGTCTTAAGCATCGGGACGATGCGTCTGAGGAGGGGGGCAATGCTGCGACAGGTTCGCCACATTCAAGTAGCCCGCCACAATCATCGTCACCAGCACCAGCAAGACCCGGCTCGGCTGGCATGCGCCACGCGTTCGGACGTTCAACAACGAGGAAGAGGAAGTTAGTCAGATCTGTGCCACTCGGCTACTCGAACTTGACGACCATAGTTTTTAGAATCGTGGGCACAAGTTCGCCCTAATAAAGTCGCTTGTTTTTTTAACCTGTCGGCGTCAGCATCGCTACAATATATATATATATATATATATATATATATATATATATATATATATATATATATATATATATATATATATATATATATATATATATATATATATATATATATATATATATATTGTAGTGAAGAGGAATGCCCACTATGATGCTCATGAAACCGGGGACAAACTATTTGTTGCTGAAGACGTCATCATACCGCCGCACTCTTTTGCCCTTACCATGGTGTCTTGCAACTCTCTCGCCGAGTCTAGTGCCCTTTTCACGCCATCTGCTCTTTTCGTTCGTCGCAAGTGTTCGCCGCTACCTTATGCCCTTCTAGAACTTCATGACGGCGTCAGCAGACTACTCATCTCGAACCTGTTGTCATGTCCTGTAACACTACTCCGGGGTGAGTGCGTCGGGTGTGTTTACAGTATCGACCCTTCTGCAATTATCGACATGCCGGCTGGTCCTTCCGCCGAACACGAAGTCGCCGGAGTGACCTGTGCCTTTTCGCCGCAGACTACTAGGCCGGACGTACTGAGCAGCTCCATCGCCGACACGTTAACTGTTTCGCAACGTGCTCAGCTTCTACGACAACTGAACAAGTTTCGTTATTCCTTCGACTGCCAGCATACTCCCCTCGGCCGCACGTCAGCCGTGTGTCACCGCATCAACACGGGTACCAATGCGCCATTGCGTCAAAGACCCTATCGCGTGTCCGCAGCCGAGCGCCAGGTTATCGATGACCAAGTAGCTGACATGCTCAAGCGTGGTGTCATCCAGCCTTCCAACAGCCCCTGAGCATCTCCAGTCGTTCTCGTTAAGAAGAAGGACGGGTCAATTCGCTTCCGTGTTGACTACCGTCGTCTTAACAAAATAACTCAAAAGGACGTTTACCCGTTACCGAGAATCGACGATGCCCTTGACTGCCTTCAAGGTGCGGAGTTCTTCTCTTCTATTGACTTACGGAGTGGCTACTGGCAAGTCCCTCTGGCACCTGAAGATCAACCTAAGACGGCCTTTGTCACACCTGATGGCCTTTACGAATTCTGTGTCATGCCTTTTGGTCTTTGCAACGCACCCGCAACATTCGAGCGGATGATGGACAATCTTTTGCGTGGCCTGAAGTGGAAAACATGCCTGTGCTACTTGGATGAAGTGATTATATTTTCCCCGGATTTTCCAACGCATCTCCGCAGGCTAGATGAAGTGCTGCAGTGCCTAACTGACGCCGGCCTTCAGCTCAACCTTAAGAAATGCCGCTTCGGCGCAAGTCAGCTCACCATCCTCGGTCATGTTGTATCTAAAGAGGGTATTCTTCCTGACAGAGCCAAGCTTCGGGCAGTTGCAGAGTTCCCTAAACCTGCGTCTCTGAAGGATCTGCGCAGCTTTCTTGGCCTCTGCTCCTATTTCCGCCGCTTTATTCGGAATTTTGCTATGATCACCGCCCCCTTGACTGAACTTCTACGCAGTGACTCGAAAAGTCACGCTTGGTCACCCGCCTGTGACGATGCTTTCGAAAAGTTGCGCCGTCTGTTAACCTCGCCACCAATCTTGCGTCATTTCGACCCGACTGCTCCGACGGAGGTACACACCGATGCCAGCGGTGTTGGACTCGGCGCCGTGCTCGCGCAGCGTAAATCGGGATTCCAGGAGTACGTAGTCGCATACGCAAGCCGTACCCTCACCAAAGCGAAGAAGAACTATTCTGTGACAGAGAAGGAGTGTCTGGCAATTATATGGGCTCTAGGTAAATTTAGACCGTACCTATATGGTCGCCCTTTCGACGTAGTCACCGATCACCATGCGCTTTGTTGGTTATCCACGTTGAAGGACCCCTCCGGCCGTTTAGTTCGCTGGGCTTTGCGGTTGCAAGAGTTCGACATGCGTGTTGTCTACAGGTCTGGCCGACGTCACACTGATGCCGACGCTTTATCACGCTCACCTATGTCCGCTGAAAGCTCTGCATGTTTATCTGCCGTGGACGAAATGGTTGCGTTCCCAGATAACTGTGACATGGCGTCTGAGCAACGCAAGGATGACTGGATCAGCTCTGTTCTGCGATTCCTTTCAGATCCGTCGACTTCTCCATCTTCTCGAACGTTGCGCCATCAAGTGGCTCACTTTGAGGTCCGCGATGGCCTCCTTTATCGCAGGAATTACAAGTCTGAGGGCCGAAAGTGGCTACTTGTCATACCTCGCCATCTTCGTGCTGCAATATGTTCAGCTTTCCACGCTGACCCTCAGTGCGCACATGCGGGCATCTTCAAAACATACGCTCGGATTTCCTCTCGGTTTTATTGGCGAGGCATGTACACCTTTTTGCGAAAGTACATTCAGTCATGCCCGCAGTGCCAACGACGGAAAGTTCTGCCTCATCACACCTCTAGTCCGATCCAGCCAATTCCTTGCCCAGCCAGGCCTTTTGACCGCATTGGGATCGATCTGTACGGGCCTCTTCCATTCACGGCTTTCGGAAACCGTTGGATTGTTGTCGCTGTCGACTATCTGACGCGATACGCAGAAACAGCCGCTTTGCCTGCTGCCACAGCACGCGACGTATCTTCTTTTCTCTTGCGGCACTTCATTCTCCGTCACGGCGCACCGCGCGAACTTCTCAGCGACAGAGGACGTGTGTTCCTCTCTGAAGTCGTCAACGCACTCCTTGCCGAATGCCGTATTATTCACCGGAATACCACCGCCTACCATCCGCAAACGAATGGATTGACGGAAAGATTCAACCGTACCCTAGGGGATATGATATCAAAGTATGTTGCCTCAGACCACTCCGACTGGGACCTCATTCTGCCTTTTGTGACATACGCCTACAATACTGCTCCACAGGCGACTACGGGCTTTTCACCATTTTTCCTGTTATATGGCCGAGACCCTTCCACCACCCTAGATACCATTCTGCCCTACCACCCCGATTCCTCCGAGTCTACGCCCATCTCTGAAGCTGCCCGCCGCGCCGAGGAATGCCGTAAGCTCGCCCAGTCGTTCACAACCATCGACCAATGGAGACAAAAATCTCGGCGTGACGATAACCACCCGTACCCCAACTTTGTTCCGGACACTCTTGTGTGGCTTTGGGTTCCCGCTGTGCCTACAGGGCTTTCCTCGAAGTTTTTTTCAAAATATTAGGGACCCTACCGCATTGTCTCGCAGACTTCACCAGTTAACTACATCGTCGAACCCGTTACTCCATCCACAGACCAGCGCTTTCGGGGACGTGAAATTGTTCACGTGCAGCGGCTGAAACCTTATTACGACCCGCTCGTACTCTGTTCACCGTGAGTCGCCAGGATGGCTCCTTTTCCGACGGGGGACGAAGTGTAGTGAAGAGGAATGCCCACTACTGCAGCGACATCGACACGTGGGCGCGAGGCACGAGCTAGGACTGCCTGATTGCTGCTGCGACGCTGCCCGTATACTCGGCCTGCTCTTGCTGCTTCGGTACCGACGCCGCTACCGCTGTTTACCTTGCATTTACATTATATATATATATATATATATATATATATATATATATATATATATATATATATATATATATATATATATATATATATATATATATATATATATATATATATATATATATATATTGTTAAGCGGTTTATTGACGGACACTCAGCGATGATTCACGACAGCGACAGTCAATGCGGGGATCGACTCTCTGCACGAGCTGCTCTTCTTCTTAAGAAAAGGGCGACCCACTAGAAGGCGCTGAAGAGGATGACCCACTGTTCAAAGGCTTTACCACAACTACCCCGGGTACGAAAAGGGAGCCGCCTGGCGACCTAACAGCTGGTTACAATGAGCGGATCATGGTAGGCCTTGAGGCGCTCCACGTTAACAATGTCGCGTCCTCGACGACGCATGTCCGAAGATTGTTCGATGGGTTCAATCAAGTAGTTGACTGGAGAAGTGCATTTGACGACACGGTAGGGGCCTTCGTATTTAGGCAATAGTTTTGAAGATAGGCCAGTTGCAGTAGCAGGGATCGAGAGCCAGACGAGCGCTCCAGGGAGGAATGTGGGCGCAGTAGTACTGGCGTCAGCGCGAATGCTTTTTTGCCGCTCTTGATCATGCGCAGTAAAGGTCTTTGCAAGTTCTCTACATTCTTCAGCAAGCTTGGCTGTAGCAGAAATAGGTGCCCACTCAGACGGATCTGGCCTGTACGGAAGTATCGTGTCGATGGTGTGTGACGGGTGCCTTCCATATAATAAAAAGAAAGGTGAAAAGCCAGTAGTGCTCTGAGGGGCGGTATTATATGCGTAGGTGACGAAGGGTAGAATGGAATCCCAATTTGTGTGATCGGCGGCGACGTATTTGGAGAGCATGTCGCCCAGCGTACGGTTGAAGCGTTCTGTGAGGTCATTCGTCTGCGGGTGGTAAGCAGCAGTTTTGCGGTGAACAACGTTGCACTCTTTGAGAATGGCTTGAACGACTTCAGACAGGAAGACACGGCCTCGGTCACTGAGCAGTTCCTGGGGTGGGCCGTGTCGCAGAATGAATCGTTGGAGCAGAAAGGAAGCCACATCGCTCGCTGTAGCCGCGGGAAGAGCGGCTGTTTCGGCGTATCGCGTGAGGTGGTCTACAGCAACAATGGCCCAGCGGTTACCAGCCGACGTTAGTGGAAGTGGCCCATACAAATCGATGCCAACGCGCCCAAACGGCCTGGCAGGGCAAGGTAGAGGTTGCAGACCTACCGGCGACAGGTGCGTTGAAGTTTTGCGGCGCTGACATTCTATGCAGGAGCGAACGAATTTCTGCACGTAGCGGTACATGCCACGCCAAAAGTACCGTTGGCGAATGCGGTGGTAAGTCTTCGATACCCCGGAGTGCGCACACTGCGGATCAGAATGAAATAATTCGCATATGTCAGAGCGCAGACTGCGAGGTATGACTAGTAGCCACTGGCGGCCGTCACCGTTGTAATTGCGTCGATGGAGGAGGTCGTCGCGAACGGCGAAATGGTGGGCTTGACGACGCAACGCGCGAGTGGATGGAGTGGATGGATCAGTCAGCAAGTCTCTCAGTGAGGCAATCCATTGATCCTTGCGCTGTTCAGTAGCAATGACATGAATGCTAATCGAAGAAATGGCAAGGTGAGACACTGAGTTGTTGGCATTGTCGTCAGGCAAGGGAGAGCGCGACAGGGCGTCGGCGTCAGCATGTTGCCTTCCATTGCGGTACAGCACGCGGATGTCATAGTCTTGCAGGCGAAGTGCCCACCGGGCGAGACGGCCTGAGGGATCTTTCAATGACGACAACCAGCATAGTGCGTGGTGGTCGGTGACAACATCAAATGGGCGACCATACAAATAAGGTCGGAACTTTGCAAGGGCCCAGACGATTGCCAAACATTCTTTCTCGGTGACTGTGTAATTAGTCTCGGCTTTAGTAAGCGTACGGCTCGCGTACGCCACGACATATTCCGGGAAGCCTGGTTTGCGCTGCGCAAGGACAGCGCCGAGGCCGACACCACTGGCATCCGTGTGTACCTCTGTAGGGGCCGTAGGGTCGTAGTGACGGAGTATGGGAGGCGACGTCAACAAACGACGAAGTGTTGTGAAAGCGTCGTCGCACTGTGATGACCACGAATGGAGAGGCCTGTTACTTCCGAGAAGCTTCGTCAGCGGCGATATGATAGTCGCGAAGTTTTGAATGAAGCGCCGAAAGTAGGAACACAGTCCTACGAAACTGCGCAGTTCCTTCACGGATGTCGGCTTGGGGAACTCGGTCACGGCCCGAAGCTTGGTTGGATCAGGGAGAATTCCGTCCTTGGACACGACGTAGCCGAGTATTGTCAGCTGCCGAGCTGCAAATTGGCACTTCTTTAGGTTCAGTTGCAGACTGGCGTTTCTCAGACGCGTTAAAACATGCCGAAGGCGTTGAAGGTGCGTCGAGAAGTCAGGAGCGAAAACGACGACGTCATCGAGGTAGCACAGGCACGTGTGCCATTTCAGGTCACGCAGAACTGTATCCATCATGCGCTCAAAGGTGGCGGGCGCATTGCACAGCCCAAACGGCATAACGTTGAACTCGTACAAGCCGTCAGGGGTGACAAAAGCGGTCTTTGGTCGAGCGTCCTCAGCCATAGGTACTTGCCAGTACCCTGAGCGCAAATCGAGGGATGAAAAGAATTCTGCTCCTTGCAGGCTGTCAATCGCGTCATCTACCCGCGGTAGTGGATACACGTCCTTACGAGTGATCTTGTTGAGGCGTCGGTAGTCCACACAGAACCGCACAGAACCGTCCTTCTTCGTGACGAGAACGACAGGAGATGCCCAGGAGCTGCTAGAGGGGCGAATAACATCGCGGCGAAGCATGTCGTCGACTTGCTCGTTGATTACACGGCGTTCTGTGGGAGATACGCGATATGGACGTTGCCGCAGCGGTGGCTGTGCGCCTGTGTCGATGCGATGCGTAACGGTGGATGTGCGGCCGAGAGAAGGTTGAGCGACATCGAAAGAAGAGCGGAATTCTTCCAACAGGCCCAAAAGCTGGGAACGCTGGCCCTGCGTAAGGTCGTCGGGTATGCAGGGACCGAATATATCATCGGATGATGTAGCAGATGTCGAAACAGCACCAAGCGTACAGGAACTTGGGCAGTGCTTGTCATCGGGTTCATCCATAACTTGCGCGTCTTCGATGGGTTCCACGCTGCCGAGACATTCTCCTCGCACCAACGTAACGCTGTACGGAGATGAGTTCACAACAAAAATAGTGGTGCTGCCGTGAGTGAGTTGCACGGCCGCGAAAGGAACCAGCAAGCTTTTTCTTATGAAAACTCGATGAGATGGCGAGAGGAGTGCAGCGGTGTCAGAAAGGCTTGCGCAGTAGAGCGACACCGCAACAGACGAGTTTGCAGGCACTTGAGTGTCGTCTCTGACGAGTAACTTGCTTGCAGCGGATGGACTGTCGGCCGGCGTCAAAGAAGAGAATGGCGCGAGTTCTATTTCTGCTGGTGCGCAATGAATGACGGCGTCGTGGCGGGAGAGAAAATCCCATCCTAGGATAACATCATGAGAACATGAAGAAATTATGATGAATTCGACCGCATACATCACGTCCTGAATCATAAGGCGGGCTGTGCACATCGCTGTAGGGTGAATGCTTTGGGCGCTGGCTGTACGGAGGGAGAGCCCGCAAAGCGGCGTGGTCACTTTGCGCAGTAATCGGCAAAGTTTTTCGTCCATCACGGATACGGCGGCTCCAGTATCTACAAGGGCAGATGCACGAACGCCATCCACAAGCACGTCTATCACGTTCGACGGGCTTTCCTGAGGGCTTCCGCAGTTCGACAGCGTCGCAGCCCTTGCCTCGTGGACTGCGACGACTAGTTTTCCTGGTCGCCCTCGAGTGGACGTGGCCGCATCGGTGACAGTGAGCGACGTCGTGGAGATGGTGAACGGCGGGTAGACGCAATGGGGCGGGACGACGGTGACATAGGCGGCGGTTGGTCGTAAGAGCGGCTTGACTGGCTGGGAAAGTTGGAGGCGACCTGCGGTTGCTGCACACGATTGCAATATCGTGCCACATGACCGACGCAACCGCAAGCAAAGCAGATGGGGCGATTATCAGCAGTGCGCCATTGGTTTGCTGGTCGCATCCATGTCGCAGAACGCGATTGGCGAGCCGGCTGCTGATATGAGTGCATGGTAGGCGGCACTCGGGGCACGTGGGTGACGCCGGCGTATGTAGGCGAGACAGGTTCTCCAAAGGCCTGGGGCCTCGCGACGGTTTCGGTGTAATTTAGCGGGACAGTGACAGAAATCGGTGGGGGCGGCCTGGCAACAACTTGGGCGTAGCTGAGTGGCACAGATGCAGGAGGTGGCTGGTGGTATTCAGGGACGACCTCCGCGATTTCCTGCTGAATGGCTCGGCGGAGCGGAGGTGGAAGTGTACTTGATGGCTGTTGAGCTTGTTGTGGGGAAGCAAAAGCCAGTAGAGAGACCTGGCGGGCAACTTCCTCACGCACGAACGACTTGATTTCGGCGAGCAAGGTTGCGTGGTCTGGAACTGCTGACAAGGCCGAGAGATCAGCATCACGTGGTGGCGGGCGACGGGTCATCAAGCGCTGCCGCCGCAGCTCGTCGTAACTTTGGCATAACATGATGACTTCTGCCACAGTGCGGGGGTTCTTTGCCAGGAGCATGGTGAAGGCATCGTCTGCGATGCCTTTTAGAACATGCGTGATTTTGTCAGCCTCTGACATGTTCAGGTCGACCTTTTTGCACAAGTCAAGGATGTCCTCGATATAACTTGTGAAGGACTCACCGGTCTGCTGGGCTCGTTCACGTAAACGCTGTTCAGCTTGCAGCTTACGAACGGCAGGGCGGCCGAACACGTCGACGACAGCGGTTTTAAAAGCGGACCAAGTCGGGAAATCAGATGCGTGGTTATTGTACCACATTCCGGCCACCCCCGCAAGGTAGAAGAACAGGTTGCCGAGTTTAGCTGCCTCATCCCAATGATTGGGGACGCTCACACGTTCGTACATGGCAAGCCAGTCCTCGACGTCAGTGCCATCCGCGCCGGTGAAGACAGGAGGGTCGCGGATGCGGGGGACACCGGGACATGGCGTCGGTGTAGGAGGAAGCGTTTGCTGGGCGGCGTCTTGGTACATGGTTGGAGGCACGGTACGGGATCGAAGCTCCAAGGGCATCGAATGCTGACCGAAGGTGTTTGAAAGGCACAGCACCTCCACCAAATTGTTAAGCGGTTTATTGACGGACACTCAGCGATGATTCACGACAGCGACAGTCAATGCGGGGATCGACTCTCTGCACGAGCTGCTCTTCTTCTTAAGAAAAGGGCGACCCACTAGAAGGCGCTGAAGAGGATGACCCACTGTTCAAAGGCTTTACCACAATATATATATATATATATATATTGCCACAGGCATTGAACGAGGTTTAGCCCTGCCAATGCGAGTATGTGCCATGGTGTGAAAGAAGAAGAGGACGGTTGGTGTGTGCTCGTGCTCTAACGTTCGGTTCGGCTCGACGTACAGTGCTGCTCCTGTGAACAGACGTTGGGGTCGTTCTGTGATCACGTGACATTTTCTGGTGGAGGTGCTGGGTAGTGTTGTATGCACTGCAATCAGCAGCAAGGTCCCGACACTAGCCACGACTTGGAAGAACCAGCTGACCTACGGCGTAGCAGGCGACAACTAGGCCTACCTCCTGAATTCGGACCATTTCCTCAACTCGGCAGTACTATGGCTAGTGCGGGAACGCAAACCCAGGAAACATCAACGCTGCCTCCTCCGTGGTTCTTCAACGTCCCGCGTACTCCGAAGCCGTTCCACGGTGACCCTTATGAGGACGTCGATGACTGGCTCGACGACTACAACCGTTGCGGCAGCGTCAACGAGTGGAACGAGCAGCGAAAGCTTCGGTACGTCTACTTTTATCTCGAAGACTCTGCGCGCACTTGGTTCGAAAACCATGAAGCCACTATGACAACCTGGCCAGAGTTTTGCAACCAGTTGCGAAATACTTTCCGAAGCTCTGACCGAAAGGAGCAAGCGGAACGACTCCTCAATTCCCGAAACCAGCGTCCGAACGAGAGTGTTGCCATGTTCGTTGAGGACATGACGCGGCTGTTCAGGCGAGCCGACTCTTCAATGACGGAAGAAAAGAAGGTGCGCCTCCTAATGCGTGGAGTGAAGGAGCAGCTGTTCGCGGGACTAGTGCGGAACCCTCCCGGCACTGTAGAGGATTTCCTTCGCGAAGCCACGACAATGGAGAGAATGCTAAGGCAGCGTTCGTACCAGTATGAACGTCCTGGCAGTCTTTCGTCAGTGTCGTCGGCCCTACAAACACCTGACGTCACGACTGTAAAAGACATGACGGAGCTCGTGCGCAGTATTGTGCGCGAGGAGCTGCAAAAGCTGCACGTGGTGTCTTCTCCGGCCCATGTTGCTGCTTTAACGGATGTCGTTCGCGAAGAGGTCCGGCAGCTGGTGCACCCCATGACGACTCTGCGTGCAGCCGAAGTTCAACCCATGACGGCCCCGCGTCCAGCCGAAGCTCCGCTATTAACGTACGCGGAAGCACTGCGTACTCCTGCACCGGCTGTTGGCTATCCGTCCCGTCCGTCCACCCTGCAGACGGCACCGTCGTTCTACTCGGGACCACCGCAGTACGGCAACCCACCCCTTACACGGAAATCCAGTGTATGGCGTGCTCCCGACAACCGGCCTCTTTGTTATCACTGTGGTGAACCAGGTCACATCTACCGTGAGTGCGCCTACAGGCGCATGGGTCTTCCCGGCTTTCGTCCGGATGCTCGTCGACCCAGAGATGGTGAGCGGCCCCGTGCTATCGCCGAATACTTGGCAAGCCAACGATCCTCGAACCTTCCACGTCGCCAATCCCGCTCACCATCTCCACGGCGTTCCACGTCTCCTGGCCAACAATCAACCTTTGCGGACGTCCTTGCAGGAAGATCACCTAGATCCACAAGCCCGCGCCGGGGAAACTAAGAACAGCGACCTCTGGGGGTGAGGCCGCTGTTGATCGACCGTTACAAGACCCTCCCCCGATTTGCCTGCCGACATCCGACGACATTGTTTCACCGACGTGTGCCATCGACGACAAACAGGTCTCTGCTCGTATCTCTGTTCTTCTCGACAACCACCCGCTGACCGCTCTGGTAGATACGGGTGCCGATTATTCTGTTATAAGCGCTGACCTCGCTGCACAGCTAAGAAAGGTAACGACACCTTGGGGACATGGAACCAACCTCCGGACTGCGGGAGGTCACCTATTGACACCGCTAGGAATGTGCACTGCCCGCCTCCGAATTCGTGAGTCGACGTACATTGTTTCCTTCGTTGTATTGCGCGAATGCTCCCAAAACCTGATTCTCGGAATGGATTTTCTCCGCGAGCATGGAGCCATTATTAACCTTCGCGACCTGCTCATAACGTTATCCAACGACCATACAGCCCTACGAAAGGATGCAGTTGCACCGACCACAACACTTCGAATTGCTGACGACACCATCGCACTGCCGCCGCGAGCCAGTATGTTGGTAACGGTGGAGAGCGACTGTGACAACAAGAGTAGTGGCATCGCGGAAACTAACCTCTCGGTGCTCTTGGCTCGGCAGATTTGTGTCGCGCGTGCTATCGTCAAACTGAGACATCGGCGGACTCAGCTTCTGATCACGAATTTCGGCGGCCAGTACCAACACTTAGCAAAGCGAACAGCAATCGCGAACTTTGAAGCCATCGATGACGCAGAATGTTCCACTATCGCTCCGATTGCCACTGCTGCCGAAGGTAACTCTGATATAGCCAGTACGGTTGACGTGAATTGCCAGCTATCCTGTGCGCAGCAACAGCAGATACGCATGATTTTACGTACGTATAGTGATTGCTTTGCGTCCACCTCCAAAATCAAGCAGACCCCAACCGTGAAGCACCGCATTATAACGGACCCTACCGAACGGCCTGTACGACAGCACGCCTACCGCGTGTCGCAAAAAGAACAAGAGGCAATACGTTTTCAAGTGAAACAGATGCTCGACGACGACGTCATCCAACCCTCGAACAGTCCATGGGCTTCACCCGTCGTACTTGTTAAAAAGAAAGACGGCACTCTTCGATTTTGCGTCGATTACCGGAAGCTCAACAAAGTGACGAAGAGAGACGTCTACCCTCTCCCACGCATAGATGATTCACTGGATCGACTTCGACATGCCCGATATTTTTCCTCAATGGATTTACGCAGCGGCTACTGGCAGATCGAGGTCGATGAACGGGACAGGGAAAAAACAGCATTCATAACTCCCGATGGCCTCTACGAATTCAAAGTGTTACCATTTGGATTGTGCTCTGCACCGGCAACGTTCCAAAGGATGATGGACACCGTCCTGTCCGGTCTGAAGTGGGAATCCTGCCTCGTGTATTTAGACGACGTCGTTGTTTTTTCCAAAACATTTGAGCAACATTTACAACGACTTCAGTCCGTCTTCGTCGCTATTCGATCCGCAGGCCTATCTCTAAAACCGGAGAAGTGTCATTTCGGCTACGAAGAACTAAAGTTCCTCGGCCACCTTATAAGTCACGATGGCATTAGACCAGACCCAGAAAAGACCATGGCTGTTGCTGCATTTCCTCCACCTTCGAACAAACGGGATTTGCGCCGGTTTTTGGGTCTGTGCGCCTACTACAGGCGCTTTGTCCAGAGCTTTGCCAACATCGTTGAACCCCTTACCCGTTTAACGAAGGAGGATACTCCTTTTGTGTGGGGTCCAGAGCAGAGAGCCGCCTTTTCCCAGCTTCAGCAGTGCCTTCAGAGTGAACCCTTACTAGGGCACTTTGATGAAGATGCCACCACCGAACTTCACACTGACGCAAGCAACATCGGTCTTGGTGCAGTACTCGTCCAGTGGCAAGACGGCGCTGAACGTCCCATCGCTTATGCTAGCCGCATTTTGTCATCTGCGGAAACTAACTACTCGACCACGGAGAAGGAATGTCTTGCTGTTATTTGGGCGATAACAAAGTTCCGACCGTATCTGTATGGCCGTCCATTCAGAGTAGTTACGGACCATCATGCCCTCTGTTGGCTGGCCAATCTCAAGGACCCTTCAGGGCGCCTCGCGAGGTGGAGCTTACGCCTTCAAGAATTTGAGGTTACAGTCGTCTACAAGTCGGGCCGCAGGCACACTGATGCTGATTGCCTTTCGCGCGCACCCCTCGCGACGACATCAAGGGACGATGATACCGATGGCCATTTTCTTTGTGCAGTCAGTGAATCCGACTTGGCCCAACAACAGTGGAATGATTCAGAGATCCAACAACTTATCAAATACCTTCAAGGTCGCAGCTCGAGTCCACCATCGGCATTTGCACGTTCAGGGTCATTTTGTCTCCGCAACGACATCGTCTACAAAAAGAACTTCGAACCTTATGCGACTGAGTACCTCCTCGTCGTTCCACCAGGGCTACGTGCTGACATTTTATCTGCCTGCCACGACGAGCCTTCCTCCGGCCACCTAGGATTCGCACGCACCCTTGCCCGGATTCGGACTCGCTACTACTGGCCAAAGCTCACCCAGGATGTCAAGCATTACGTTAAAACATGCAATCATTGCCAGCGCCGTAAAGCCCCACCTGTGCGCCCTGCTGGTTTATTACAGCCTGTTGCACCCCCGTCACAACCGTTTGAACGAATCGGCATGGACTTGCTTGGGCCCTTCCCGAAGTCACATGATGGCAACCGCTGGATCGTAGTCGCTACTGACTATTTAACGAGGTACTGCGAAACGAAAGCCCTACAACGAGGCACCGCCAATGAGGTTGCGTATTTTTTTATCAACAACATCGTCCTCCGCCATGGAGCGCCAACAGTTCTTATCACTGACCGTGGAACAGCCTTTACAGCCCAATTGATGCAAGACGTCACGAGACTTAGTGGAACAGCTCATCGCAAAACAACCGCATACCATCCACAAACCAACGGTCTGACGGAGAGATTAAACAAGACGCTCGCTGACATGCTATCCATGTACGTCGACCGTAATCACAAGAACTGGGATGCAATTTTGCCATACGTAACGTTCGCTTACAACACTGCGGTTCAAGAGACTACGGGTTTCACTCCATTCCGGTTGCTTCACGGCCGAGAAACAATTACGATGCTTGATGCCATGCTGTTGCCTGACACGACCGATATTACTACTGATGCGAACGACTTTATCCGGCTCGCCGACGCGGCCCGCCAGCTTGCACTCAAGCGGATCCGAAAACAACAACGAATTGACTCGCAGAGGTACAACTCCCGTCATCGCCATGTCATTTACCAACCCGGTGATCTGGTCTGGCTGTGGATACCCGTTCGCCAAAGGGGCCGCTCGGAAAAGTTACTTCACCGCTACTTCGGTCCCTATAGAGTACTACGGCGCCTCACAGATGTCAACTACGAAATTCTGCTTGAAGACACAGCTCAGCGATCTCGACGTTCCCAACAGGCCGACATTGTTCATGTGTCACGGATGAAGCCACACTACCCCCGAGCCACCTGACACTGCTTCTTCACGCGTCTTTGTGCGTGTACGCGACTACTTTAACTTTTAATCGGCATTGGTCATCGGGGTGGTACTTTTTTTTTTCGAAGGGGGGGTAGTGCCACAGGCATTGAACGAGGTTTAGCCCTGCCAATGCGAGTATGTGCCATGGTGTGAAAGAAGAAGAGGACGGTTGGTGTGTGCTCGTGCTCTAACGTTCGGTTCGGCTCGACGTACAGTGCTGCTCCTGTGAACAGACGTTGGGGTCGTTCTGTGATCACGTGACAATATGTAAGGGAAAGAAGTGTATACCTAAGGGCTCGTTTTTCCGTGTTTTAACACAATATTAATGAGATCTAACAGACAGTAATGCCAAGGAATGTACAGGGGGAGTTATTAGAACGCGTTATTCGAAGGTCGTAGGTTCGATTCCTGCTCACGGCTGGTTATTTTTTCATCCAATTTTCTTTCTCCTTATTTACATTCCATTGGTTCTAATAACTTCACCTGTACATTCCTTGGCATTACTGTCTGTTAATCTCATATATATATATATATATATATATATATATATATATATATATATATATATATATATATATATATATATATATATATATATATATATAAGCTGCAAGGTGGTAATGTCCTTCTCCCTGTCCGACTAAAATTTTTGACAATGTCCCCCTGAGCCCAATGCATCCGGTCCGTTGTCGTTCTAAACAGTGATTTTTTGTTTGCTCTACTCGATGTTCATTAAAGGGACCCTGGGGCTCTGCAAGTTAGTCATCAAATAACTTCATTAAAAAGCTTCTTGCCTCGCGAATCAGCTGCAACAAACGTCTTTGCAATCGTGCAAGTACGAGCAGAGCTAGAGGGATTCGTCACCCGCTTTAAGTGCTTTCTCTTTTCTCTGGTACCAGTGAAGCGAAAGCTACGCCGGAGGGGGCTGGCAACAGCGCAAGAAGACGCGCCTGTTGGTCAGCGTGAATCATGCCCTTAAGCACGTTATTTTTTTATTTTTTTTCAATACACGGCTTACTTTTTGTGTGATCAGAAGCACGCGCATGGACATGTGGCGGCTTACTGTGGGGGTCACAGTAACTTTGCAGCTCACGGTGTTCAGGTCAGCGAATGCATTAGGACTTAGCATTCATGGAGCCATATTTGGGTTTATTACACGTTTTGTCAGAGAAGAGGGAACGATTTATAGCTGACACTGACAATTATTTACAATGTCCAGGCCGCGTACAGCACAATAATGGTAATGTTCAGCTCGCCTGTTCTCACGAACCTCGACAGCCGATCTGCAGCGTTTTCGAACCATACTTAAAAAAACACTGCAGAGCCCTTTAAAACTATTGCATTCTGTACAGAAGCCGCCGAACACTGAAGTGGGTCGAACTCTTATGTGCTTTCTAGTGGGTCTGCCCAAAGAGAGCGCCGCTCGCGCGGAGACCCCGTGTTTTGGCCGTTACTGTCGCCATTGTGTAGACTCGCTGTGTGCCGGCTAATAAACGCCATAACAAATTGGTGGAGAGTGCTACGATCCCCTTCGATGCCCTTGGAACTACGCTCACGTACGCTGCAATCTACCATGTCCCACGACGCCTCTCAGCAAACGCCTCCTCCCATGCCACCCCCATGTCCCGGTGTCCCCAGGATCCGCGATCCACCCATCTTCACGGGCGCCGATGGCACTGACGTGGAGGACTGGCTCGCCATTTACGAGCGCGTGAGCGTCCCCAACAAATGGGACGAGGACGGCAAGTTGACAAACTTGGTGTTCTACCTTGCGGGCGTTGCAAGTTTGTGGTACACCAACCACGCGTCCGAGTTTGCAACCTGGTCCGGTTTCAAGACTGCTATCACCAACGTTTTTGGCCGCCCTGCCGTTCGCAAGCTGCAAGCCGAGCA
This sequence comes from Rhipicephalus microplus, assembly GCF_043290135.1. Taxonomy (NCBI): domain Eukaryota; kingdom Metazoa; phylum Arthropoda; class Arachnida; order Ixodida; family Ixodidae; genus Rhipicephalus; species Rhipicephalus microplus. The sequence goes on from NW_027464594.1 coordinate 8,471,122, forward strand.
GCGCTTACGCGAACGCGCTCAGCAGGCCGGTGAGTCATTCACCAGTTACATTGAAGATGTCCTGGACTTGTGCAAGAAGTCGAACGACAGCATGTCCGAATCAGACAAGATCCGGAACGTCATGAAGGGCATTGACGATGATGCCTTCACGATGCTGCTTGCCAAAAACCCAGGCACAGTAGCTGAGGTCATCACGCTGTGCCAGAGCTACGAGGAGCTCCGCCGGCAGCGTTCGATGACCCGTCGCTCCACATCACGAGATGCAGGGCTTGCAGGCTTGGAAGCGAGCTGTGATCAGGTGGCACTGCTGGCAGATCTCAAGTCCTTCATACGTGAGGAAATCGCGCGGCAGTTCTCTCTCCTGCCCTTTGCCCACCCACAACAACTTCCGGCCCCTGCACCCCCAAGTTACGCCCAAGTGGTCGCAAGGCCGCCTCCAGTCGTTCAAGCGCCTGCACCAGTGACTTACGCCGAAGCTGCCGCACGACCTCCGTCCTTTGCAGCGGGTATGCCGGCTGCATATGTTGGCGCAACCCCTCAGCCTCATTTTCAGCCCACCATGCAGCCTTTCCAGACACCGTTCCGGGCGAGACCCACCCCGGCGAACCGATGGCGCACACCCGACAACCGGCCCATCTGTTTTGCTTGCGGTTACGCCGGTCACGTAGCCCGTTATTGCTCTCGACTACAGCCGGCTCCCACTTCTCCTGTTGCTGGCCACCTTAGCCGTTCGTATAACGAGGAACTGCCGTCTGTGCCACTGTCGTCTCGCCCAGGTCCGTCTGCTCGAAGGTCGCCGTCTCCACGACGTCCCCCATGCGGCCAAGTTCTTCTGCTCATGAGCGGGAAAACTAGTCGTCGCAGTCCCAGAGGCAAGGACTGCGACGCTATCGCATTGTGAAAGCCCTCAGAGCCGCCCATCTAATGTCATTGACGTGCTTGTGGACGGTGTTCATGCATCAGCTCTTATTGACACTGGAGCTGCGGTATCAGTTATGAGCGAAAACCTTCGCCGCTTGCTTCGAAAAGTGACGACGCCGATTTCTGGACTGTCCCTTCGTACCGCTAGCTCACATCGTATTAATCCTACAGCAGGCTGCACAGCTCGCGTTGTCGTTCAGGACGTTCTGTATGTCGCCCAATTCATCATCATTCCTGCATGCTCTCATGACGTCATCTTGGGATGGGATTTTCTCTCCCGCAACGACGCCGTCATTCATTGTGCCGCCACCGAAATTGAACTCTCGCCCTTCTCGCATTTGACGCCAGAAGACGGTCCCTCGACACTGTACAAGATTCTTGTGAAAGACGATACTATAGTGCCTCCAAGCTCGACGATGGGCGTGTCGGTCTACTGCACCGGTCTCTCCGACACAATTGCACTTGTTTCGCCATCCTACCGTGCTTCCAGGAGGAAAGGGTTGCTAGTACTTTTCGCGACCGTGCAAATCACCCAAGGCAACGCCGCTATTTTTGTGACCAACCCATCCCCGTACACTGTTACCTTGGTTCAAGGGGAATGTCTCGGCAGAGTGGAAGCATTCGACGACGCACAAGTCCTGGACGTACCCGAAGACTCGCGTTGTCCCGATTCACGTACCATCAGTGCTGTTTCTACTTCTGACCCATCATCTCCTGATGTATTTGGCCCATTCATTGATGACAACCTTACGTCAGTGCAGCGTTCCCAGCCTCTAGACCTGTTGCAAGAATACCGTTCTTCTTTCGATGTCGGGCGAAGTTCTCTCGGTCGCGCGTCCTCTGTTACGCATCGTATTGACACTGGTGCCCATCCACCATTACGGCAACGTCCATACCGCGTGTCGTCTGCTGAACGCCGGCAAATTAACGAGCAGGTTGACGATATGCTCCGACGCGACGTCATTCGGCCCTCGGACAGTCCATGGGCGTCTCCTGTTGTTCTTGTTGCGAAGAAAGATGGTTCTGTGCGGTTCTGTGTGGACTACAGACGGCTCAATAAGATCACTCGCAAGGATGTCTACCCACTGCCGCGCATCGACGACGCAATTGACAGCCTTCACGGAGCCCAATTTTTTTCTTCTCTCGATCTGCGCTCGGGGTACTGGCAAGTACCCCTGGCTGATGACGCTCGACCGAAGACTGCCTTCATCACACCCGACGGCTTGTACGAATTCAACGTCATGCCGTTTGGTCTGTGTAATGCACCTGCGACATTTGAGCGCATGATGGACACCGTACTGCGCAACTTGAAATGGCACACGTGCTTGTGTTACCTCGATGACGTTGTTGTCTTCGCTCCAGATTTCTCCACCCATCTCCAACGCCTAAAAGAAGTTTTCGCACGTGTGAGCAATGCCGGCTTGCAACTAAATCTGAAGAAGTGCCGCTTTGCAGCACGCCAACTCACCATCCTAGGGTACGTCGTGTCCAAGGATGGCATTCTTCCTGACCCAGCCAAGCTTCGGGCCGTGGCCGAATTCCCAAAACCTGCGTCCGTCAAAGAACTGCGTAGTTTCGTGGGCCTGTGCTCATACTTCCGACGCTTTATACGAAACTTCGCCACGATTATATCACCGCTGACGAAGCTCCTTGGAAGTAACGGGCCCCTCAATTCGTGGTCGTCAGAGTGCGACAACGCGTTCTTGAAGCTCCGCCACTTGTTGACGTCTCCTCCCATTCTCCGCCACTATGACCCTACGGCCCCAACAGAAGTGCACACGGACGCCAGTGGTGTAGGCCTCGGCGCTGTCCTGGCGCAGCGCAAACCCGGGTTCCCTGATTATGTTGTGGCATATGCAAGCCGTACGCTCACAAGAGCCGAGACAAACTACACCGTCACGGAAAAAGAGTGCCTGGCAATCGTCTGGGCTCTTACAAAGTTTCGACCTTATTTGTATGGTCGCCCATTCGATGTCGTCACTGACCATCATGCACTATGCTGGCTGTCATCATTGAAGGGTCCCTCAGGCCGCCTCGCCCGTTGGGCTCTTCGCTTACAAGACTACGATATCCGCGTCCTCTACCGCAACGGACGCCAGCATGCTGACGCCGACGCCCTCTCGCGCTCCCCTCTGCCTGAAGCTAACGTGCTCTGCTCAGTATCCTCGGTTGTTGTTTCTGCCATTGATGTTGACATCATCGCTACCGAACAGCGAAAGGATAATTGGATCGCCCAACTGATCGACTTGCTCTCTGATCCGTCCGCAACGCCATCCACGCGTGCCTTGCGTCGTCGAGCTCACCATTTCGCCATTCGTGACGGCCTCCTACACCGACGCAATTACGACGCCGATGGCCGGCAGTGGCTACTCGTGATACCCCGCAGTCTGCGGTCGGAGATATGTGAATCCTTCCATTCTGATCCACAGTGCGCGCACTCTGGGGTATTCAAAACCTACCATCGCATTAGACAACGCTACTTCTGGCGCGGGATGTACCGCTACGTCCAGCAGTTCGTTCGCTCCTGTCTCGCTTGCCAACGCCGAAAACCGTCCGCACACATGTCACCAGCCGGTCTGCAACCGCTACCTTGCCCTGACCGTCCGTTTGGGCGCATAGGTATCGATTTGTACGGACCACTTCCTCTGACGTCCACTGGCAACCGCTGGGCCATCGTCGCCGTAGATCATTTAACGCGATACGCCGAAACCGCCGCTCTCCCTGCGGCTACTGCGCGTGATGTTGCGTCCTTCCTACTACATCGATTTATATTGCGCCACGGTCCACCCCAGGAGCTTCTCAGCGATCGAGGCCGTGTCTTCTTGTCAGAAGTCGTCGATGTCATTCTCACTGAGTGCCATTCTGTCCATCGCAAAACTACTGCTTACCACCCGCAGACGAATGGTCTGACCGAACGCTTTAACCGCACCCTCGGCGACATGCTGTCGATGTACGTCGCCGCCAACCACACGAATTGGGATACCATACTGCCCTTCGTCACTTACGCCTACAACACCGCCCCTCAGAGCACGACTGGATTTTCACCTTTCTTTTTGCTGTACGGAAGGCACCCGTCACACACCATCGACACGATACTCCCGTACACGCCGGATCCATCTGAGTGTACACCTATTTCCGAGACCGCCAGGCTTGCTGAAGAGTGTCGCGAGCTTGCCAAGACTTTTACGACGCATGAGCAAGAGCGGCAGAAGAGTATTCGTGATGGCTCCGCCACTTCTGAGCCCACCTTCCTTCCTGGTTCCCTTGTATGGCTCTCAATCCCGACCTCTGTAGCTGGCCTTTCTTCCAAACTACTCCCGAAATATGAAGGTCCCTACCGTGTGATCGAGCGCACATCTCCGGTCAACTATCTTATCGAGCCAATTGAACAATCTTCGGACATGCGCCGCCGCGGGCGCGACATAGTCAACGTGGAGCGTCTGAAGGCTTACTATGACCTGCTCGTAGTGACAAGCTGTTAGGTCGCCAGGCGGCTCCCTCTTCGACCCCGGGGTAATTGTACAGAAGCCGCCGAACACTGAAGTGGGTCGAACTCTTATGTGCTTTCTAGTGGGTCTGCCCAAAGAGAGCGCCGCTCGCGCGGAGACCCCATGTTTTGGCCGTTACTGTCGCCATTGTGTAGACTCGCTGTGTGCCGGCTAATAAACGCCATAACAATTCTATTGCTTTCACTGCAGTGTCACTTGTTTTCCACAGGGCAAAGCGATCAGCAGATGCCAGCTTCAGCTTGCCCATTTCCCGCACCTGCCCGCCTGGTGTTCCAACTTTTCATTTCGCCAAATCCTCATGTATACACCAGCGTCTACCGTGCACATTGTGATAGTTCGGTGTGATATGTTCTTCATGAAAGTGGCACACATGGGTCTCAAGTTTACTGTTTTTTTTATTTCGGTGTATGCGCAGTGCAGGTAAGCTCCGTGCCCTCAACGACAGAATGTCGGCGGCGGAACAGGCACTGTTGAAGCCGACTGGGCTTCCGGGACGTCCACTGACCCGGCACTTGCTGTGGGCACCATCAGAGTTTGACCGACGTCGCGTCACCGGATTTCCGGTGTTTGCTGACCTCTTGTTCTACATCTCCCAGTTGCCTCTGAATACACGCGACCACGGCTGGAAAAACTTGCGGTTCTACTTGGCAGATGTACTCGTGGCACTCAGGGCATCTGCCGCTGCCCTTCGAGTGGCGTCTCCGTGAAGCAGCTGTTGGCCATTCACTTTGTACATGCAATAAAAACAATCATTCACGTAATAAGATATGGACTACAATGCACCCTACGAAGGTAAAAAGGTATTCGACCAGCGAAGCTGTGGCATCACTTCTTTACAGACTAGTTGATTCATACTTGAAAATTCGACTTGCTACGCAAGCTGACTAAACTAATACGAGAAAGAAGACAGGAAAGAGTGCTTTTTCTCTTTCTTATTTTCCTTCAGCTTGCGCACCCAGATGAAAATGGAAAGCCAATTGCCAGCTAGAAATAAGATTTCCAGCAAAATTTACGGCTGATTTGCCCATTACCAGCTGGAATGAAAGCTTTCCCGCTAGAAATGTAGCTGATAATCAAAATATCCAGCTGTGTCTGGTCCAGCTAGATATTGTCCAGCAGGAAAGTACCTGGCAAGTTTCCAGCAAGAGCAGGAAACCTATTGCCAGCAAGGAAACCTATTTCTAGGTTAATTCTCAGCAGGAAACACTCATTCGCAAAATAAGTGCGCAAGTGATTTTCAGGAGTATGAATGGTTGAATTCAGCTTTTGAAAGCTCTGCAATGCACAATTTTTTACTCGCGTAGTGACATAAAATAGCATCAAACAGCTACACAATAATAATTTAGGAATGCAGCGTCAGAAGTTTACAGCAAAGCAGCTTTCACTAAAATTTAAAATAACCAACCAGATTTTAGTTAGCAGCTGCCTGTAGAACAGCTACAATTCTATCTGAATTGACTTGCATATTGAAACTTTTAGAATTAAGGTGAAACACGCTGAAAATATAGTTTTTTTTTAAATCGTGCAGGTTTTTTGAGCATCTATTCATATTTTAGTGCTAGATGGTTAAGATAGAATAAAGTGTTTACATAAAGGTTTTGGTTATATGCACTATATTTAGCACACTGCTGTGTATAGTGCATGCAAATCGTCAACAGAAATCACCGAAGGCACAAAAATATGCTTTCTTCAAGTCTTATACTCAACGCATCACTGACTTAATTCTACAATAAGTATTTCAGAAAAAGTATGTCTTTTCAACACTATGGTTGAGTGTTCGGCAAGTTGGTGGTGCTGCATACTTCAATGTTTCACAGTACATGGAACAAGAACGAACTGCGTTGTGTGTCTCCTCTTTGTTCTCGTTCCATGTGCTGTAAAACATCGAAGTATGATGATGATGAGTAGTTTTTAGTGGCGCAAGGGCCAATTGATGGCCAAAGAGCGCCATTTCAATTGACTACAGATATGCACAATGATATGGTGCGTGGCTGTAAAGGGGCCTTAAAATTCCTCGCTCTAACGCGAGTTAAAACATGAAAGTAATAAAATCATGACAGTGGCGTGACATATGTGTAGTGATAGCGGATGGCAAAATGTCATGATAATAAAACCATGATGAAGACATAGTCACCGCAGCCACGACCACACTATAGAGGTCGTGCTACGGGTGTCCTCGAAATATCGGGTGAAAGCTTTGCACATCTTTTAAAAACGTAAAAAGTGTTTACAGTTTAAAAAGCGGATCCCTACCAATGAGCATCCCAGCGTGTGGAGGGAGCTGCTGTTGGTAGGGCAGCAAAAAGTGCTTTTTTCTTAGAGCATCTAGCTCATTGCACTGGACGAGAATGTGGAGAACCATAAGGGGCTCTCACATCTCTCACAATATGGTGGATCATCGGTAGACAGAAGAAATGAATGTGTAGAATATGTATGTCCTGTTCTAAGCCTTGTTAGTATTACTTCTGTGTGTCATGATTTTGACAGTGGCGGCCAATAACCTAGTTGCGGCTTAATAGCATGGAGTTTATTATCTGTGTGTTTATCCCACATGCTCTGCCAATACCCCCTGAGCTTTCGTTTTATAAAAGGTTTTAAGTCAAGTGCAGAGACTGGTGTTGATGCATTGCCAGTAGTGACATTGGCGCAAGCAGCCAAATTGTCGGCCAAGACGTTCCCTTGTATTTCACGGTGCCCTGGAACCCAGCAGACAACGGCATGCTGTTTTGATGTGTAGAGTGTGCACAGAAGTGAGTAAAGTGACACCAGCACGGGGTTCTTGTGTTTTTTAGAAATTTTCAGGGCTTTGACCACGCTTAGGGAGTCTGTGTATATTACCGCCTTTTGTAATTTATCTGTTTAATGTGTTTTACGACCGCTAGTATTGCGTAAGCTTCTCCTGTGAAAATGCTTGCATCAAGATTAAGAACGCCGGCCTCGGAAAAGGATTGGCCTACCGCAGCATATGACACAGAAGTGTTTGACTTTGACGCATCGGTAAAGAACTCAGGGCATGTGTCTTTATGTTGTAGTTCTAGGAAGTGTGTATGTATGTGTGCAAGTGGTGCGTGCTTTGTGACATCAACAAAAGAGACATCACAGTATATAAGCTGCCACTGCCACGGTGGCAGATATGTTGCAGGAGCCATTAAACTGTGTTCAAGAGGCACACATGTTTCTTCGGCCAGGCTCCTTACACGCAGCGCGTAGGGCTGCCTAAACGAAGGTCGGTTCTCGAACAAGCCAGAACAAGACAAATCATTAATTGTGAAATGGGAAGGATGTTTCTTGTCTGCTTTCACCTTCAAAAAGTACAAAAAGGATAGGGAACATCTTTGTAGGTGGAGCGACCATTCATTCGAATCCACGTACAGGCTCTGCACAGGGCTGGCGCGGAAAGCACCCGTAGAGAGGCGAATGCCTAGATGGTGAACAGGGTCGAAAATTTTCAAGGCTGATGGTGTTGCCGACTGATAGATTATAGCACTATAATCTAGGCGTGTGCGTACGAGGCTTTCATATAGGTTAATTAAACATTTCCTGTCACTACCCCATGTAGTGCGTGACAACACTATCAAAACATTCATGGCTTTTAAACATTTTGTTTTTAAATACTTGATGTGCGGTACAAAGGTGAACTTGTTGTCCAAGATTAGGCCTAAGAATTTATGCTCCGCATTCACAGAAAGACGTTGTACGATTGGACGAGTAGCTTTCGATAATAGTAAACATACTGCCACGCACACCAAGATTGGACAGGTCTCTTAATATTCCGAATCTTTATGTCGTATCATAGGCTTTTTTGATGTCGACGAACACAGAAAGTATTGTTTGTGGACGAAGGCATCTCGGATCTGTGCTTCGATACGCACGAGGCGGTCAGTGGTGGATTTACACTCTCGAAACCCGCATTGGAATGGGTCGAGCAGATTGTTCGTTTCAATGTAATGTACAAGTCTGCGATTTATCATTTTTTCAAAACGTTTACACATACAACTTGTAAGTGCGATTGGCCTGTAACTACTAACGGAAGATGGGTCCTTGCTTTGCTTTAAAATCGGAATAATAATGGCTTCTTTCCACGCAGAAGGGATTTCACCGGAAAACCAGATAGAGATATACAGGGAAAGCAGGGTTTTTGTGTTTCAGAAGGCAGTTGTTTTAATATTTCGTATACTATACGGTCCGAACCTGGAGCTGATTTATTGCAAACATGTAGCGATGCTTGTAACTCAGCCAAAATAAAAAGGTTGTTCTACGACTCATGTTTAGAGGATTTTCGCTGAAGTTTCTCTTTTTCAATTTTTCTTTTGTGTCGTTGAAAAGCTGCAGTATAATGCGACGAACTGGACACCTCTTCGAAGTGGGCACCGAGGAAGTTCGCCTGGTCTTCCAAGGTGTCCCCTTGTGTGTCTACGAGAGGTAGTGAAGATGCGTGTCGTCCTGTTACCTTGCGAACCATGTTCCAGACTTTAGTTTCTTGTGTATATGAAGTGATGCCTGATAAGAACTTATGCCAGCTTTATCTCCTAGCCTGCCGGCGTGTTCTCCTGCCTTGGGACTTTATTTTCTTGAAGGTCTCAAGATTTTCGGCTGTCGGTAAGTTCCGAAGCAGCCTCCAAGCTCTGTTTTGCTGTTTGCGCGCGTTTCGGCATTCAGAGTTCCACCATGGCACACGTCGTTTTCCAGGGTGTCCATTTGTTTGTGGGATGCAATTTGTTGCAGCATCAATCAAACACGCTGTGAAGTAGTTCACAGCAACATCAATGTTCAAAGTACAGATGTCATTCCAACCTAGACGAGCGATCGTATGAAACTGTTCCCAGTCGGCTCTGTTTATGAGCCACTAAGGAACACGTGGTGGACACTCAGTTACTGTCGTTTTGCTCAAAACTACGGGGAAGTGGTCACTTTCGTACAGATTACTGACGACTTTCCACTGGAGTAGAGGCACAAGAGATGGAGATACTATGCTCAGGCCTATGGAGGAGTAGGTGTTTTTAGCGAGGTTTTAATAGGTTGGTTCTTTTCGATTTAGGAGATACGCGCTCGACGAGATAAGGAACTGTTCGATCAGTCGACCTCGCGCGTCATACCGAGAGTCACCCCATAGCCTGCTATGCGCATTAAAGTCTCCAAGGAGAACATAAGGCTCCGGAAGTTCATCAATTAGAGAGTGTAAATCGCGTTTTTGCAGCTGATAGCTAGGAGGAATGTGAATAGTGCAGATTGTGATCAGTTTATCAAAAAGAACCGCTCGAACAGCCACTGCCTCAAGGGATATTTGGAGTTGTAAGTGTGTGCATGCTATTCCTTGATTCACTATGATGGCAACACCTCCGGATGATGTCATGGCATCAACACGGTCTTTTCGGAAAATGACGTATATACGAAGAAAATTTGTGTGTTTTAAGTTAAGGTGTGTTTCTTGTACACACAGCACTTTTGGTGAGTGTTCATGTAAGAGTTCTTGGATGTCGTCAAGGTTTCTGAGAAGGCCCCTGATGTTCCATTGTATAATTTGAGTGTTCATGGTGAATGTGAAATAGTGCTGTGTGTACGAAGAGCGAGTGGCTGTTTAGACAGGGAGTTTGAGTTCACTTAACAGGGCCATCACCAGGCCCTGTTATCTGCTTTTTTGTTTTTTTGACGCGCTCCAGGGAGCCACGCCGCTCTTTCGGCACCAAGGGTGCCGACGTATCCATTGCCTCCTCGGAGGCACTGGATGCCTGCACGTGCGGGCTGTTAGTTCGGATTTCGGGCCTCGCCTGGTGAGGGGAGGCCTTGAGACCAGAAGACTCTAGAGTCTCCGGTCTCTGTTTGGGAGTAGGCGGTGTAGCCTGGGCTACAGCCGCCTTGGGGGCAGGTGCCACAACCACTGGCTCGGTATGCACGGGCCGAAGGAGTGGCGAGGGCTGGTGCGGCGGTGCCCCCTGACGCGCCGCATCAGCGTATGTAGGTCCATAGAATGGAGCGACTCTTCGCCGTGCTTCCTTAATTGTAATGTTCTCCTTCACCTTCAACGTAATTATTTCTTTTTCTTTTTTCCAGTATGTGCAGGAGCGTGAATATGCGTCATGGTTTCTTTCGCAGTTAACACAGTGTGGCGGTTGTTTGCAGTTTTCAGACACGTGGCCTAGGACTCCACATTGTGCACAAGTCTGGCGACCACGACAGGTTTTAGAGCCATGGCCATACCTCTGGCATTGGAAGCAACGACGAGGGTTCGGTATGTACGGCCTGATAGATGTCTTTGTGTACCCTGTTTGAATAGATTCCGGTAGTTTACTGGATGCAATTGTGAGTATTAAGTGTTTCGTCGGTGTTTCCTTATTATCTCTTCTAATGATGATTCTCTGTACATTAGTGACATTTTGGCTCTTCCACCCCTCCAAAAGTTCAGTCTCAGTCAAGTCAAGTAAGTCCATGTCAGATACCACTCCGCGAGTTGTGTTCATTGATCTATGTGGTGTTATGGTTATTGGTATGCCACCGAAATCAGAAAGACGGTCTAGCTTTTCAAATTGTTCTTTGTCACGGATTTCGAGGAGAAGGTCTCCACTAGCCATTTTGGTTACCTTGTATCCTGTGCCAAGAGTTTCGGTAAGACATCTAGAAACCAGGAAAGGAGAAACGGTTCTGGCTTGCTTTTCAGTTTTTTCACAGTGGATAACATGATAGTGAGGATATGTTTCTTTGGGCTGGTTAAAAAAAATTGCCCGCAGCTTCCCTCGGGGGAACACTGAGGAGGATGCGGACCATATAATTGGTTAACGGGGTGTTAAAGTGCGACTTACTTGGGTCGATGGCTAAATTGGTTAACGTGGTTGTGAAATGGGGTGTTAAATTGCGACTTACTTGGGTCGATGGCTAAATTGGTTAACGTGGTTGTAGGAGGGGGTGTTAAATGAGTGAACACGTACACACGTATGCGAAAGGGCGGCGCTGGTCGAAGGGACGTCGATCATTGTGTTTGTGGATTCGTTGGAATTCATTTCACCGCGACCTTGGACGTCGACGCGCCGTACAAACCAACCGACGAGCGGCAACTGAGCGAGCGAGCGCCGACCTTGAGTATATATACAGCACGACGGCGCATGCACTGTCAGCTGTTGAATGTTCTCGAAGCGCGACGCCACATGCGCGTCCACTGGAGAATCAGGAGAATTGTAGATGTCGAACGCGGTGTGTAGAGGAGGAAGGGTGCACAGATGGTGGAGGAGTGAAGCGCGCGCGGTGTGTAGAGGAGGAAGGGATGCACAGATGGTGGAAGAGTGGGCGACGGCGCGACGGCGCATGCGCGCGCGTCAGCTGTCGAATGTTCGAGAAGCGGTGCGGACGGCGCGGACGGCGCACTACAAGGCGCGAGTATAAGATGCTCCGCATCTAAAAGTTTATGTCGTCGGTATGTACCCGCTTTAGGCCGGTACGATCAGACAGAAGAGGGAATGCTCCATTCATGCCGGTCTTATTTTTGTTCAGCAGCGTTGGTGGCCACCCACCACGGAGCCCAACAAGGGGACGCTGCAAGTTTGCAGGTGATGAAAGCTTGCAGACGTCAGCCGTACAACACTGCCATAACCCAATGCGCCTAGACCAAGGTAGGCTATTTGCACAGGGTTAACCCTTGCCGCCAGGAAAAATGGAAGTAAACAGAAGAGAGTAGAAGACAGGACAGATAGATAGTGAGAGATAAAGACGAAGATGTAGGCAGAGAGAGATAGGAAAAGGCGACTGCCGATTTTCCCTGGGTGGGTCAGCCCAGGGGTGCCGTCTACGTGAAGCCGGGGCCAAAAGGGTGTGTTGCCTCTGCCGGGGGGCCTTAAAGGTCCAATCACCCGGCGTCGGCTCAACCCCCAGGATCCCCTTTTCCCCGGACACGGCAAAGCCACGCACGGCTAGGCGTGGGAGGGAGTAGAAATTCTCCCGTTAGCTTGGGTCTTTGTCAGTGATCCATCTGGGGACCTGTGGGTGATGTTCATTTGATATGGGTGTGCTTACCGTTACGGGAAAGTGGTCACTTCCGTAAGGGTTATTGATGACATTCCATGTCAGTAAAGGAAGGAGGGATGGTGAGACAATGCTAAGGTCTTTTGACGAGTAGGTATTGCTGGCAAGGCAGTAATATGTGGGCTCTTTCCAATTTAAAAGGCACGCGCCAGAAGTAAAAAGGAACTGACTGTTCAATCAGGCGACCTCGAGCATCGCAGCGAGAGTTATTATTATTACGTTAAGTTTTATTGGCGCAAGGGCATCTAAGGCCAAAGAGCGCCAGTACAAGTGTTTCATTTCGGTTATTAGTTTAAAAATTAAAGCAAATGATTAAAACATGATTAAAAATTAAAACAAATATCTACGAACCATTCAAAACACAGTGTGTTAGGAAAAATGTCACTTTGTTAAAAAATTCATTTTGTTGGCTGAAATCTGTGCTGATAAATTAGTCTGCAAGGCCCAAGACCCTCGCAGCTGAAGTCCTTGCCTGAGCAAGAACTGCGAAGGCTCAGGCATACTTTTTACGCACCAGGCGGTACCTCACACTTGAGGCGCAGTCTGGTTCCTAGGATGGAATGATATCACTGTTAAAGATTTCACTTTCCCAAGATAATGAAGTCTCTTAAGGTCAACCACTGCATCAAGTGATAAAAACAGCGCTGGATGAAGTGGGATATGTTATCGATTGAGCTCCCTGAAATGGGTCAGTCGTGCTTGGTGAAGTACAGGACATTGTATGAGGACATGCACAACGGTTAGGCTCTCTCCACAGTGTATACATGAAGGTGGATCAGTGCCTGTCAAAAGGTGTTTATGTGTGGCATAAGTGTGGCCGATTCTGAGCCGTGTTAGAGTGACTTCGGCGAACCTGTTGAGTTTTTGGGAGATAACTTTTCTCAGCTGGGGCTTTACAAGGTGGAGTTCGTTGTCGACTTCTCTGTCCCATTCATCTTGCCAGTGGTTGCGTAGACCTCTACGCACAACAGGTTTTAGATCTACACCCGGAACAGAGGTTATATCTATGGTTTGCCGACCAGCGGCTTCTCGTGCATTCTTGTCCACTATTTCATTGCCCGCAATTCCAGAATGACCTGGAACCCAGCAAATAACAATAGAAAGTTTTAGGTTGTAGGCTGCATAGATTTCGTTAAGGAGCTTGTTAAAAGTAGGGTTCTTGCTGTACTTGCCACAAGACAGGGCCCTGACAACACTTAAAGAATCTGTGTACACTACAGACTTTTGTATCTTGTGTTGTTTAATGTGTTGTATAATAAGCAGGATACCATAGGCTTCCGCTGTGAAAATGCTGGTATGTGTATGCATGGTTCTGGTGTCCGAGAACCTTGTCCATAGGCTGCACAAGATACAGATGTTTGAGACTTTGAGCCATCAGAGAAGAACGCGGTTGAACGATATTTGTGTTCAAGGGCCAAGAAATGTTGCTCAATGAGTGCACTTGAACAATTTTCCTTCATAATGTCTTTGAAAGACCATAATGTCTTTGAAAGCATAGCTTGAAGTGTACCTCTGTGCCGGAACAAGGCTGTATCAAACGGATACAATAAAGCACTGACACTATATGAACTGAAACTCGCCCTTGGTTCCTGTTTAAGTTCTGCTCCTGGTTCTGATACAATTACTTATGAAATGATCAGAAATCTCCCTGATGAAACCCTGAACTGCCTTTTAGCACTTTACAACAAGATTTTCAATACCGGCAAGATACCCTCTGTTTGGAAAGAGGCAATAGTACTACCAATCCATAAACAGGGCAAAGATCCCTCTTCGGTAAATAGTTACAGGCCTATCGCCCTCACAAGCTGCCTACTCAAAGTGTTTGAAAAAAATGATTAACTGCCGCTTGGTCTACTACTTGGAATACAATGGCATATTGCACCCGTGCCAGTCTGGTTTCCGTACAGCTAGATCCACAACCGACAATCTAGTCCTCCTCGAGTCGTATATACGTGACGCGTTTGTACACAATCAATACTGTCAGTCTGTTTTCTTCGATCTTGAGGAGGCATATGATGCTGCCTGGCGATATGGAATCTTGCAAGATCTACTGTCTTTCGGAATATGTGGCAGGTTGATTACCATCTTAAAAGATTACCTGTCTGAAAGGAAGTTCCGTGTAAAAATAGGTACTGTGTTATCGCGCACATTTCTTCAAGAAAATCGAGTGCCGCAGGGAGGAGTATTAAGCTGCACACTATTTATAGTTAAAATGAACTCTCTTTGCTCTGTTATTACACCTGCGATATCGTACTCTGTATACGTGGACGACATTCAAATTAGTTTTAAATCGTGTAACTTGACTGTATGTGAACGCCAGATACAGTTAGGTGTTAACCGACTTGCAAAATGGGCTGACGAGAATGGTTTTAAGTTTAACACTGACAAGACTACTAGTGTGCTGTTCTCGAGACGACGTGGTGTGCATCCTGACCCCTGCATACTAATGAATGGACAAAACATAGTCATCGCGAAAGAACGAAAATTCCTCGGTGTAATTTTTGATTCCAAACTCACCTTCATCCAGCACATGAAGAGCTGAAGTTAAAATGTCTCAAGACCACGAACCTTTTAAAGATTTTATCGCATCAGTCGTGGGGGACAGACAGGCACTGTCTCATATCTCTGTTTCGAAGCCTGGTTCTGTCACGCATAGACTATGGATGCATAATATATCAGTCAGCTTCAAAGACAGCACTGAAAATGTTGGACCCTGTATACCACTTAGGTATCCGGCTGGCACTTGGTGCCTTCCGTACCAGCCCTATTCAAAGCCTTTATGCAGAGTCAGATCAGTGGCCACTAGACTATCAGCGCACGTATCTAGGAGTCAACTATGCAGTTAAGATCATGTCTCTGAAGCAGCACCCATGTAAAACACTTATGAACGATGTGTCTACTACCCAGTTATACCTAAACCGTCCTTCTATCGCCCCACCGTTTCCACTGGCAATAAGACCTGCAGTACAAAAACTTGCAATTTGTTTTCAGCGAGAGTTACCCCATAGATTGCTATATGCATTGAAATCTCCAAGGAGGATATAAGGTTCTGGAAGTTTATCTATTAGGGACTGGAATTCACGTTTTTCAAGATGGTAGTGTGGAGGTATGTAGACAGAGCAGATGGTCACGAGTTTGTTCAGGAGGACTACACGAATAGCCACTGCTTCAAGAGATGTTTCGAGTAGTAGATGAGTACATGCAATCCCTTGATTTACTCTAATGGCCACACCATCAGATGACGTGACGGCTTCATTCCTGTCCTTTCGAAAAATGATATACTGGCGTAGAAAATCAGTGATTTTTGGGTTTTAGGTGTGTTTCTTGTACACACAGCACTTTTGGTGACTGTTTATGTAAAAGTTCTTGAATATCGTCAAGGTTTCTCAGTAGTCCTCTGACGTTCCACTGTAAAATTTGTGTCTCCATTTTTAATGTAGTTAAGTGCTGTGTGTACAGAAACGTTGCCTTAAGTTACAGGGCCTGTTGGGGCCCTGTAATACGGGTTTTCTCTTTCTCGCTTCGCTCCAAAGAGCTGCGCCTTTCCTTCGGCGTGTGGGGCGCCGCAGGAGTATGGCTTGTGTCCATCACCTCTCCTGAGGTTGTGGATGGTGCCTGCTTGGCAGGCATGTTTATGGCAGTTTCGGACCTGACTGTACTTGCAGTGGTCCGTGGTCCTGCAGTCTCTGAAGTCTGCTGGCCCTTTTGAACAGGAGGCGGAGCAGTACAGACTGCTCCAGCCGGAGGCGCTTCTGGCACAACCACAGCCACACTTGGTGTGAATCTCGCGGGTGCCGAAAGACGTGGCACGGCGCCTCGACGCGCCACGTCGGCGAAGGAAAGTTCAGAATTATTGTGTGTAGAAAAACGTTGACGTGCCTCTTGAAATGACAGGTTGAACTTTACCTTAAGTTCTAATATTTGTTTCTCTTTTTTCCATGCAGGGCATGATCGGGAGTAGGCAGCGTGATCTCCTTCACAGTTAGCGCAACAGGCTTCTGAAGTGCACTTTTCGGATACATGTTCACAAGATGCGCACTTCACGCACCTAGCGCGCCCTCTGCACGTTTGGGACCCGTGTCCGAAGCGCTGACACTTCAAACATCGGCGAGGATTCGGTATATAAGGTCTGACAGGAAACTTGCAGTAACCAGTTTCAATAGAGTCGGGAAGGTTGCTTGTACTGAAGGTAACTATGATGTGCTTTGTTGGGATCTGTTTATTATCTCGCCTGATTATTATTCTTTGTACTTTCACTACATTTTGTTCTTGCCAGCCTTCGAGCAATTCACTTTCAGGCAGCTCGAGGAGGTCATCATCAGATATGACACCACACACTGTGTTCATCGACCTATGTGGGCCCACTGATATTGGGATGTTATCAAATGAAACGAGTTTTGTGAGCTTGTCGTACTGAGTCTTGTCGCGAACTTCTAGGAGGAGATCGCCATTCCCCATCTTAGTTACTTTATAGCCAGGGCCAATTGCATCTGCGAGTGTTTTCGAGACAATAAATGATAATAGATCGAACTGTTTTCTTTTCATTTTGGCTATGGATTACATCGTACTTGGGGAAGGTCTGTTTAGGCTGTGCAGTAAAGAAGCTGTCATCGGTGCGCCACCTTTTCAGGCGGCGATCAGGGAGTGCAGGAAAAGGGTTTTCCATAAGAAACATTTTAAATTTGGCGGCGATGGTGGCCACCCACCACCGAGACCAACAAGGGGACGTTACAAGGTTGAATAGTGAACACTTGGAGACGCCAGCCATGCATCGCCGCTATAACCGAATATAACCAAATATAACCCTGTGTAGTTACCCAAGGTTGGGTAACTACACAGGGTTAACCCTCGCCGCCAGGAAATTCGGAAGTAAACGGAAAAGAGAAGATGACAGGACAGATAAAATGTGAGAGATAAAGACGAAGATGTAGGAAGAGAGAGATAGGAAAAGGCGACTGCCGATTTCCCTTGGGTGGGTCAGCCCAAGGGTGCCGTCTACGTGAAGCTGGGGCCAAAGGGGTGTGTTGCTTCTGCCGGGGGGGGGGGGGGCCTTAAAGGTCCAATCACCAAGCGTCAGCTCAACCCCCAGGATCCCCTTTTCCCCGGACACGGCAAAGCCACACACGGCTAGGCGTGGGAGGGAGTCAAAACTCCCCCGTTAGCTCGGGTCCGTGGTGTCGCTACACACCAAACGCCTGCTTTCACAGGCGCCCCTGCGGGGAAACATCGAAGTATCCCTCTAGCAAATATGAGCACAGATTTTCAATATACAATACACGCTCATATTTTTTTTGCTTTGAGCTACAAAGAGTCATCATGTCAACAATATTTATTGCATCATTCAAAAATACTAGCATTAAGTTGCACATTTTAAATGTAACAGAGGAGCATCTCAAAATACATCTGTGCAAAGCATCAAGCATATACAGTGAAACCTCACTGATACGATAACGCTTTGTACGAATTTCGGAGTGATACAAATTTTTCTGTGGCACCGGCCAAGGCCCATTGTCCTGCAATGTTGAGAAGTACAGTTGTTGTGAACTGATTGTCACCATACGACGGTTGATAGGAACATACGCTGCCGTGGAGGTACGAACAGGTGCTGCTTGCACTGTCGAGGAAGAGTCAACAAGTATGCGCAAGCACCCAAACCCAAGTGCGGGTAGTTACACCACGCCGCCAGTCTGTCGAAAAAGAGGATTCTTGAAGGTACGCGCACCTGCCAGTGCTGCTCTTTATTTTGCTCGAAAGACTTTCAGATTTCGAGCGAACCCCGATGGTGGGGGTGCAGCTGTAAATCTGAAAATCATTCTCAACAACACTGCGATTACAAAATAATTACAACAAAGGACGGTGGTTCTAAAACTTTCTGGCCTTTATCTATCGCCTGCAGAATGCTTATTCAGTCGTTTTCGTGCAGTACTTCGGTGTAATGCAAAAAAAAACCGCCAGGCCTGTGCGGAATGCACAGTACAGTAACAGCGATAGCTGGAAAAGCAGATTCCGGGATTTCTGGAGTACATTTGCATGGCATCTATGCACCATAATTGATCATTCTTGTGAACTAGGGAGCACTCACTACGCCATTATTCGTTCGTCTGCGGTGAAGTGAGGTATTTGCTACACAACTGTAATGCGTTATGCGCACATTCACAATGCGATGGCTGATGACGAAGAATCATAAGTGAACCATTTTGCAACGGGTTGGGGGCTTCCAACTATCCATCCGTTACGCAAATTGCTTTTCATGACGAGCGGTTGTGATTTTATTGCTCTAATATGATCTACAACTTATGTTCATATGATTCCTTATTCGACATGAAGCTTGCATACGGTATGTTTGCAAAGAAATTTCCAGCACATCTGTACCTGTGAACGGAATAAAGGCAAAAATACAAAAACGGGCGTAGCTCTGTGGTAGAAAACTGGGCTGCTAACAATGCGGTACTTAGTTCAAATCTGCGTCTGTAAAGGGTATTCTTTATTTCGTTTTTTTTTCTTGCGATAGGCGGACAACTACAGCACCAGAATCGGCCCTTGTTGTGATCTCATAATCACTATCGCTGTAAAATGTACATACTAAGATTATGACGAGGCTACGAGCTGTCATCGGTCACAACCCACTTGGTTCAATAATTACACACACCGTAGATATACCAATACGAGTATGATGGTTGATGTCTAAAACCTTTACTGGAAATCATTCAGAACCTTTCGCAACCTTTCGGCTGCCCTGAGAAACAATAAATGAAAAGTAAGCCGGTTTTTGTTGTGGCATACTAATTTTTCATGGTTTCTGGCGATCCGAATTTCGGATTCTACGAATAATTGTGGTGACCCCACAGGATTCGTATCACCGAGGTTACACTGTACTATTGACCATGACATTACAATTATAATACATGAACTGAATAATGTATTAGGTGTAATTGCTTTGTTATGAGTACATTGCAATTATGATGGCAGCCTTGAACCAATGTTGTGAACAATGGCTTGTTCATCTACAGTCGAGCCCACTTATAACGAACCTGAGCGTGACGTGGCATCCGTTCACTGTATCCCGAGGTTCGTAGTAAATGAAACACAGCTTTTAAAAAACGTTGCGAGTGAAAGCACAAACTTTTTGCCCCAAAAAGTCCGTGAAACATGTGTTTCGAAGAGCAGGAGCAATAAGGGCAGTTGCGAGTTCATTTAAAGCGACAGGGTGCTCGTTCGCCGAGGCCCTTGGCATAAGCTGCATGAGGCACTGGCTCCAAAGTTTCGTCGTTCTCGCAATCCGATTCCTCCAAATCGCTCTCGTCGTGTGCTTCATTCACAATGCCCCAATACGTGCACAGTGTTACGCCTGGGAGTTAATACTGAACGTCAATGCCTCTGCAAAGGCAATCTGTGTGAAGGCCAGCGCACGAGCCTGCCTCACGCGATAAACTCAACAACGTCATCAAGCGGAGGCGCCGGTCTGTCACGCAACGCACAGAAAGCTCCTTCAGCCCACGAACCCGTTGAAGCTATCGGCTCCTTCCAGTAAGCTTCATCGATTTACAGATCCCGGACGGCTCCAGACGGCCCCGGACGCCGGCCGGCGTATTCGTTTTTCACGGGGATCAACCGGAAGCTCCGCCCACTGGTCCGGGATCGCTCGGCGCATGTTCGTTTTTCGCTTGCCTGGCGGCCGGCGGACGGCTCGGGACCGCCCGCGCAATTTTGTTCGGGCAGCAGCAGACGACGTTTATTACGTCACGACAGCCATTTTCAAGTGGCCGCGGGAACTCAGCTGTGCGCGTTTGAGTGTTTTAGTGTGCTGATTTATTGCAGCTACGCGTGCTAAATGGCCAAACAAGTATTTGTTTGGGAGGATGGCGAAACCGTCGTGCTTCCAGCCAGCATCTATGGAACACCTGGGCTCGACGAAGGAGTGCTGTACGTTAACAGTAAGTGTCCACATAAAGTGGCAGTAGTAGCTGTTATTCTTCGACGCCTAACGTCACCCTATATCAATGCCGCATTTGTTTCCGCTCGTAGGCGACGACAGCAGCGAGGTGCTGCCCAGCGAGGTGACGCCCCAACTTGATTGATTGATTGATTAGTGGAGTTTATTGGCGCAAGGGCCAGATGTGGCCAAAAAGCGCCAGAGCGATGATAATGAACTGTGCGTTGAGCAGTGTAGATAAAACAGATGTGACGTGGCTGTAAATGGGCCTAAAAACAGTCGCTGTAGGTGCGTAAAATATATATATATATATATATATAGTAAAATTATGGCAATGACAAATGATGTGTGCTATCGAAACATAAAACGGTTTAAAAGTGATATGTATATGAAATAAAAACTTGGCATGGAGCACCAGTGCCTTGACAGAGCCCTTAAAACAAGAGCATGGAGGCCTGGGCTCATTGAAAGCTGCTATCACAGCGGCCTCCTCTGAGCAGAGGATGCGCTATGAACCTGTTGGGCTAAAAACATTCAATACTACATCCTTTAAAAAGCTTAAAACTGATTTTGCATCAAAAAGCAGTTTTTCACCGAGAAACATAATCGGATGTAGAGGAAGATTACAGCGGTATGCTAAAGCAAAATATTTCTTTCTCTCACTTTCAGCTTCAGGACACTCCAGGAGTACGTGAAGGACGGTTAGCCTCTCACCACATCTACCACAAGTAGGAGGTTCATCGCCAGTCAGCAGAAAGCTATGGGTACCATAAGTGTGTCCTATTCTGAGGCGACAGAATAGGACATCAGTTCGCCGTTTTCTTGTAGCGGAGGGCTAGTAACCCAACCGCGGCTTAATCAAGTGAAGCTTATTATTTATTTCTGTGTCCCACAAGCGTTGCCAGTGGTTTCGCAGTTTCTTACGTAGGAAGGGTTTTAGGTATGTTGCAGGGACAGTAGCGGTGGGGTTAATAGCGCGCAATATAATTGAGGTGGCCATTTGATCAGCTAACGCATTGCCCTCGATGCTTCTATGGCCAGGTACCCAGCAAATAGTAACATGCTGGTGGGACATATACGCTGTACACAGAACAGAATACAGCTCAATTATTACCGGATTTCTGAATCTGAAAATGGATCTTAATGCATTTACGACGCTTAACGAGTCTGTGAATATAATAGATTTTTGTATGTTTGATTTCCGTATATGCTTCACAGCCGACAATAGTGCATATCCCTCAGCCGTAAATATACTTGTTTCCGGGTGCAGCACACCGGATTCCGAGAAGGATGGTCCGACGGCTGCATAAGCCACCCCTGCATGCGACTTAGAAGCGTCAGTATAAAACTCTACGCATGAGTAGTTGGAGTGAAGTTGTCGGAAATGCATTTTAATATGTGCTTCTGGTGCATGTTTAGTGATCTCGGCAAAGGTAGTGTCACAATGTATGAGCTGCCACTGCCACTGCGGTAAATACTTTGTTGTGGGCATAAGACAAAGTTCTAGCAGCGGAACACCCATTTCCTCACTTAAGCTTCTCACACGCAAAGAGAACGGCTTTCTCGCTGCGGGTCGATTATGGTAGAGGGTGGCAGCGGTCATATGGTTTATAGCTGAATAAGAAGGATGCTTTATGTTTGCGCGTACCTTTATAAAATTAGTGAAACTGCTATAGGATCGCTGCACGTGAAGTGGCCACTGATTCGAATCTAGATAGAGGCTCTGGATCGGACTTGTCCTGAAAGCACCGGTTGCAAGTCGGATACCCAGATGGTGAACGGGGTCTAGGATTTTTAATGCACTTGGCGTTGCGGAATGATAAATTATAGAGGCATAATCAAGGCGCGACCCGACAAGGCTTTTGTATAACTTCAAGTGGCACTTTCGATAACTACCCCATGTTGTACGTGACAGGAGTTTTAGGACGTTCATCGCTTTCAAACATTTCATTTTGACATATTTAATATGGGGAATAAACGTCAGCTTAGAATCTAAAGTGGTTCCCAGGAATTTATGCTCGGTGTTCAGAGAGAGTTGGTCTCCCTTGATCGCAACATTTGGTAGTGGCATTACCCCTCGTTTGTTGGAGAAAAGTATGCAAGTACTTTTCTTCGTGTTTATTTTAAAACCATTTTCATCCGCCCATTCAGAGAATTTATTCATTCCAAGCTGCACTTGTCGTTCGCAGATAGACATATTGCATGATTTGAAACTCATCTGCACATCATCAACATACACAGAATAAAACATCGCACTTGGAATGACTGACTGCAGGGAGTTCATTTTTACAAGAAAGAGTGTGCAACTTAACACGCCACCTTGCGGAACACCAGTCTCTTGAGTAAAAGTTCTAGAGAGAGCATTTCCCACTTTTACGCGAAAGGTTCGGTTAGACAGATAACTTTTAATTGTGTTTAGCATGTTCCCACGAATGCCCATGGTGACAAGATCGCGGAGAATCCCGAATCGCCATGTGGTGTCGTACGCCTTCTCTAAGTCTAGGAATACCGAAAGTACGAACTGCCTATGAATAAATGCATCTCTGATGTATGTATCTATGCGAACAAGGTGGTCTGTTGTCGACCTCCCCTCTCTGAGACCACACTGAAGGGGGTCTAGTATACTGTAACTTTCTAAAAAGTAGATTAAGCGCCGGTTTATCATTTTCTCATATAGTTTGCATAGACAGCTTATTAGCGCTATTGGCCTGTACCTGGCGGCCAAAGACGGATCTTTGCCTTGTTTAGGTACTGGGATGACTATAGCTTCTTTCCATGACATTGGAATATACCCAGCTGCCCACATGATATTGAGGAGAGTTAGGAGTGTTTTTAGTGCTTCGGGGTGAAGGTACTTGACCATTTCGTATGTTACACGATCGACACCTGGCGCCGAGTTGTTGCTGCACGCAAGAGATGCCTTAAGTTCAGCTAATGTAAATTGGCAGTTGTAAGTCTCACTGGATGGACGTTTACACCTGAGGGGCTGCCTCTCTTCGCGTTCGTTTAATTTTAAGAACGTTTCTGTATAGTTTGATGCACTTAAGACGTATTCAAAGTGTTCGCCTAGGCAGTCCGCCTGCTCCTCTAGACTCTCACCTCGGCTATTTACCAAGAGTAGGGGGTGCGACTCCCGACCCATTAACTTGTTTACCCTATTCCAAACCTTTGTTTCGTCGGTGTAAGAATTGATACCAGAGATGTACCTATTCCAACTTTCTTTCTTAGCAAGACGACGCGTTCTTGCTCTAAATTGGAATATGCCTCTGCAATCTGGAACCCACACCAAGCATATCTCATCGACTCACTTGAGGGAGTTCAAAACCCTGCTACTAGGTTCATTCATTCTTCGTATTCGTATAATATTAGTGTATCATCCCTCAACAAAGAATCTGCTCTTGACGTTCCTTGACGTTCGCCGTTGCATTTCCAGCCTCTGCCTGTTTCAGAAAATTTTTCACAGCCCATTCCGTCATCCCTACATTGTTCCACCAGCCCGCATATCTCACCGCACTAGACATCCACTTCAAGTTGCAGTCCGTACAAAAAAGGACATAGAAAAAGTGGTCGTTCTAATGCGTGGACGGGCAACTTGAAGTGGACATCAATAAAAAAAAATAACAGAACTTTATTTGTTAACCCACTCCTTATGTAATACCCCATCGGGGGTCTTTAAGGAAATAAAGTGAAGTCAAGTGAAGTGAAGACATGAGCGCATGCATTTTTTTCATATCAACGGCACCGTGCAAAGGCACTAGCTTGGTAGAGAAGTTGCATGCATACCTCTCATCTGTGTTTATTCACTGGCAGCAATGCCACTTTGTGTTCATCTTGTCTAATGCATACTCTCCTGCCAGAAATAAACCGTCTGGGAGCACAGGCAGAGAAAGTGTCGTGCAGCAGGCTTCCGACAGCCCACATGTCAGAGAAGACACGGCTAGCCAGGAACACCACGCAACACACCACCAGATACCACCAACACCAACACCCACCACCTCGTCAACTACGACCACAAAGAAACGTCGCCAAACAACAAACCAAACACTCATGGCAGGCCTTCTGAAGTATCTGCATGAATCAGAAGCGATTCGAGAGAGAAAAGGCATGTGGAACGCCTTGCTGCCTATAAGCAAGCTAAGGCGGAAAGATCCAGGTTAATGAGAGATCGAACCGCTGCTCTTGACAGGCTAGCCACTGCCCTATCACAGCAAGGACCTCCTGGAAGCCACAGTGATTAGGCCCTACACTTGCTATGGTTCATTATAGTGTAAATTTGAATGTTCTTTGTTGGGATACATTTATTTAATAGAGTTCAATTAAATGTGTTGTGTTGTCAAATATATTTATAATTGTTTATTTCAATTTTTTGTTTAGCACGGTTGCTTACATTCATACACATGTTTTTACGTTTGTCTATTTCACCAAAAACTCCATTTAAAGTGTTTTGCAATTAGAGCCAGTTGTTATATTTAGTGTACAGTGATTCTTTATATATGTTTGTTTCTTTTTAGCTGTTATGTCTTATGTGAGAAAAGAGCAGTGATGTCACAAGTGATAGGCACAGTCGTTCAAAGCTTTAAATATTGATTACGCGTGGCAACTACTTTTTTGTCTGTCAGCGCCTTACTGTGAAACAAAGCTATGAAAAATTGCTTGAAAGACATGTGCTTTGTGGACATCCACTTATTCTCACCTTCAAAAATAATTCAGTCGTATGGCAAATATACACAGAAAAAACTACAAGTCATGCACGATAGCCGAAGATTAGGCCTACTGTAGAGGTAGTGAAGTATACACTCTAAGCCAAAACGGAGCGACAGGGGTATAGGGGTTGCTCCTTTCAGGGAGCAATTGCATTGCCACTCCCATTACTCTCCTAAAAGGAGTAACTGCCGAGGGAGGAACCGTTGCTCTCCTTTCAGTTCCTCCTTCGGGGGATGAACAGTTACTCCCTCCAGTTCCTCCCTGCAGACCAACAGTTACTCCCACCAGTTGCTCCCCGCCTACCAACCATTACTTCCACCAGTTGCTCTTCTAAGAGCAACAGTTACTCTTTACCGTTCCTCCCACGTGTTCGCAGTTACTCTCTGAAAACCAACTGCACATGCTTCCAGTTACTCCTTGGGGAAATGAGTATTTATTTCGAGTATGCTTGTCACACGCTTAACACATGGCGAGAGCTCCTTGGAAGAGCACTGCTTGGGTGCTTCTGACACAAAAAGTGGACAATATTGAAAGGAAAATAAATGCTTTATTGTTCTTTTTATGAGGCGACGTGTGACCACACGTAAAAGTAGACTTCGCCACACCACAGCCAGCACTAAACAAACACCATAATACATCAAAGGTTTTCTGCGTCATCCGTGGAAAAACAATCTTGAATTTCTAGCATAGGGCAGTCTGTGTCATCATTGGTGAGAGAAGGGCAACTTCTCCAATTCTGAAGAACTCAAGTTTCGCAGCTGGTGTTTCCATCAGGCTAGCGCAGCAGAACGTCACCGCAGGCATATGTGAAGCATCTCATTGCTGCAAGAAAAAAAAATAGAAGTGTGAGGTTAAACATGCCAGAATCAATTCATAACAATGAGTCACACACACTGCAGCAGCGCTTACATTCTAGGATGTCTACTGCAAAACGAAATGTGAAAAAAAGGAAGGTTCGGCCAAACGTTACTTGGCAAGCCATATAAATGCTGATGTGGTAGACGCTCTTCACATGATGTCTCAGACAGCAATATTCTGGAAGAAAATGTGCAGCACCTCAACAAGGCATATTTGTAGCAGTTAAAGATACCCTTAGGTTCAGTTAACTTGTTTCCTATACACAGCTGAGTGACATTTCTATGAGCCCATTCACCAATGGGCATTCTAAATGAGGTCATGTGTGTGGCAAATAACACGTACTGTCTGCTCATGTTAAAATACTTATTTAGCTCGTGCACATAGTTGCTCTCGATTCTACTGTTCTATCATACGCTGCTGCGTCTTGAATTGTGCAATACCTGTAGGCACAAGCCAAGCATGCAAAGCCTGCTTGAAAGCAACCATTTGCAGAGGCTACATGATAATCTTCAGTATATTTCTTTGTACCTGACGCAAACGGCTGGACAAAACTATAGACAAATAAATGTAGACCGTGCTACCTTCAAAAAATGCTTTAAATTTAGAAAACTTGGGTGCATTTGTTCACTCGGTTGACGAGTCACAGCCACAATCAAGATATGTAAACGAAGCAATATATCTTAAGGCATGCACAGATATTCTGATTCTTTGTTTGACAGTGTCACAGATAGCTTGCCAATACATATATATTTGAGAGCAACAAGATGTGAAGCTTTTATTAGTTCAACGTCCTGTTGGTTCACTGCCAAAGAGGTTACTGCTTGTTAGACAAATTGGAATAAGTACACCATGGTTTCCAAAAAAAAAGCACTATTAGAAGTTAGCTCCCGGTGTGAATGTCTGCCTATTTATTTTGTACTGCCTTCTACATGTGCCACAAAGACATTTGTTGAAAATGTGCTACCAGTCAAGCCAAGATCGCATACTTGGTCAATGTGATGGAAATACAAACATTAGAAACACTGCCACCTCTAGTAAGAGCATAAGACTTCAGTATCTTGGACTAGCAAAGAGGTGCACAAGAAAGTTAAGCCCACTCTTGCGGAACTTTGAACGCGAATATTTCAGAGTGGGGGAGGTCAACATGCTGTGGCACTTTTAAACCCACGAAACATCTGCAGAAAACAGGGTAAAGGCAAGTCAAGAAACGCTGTTATGAAGGCCTGCGCATGGACAGCTTTGTGAATCTAGGCCCAAGTGTTATGCTTTGTGCAAGCCAAAATCCATGTAAATAGGGAAAGCATACTTTTAGGAGTACCAGCGTAAACAAATCTTGGCAGTTGGCTTTTTAGTACAAACAGCAATCCCTGCAATGAAAACATAAACATTTTATCTTAACGGTAACAGTGTGAGCACACACACGGGCTAGCGGAGCCATGTCGAATTGTCAGTGCCAGTGTAACCATGTGGCATAATGAACTATTCTCTGGCCAACACATGCACAGTTTGCCCCTAAAAAGCGATGCTTTCATATACGTAGTACAAAAAGTCTGCGCTTACCGAAATTCACTTGCTTTCTGTACTTTAGCATCGTTGGGAGCATCTTTATCTGCAGTATAACCAAATTTGTGTCATATCCCTGAAAAAAAAGTAAAAGACATGCATCAAATATTGTTTCATTTGGTAGCAGTGAAGTCAGGTTAAGAACAGCCAAGTGGGAATCAGCCTAATTATGTGCATGCGGCAAATCCCAAACGGCGTTATTGAGGTTGTCGAAATTTTCGTCGATTGGTATTAACGTCGATATGTGACTTCAACGGCATGCCAAGTTTTCACAGCGCATAAAGATTTCATGATGCAGAATAATGACAGCGCTAACGAGAACATACAGCATTTATGATTGTCTTTTACAATATTCAGTTTTGCTAAGGTTTTGCATCACTAAAGAAATCTGAAAGATTTGGGTCATTCCTCCTCCAATTGTTCTGTCAATATGTAAACTGCTCGCTTGATGGTGCGCTTATAAAATAGTACGTTCAGCGCAGAGGTGAAGCAAGTGACGCAGTGATGTGGGCAGATTTTTTTTTTTTTAGGCGTGCGGGGAGGGGGGGGGGTCCACTTATCTGAATAGGCCGGGCAAGCGAATATGGTCAATTTGGGCTCCCTACGCCCGGCCTAAAAAAATTCTGTGCGCAACCACCTGGCTATGCCAGTGAAGTGATGCGACAATGATTTGCTCACTTACTGATTTACATACACTTTACATCTCTAAAAAATGCGGCCCAAGGCCCCAACACTCAGCCGTTAACATTACATAAAGCCAATGGTAGAAAAGTGCCAGTATGAATGCAGCTACAACCCCGCCCCAATGTTTTTTCAAGCGAGGTAGTGTTGCGGAAATGAACTTTTAACTGCAAAAGTACACTGGCACTGCAGTGGTGACAGGGGAAGCAAGAGGGTATGCAGACGGTAATAGAGGTAATTTAGTCCGATACGGCTAGCAATGGATATGGTGAATAAGAGCAAATCATTTCTCTTTCAATAGCGCAACCACTCAACAATGTATTGTAAGAGCATTAAATGTTGCTGGAAATGCCACTCACCTGCACGCTGATGCATGCACAGTCCTTTGTCCGACGAGCGAACAGGCTTGCAGATAGCTGAAGACGTGTTTACGATGTGTTTGTTCCAACCAGCAGCAAAATCCACAACTACTACGCGCTCCATAAAGATAAATATACACTAACCTTCATCACGAATTAGTAGAAACGCAAATCTACGACACACACACACGATCAAAACATAGCTCACAAGCTCGCACGTCCATGTGCTCGCCAACCGCAGACCATATGAAAATGAGTAAGTAGTGCGAACGCGAACCTAGTTGCGCCGAAAAAAAAAAAACGTCGAGCAGTGGCAGCACAGGCGTCAGCGCAATAATTTCACTGTGTTCTCCTAATACAATTATCAAAAAAACTGAGGTACACTAAAACTCATAAATAAATATAAAAAGTTGAGTGTAATTTTATTTAGTGCTAGTCAACATAAACACTGAATAAAAATTACTTTGTAACTTACATAGTTTGCTACACTAGCGCCACACTTGTCGTGCGGGCGCAGATGGCGCAGATTTGTCATTCTGCCCTCAAACTACACGGTGAAGCGTGCTACTAAGTGAATGGCTGATGAGAAGCGCGTCTGGGTCCGCTTTTTTTTTTCTTCACGGATATATCTGGGCGGGGGGGGGGGCTTCTTGTGCACGTGTTTTGGTGCTTGATCGACTTTGACGCCCTTACTTCGCGGACGAACGGCGTGTCTAGGCTTTTTTTATCGTTGTTTTGCACGTGTTTCGGCGTTCGGTCCGCTTTGACGTGCCAACTCTCCATTCTGCTGCTGCGTGTGTTGGGTATTTGCCGTACTGTATTCTCAGGCCTTCAGTGTTCAGCCAGCGCTGCTATCTTATTATCTACGGATGCTAAAATAAATCACTGTTTTGGTTTGCTGAAGTTTGGCACACAGAACAAACAATAATCTGGCCCATGAATATCAATGTGGGTGGCATGCATATTTGTGTGCGGTGTCCTGCCGGGGAGTAACCGTTGCGTGACGAGAGCA
This sequence comes from Rhipicephalus microplus, assembly GCF_043290135.1. Classification (NCBI taxonomy): domain Eukaryota; kingdom Metazoa; phylum Arthropoda; class Arachnida; order Ixodida; family Ixodidae; genus Rhipicephalus; species Rhipicephalus microplus. Next base: position 8,500,672 of record NW_027464594.1, read on the forward strand.
TTTACAGCGGTTCCTCCTTCCGTTGCTCCCTTACAAACTTAAGATGAATACAGTTGCTCCCCCATTCTCGAACAAGTCGGCCATCTTGTACCGCTTGGTCTTTTCAGAGAGTAACAGTCGGTCTGAAGGAGTAAAAACAGCCGTTGCTCCCATTTTGGCCATTTTTGGCTTAGAGTGTACATTCGTAAGTTCAGTACCATTACCAGTGGCGAAGTGCACAATGCACACTATTGTGTGTAAGTGCTGTCATTACAGGGCTCGTGAGATCTCAAATTTTTGTAGTGAGATGTGGCAGAGCAAGGCTTTCACAAGCAATATCCACATATGATTTATGAGTATGCAGTCAAATCTTTTTATAGGAGACACTGATGTAACAGACAACTGCGTGTGACACTGGTGTGCCTATATCAATATAGAGATTGACAAGAAAATGTGAAACTGGTACCATGCTTATAAGAGACATCTCATATCAGATACAAGAATTTTTTCCTGGTGTAAGTCTCTTATAAAAGTGGTGAAGTTTACAATGTACACTATTGCGTGTTATAGCTCGAGACAAATTTTTTCCTAGTGTACGTCTCTTATAAAGGGGTTGAGCTATACGTGGAGTGCAAGATACAAAATAGATATTTCGGAGTTTATACCTGAATGTGCTCTTAGGCGTTCCCATAATGGTTAGAGCATCGATAGTCCTGCGTTTTGCCCCGCTAAAAGCCAGCTGTCATGTCCAGGAAATCAATCTTCACCTTTGAGCTCCCATTGCAACACCTTGCTGGCTGAGCTACCAGCCAGGTGCTGCCACCTTAATTGTTAAATATGCACTCATAATCATTTTGACTGGTTGTTTTCATTGAAATGGTGCCACTTTTATTGGGAACGGGTTTTTGTTTTTTATGCGTTTAAGTAGAACTTTGTTACAAGGTTGATGTGAGTGTGATACCCTTTGATTCATAATTTTTGCTACATTGGGATTAAAAAATAGAAAGGAAACGTTTGGTCAAGGAAGCTGAAATACTTATTACTGTTATTTGGTCCATTACCAGCTATATTGAGTGCAGAAAATTTTAGCCGCGCAATAATTTGCAGGTCGGAACATTGCTGTGTGGAGCTTATCTTATCCTTTTCCGTTGCCATGTTTTTTCCTTCGATTAACATCCAGCCTCGTGACTTATAACACCATGCGCCCCTGTGTGAACTTATTCTGTCACAACATTAACTTTAACTGTTTTTCTCTTTTTCTCAGCACAGTACAACTCAACACCCAAAGTCCTCTTGGTTGTGAGCCCTCTCATGTTCCGGTAGTATATAGTGTACCTAACATGCATGCATATCTTCCGGGAAAAATTGTTGTATTTTTGCTTAACTGTTACTATATGTGATGTTACTGTTTAGATTTACTGTAACAGTAAGGGGACACTAAAGTCAACTATTAAGTCAACATTGATTGTTGAAATGGCAGAGCAGAAACCTCGTAGTGTCACTTTTGTGCCAAGGAAGGGCCTATTTTAAAATAAAATCACGTTTTAGGGCTCTGCATCGGATTGGCGCACTCCAAATTACCCGCCTCAAGAAGCGGACTAATCGGACCGTCTCACGTCACTATTGTCATGCACAACGTTTTACTGCTTTACTGTGCTAGTAGCAGCAGACCAAAAGCAGCGAGAGCCATAGCAAAAACAACAACCATTGATCGATTTCCCGTCATTGGCTTCGAGATTGCAGGTGCTTTTGTTTCAACTTCACCCCACTAGATGGCACCTTATAACCACATGAAAATTCAATTTTTGAACCACTCGTGCCATTCCCCATAGTAACGTCCGGCGGTTCTTTTTTCCATGACTCAAACATAAACGAAAAAAGCAGCATTTTATTGCATCTCCTAATGTCCGGAACGTTTTTTATTTAGTGCAGTTACTTTGATTAGTGATTACTTGTACGGGGTTCGTGTAATGTTATCGGGATCATTTTGAATATGTCCTACTGTGGCGCTTGTGTTCTAGTGCATTTACCTTAATTTCACGGTAAGTAGGGCACAGTTGTTGATAATATTGACGTTTTGGATGTTGTCAAACATTGTGCTTTCACTCTGACGTAAATTGCTGTGTGACTTTAGTGTCCCTTTAAAAGCTACTTGCACCAACAGCAACGCATCTGTGCATTCCTCATCAAAAAAGCTTGTGAACTGATTGTCATGCAATGCGTGCAAAGCGCTGTGCCTCTAAATGTTAAATTTAAGAACATTAGCATTGCTTTATTTATTCTTCTAGGTTTAGACATTCATTCGTAACTACTGCTTTGCAGAAGCACTTTACATGTGCATCAATTAGTGAAGCTTGATTTAAATGAACATGCCATATCAATGTCACAAAATACTTGAGGTATATGTCCCAATGGGAAACCTGACATTTAATTCAAGCTGTTGGATTTTTTAGCATGCACCTAGGTAAAGATAAACAGCTGTTCTAGCAATTTGCGCCCTCTAAATATACTGTACGAAATTGGTTATTTAACCTATATCTTTATGCTTAGTAGTGCAACGCCTTAACCAGCATGTCAACTTGTCAAATTTTTATTGTTCACCTGTGGCAGTTATGATATACTTTTTGCCAAAAAGTATGCATGCCCTTTCATATTCTAAGCTTCTTTAGTAGTAAATGCAGTGGTTGTACAGCATGCATGTGCGTGTATGCCTGCTTCTGAGGTCTACTATAGCTTTCATATGAGAGATCAGCACTGCTCCACACAACTGCACCTTTAATCTAGTCTAAAAAAAAGCTTTGTGCTCGTTGCCTCGCATGATAAGTCGACCATTTGCAATGTTAGTTGCTGTACTGGTGTGCTTGGACTAACAGACTTGACACATCAGTGAAATGATTGTGTTGTTTGCAAGTTGCCCACTGAGCATAATAAATGTTTTTTGCTTCGAGCTGCACCGGTGACTCTTGAATTACGTTTACAGAAATATTTATAACAATAAGTAATGACCACTGTTATTTTTATTTCAATAAGACTGAGCTGAGACTGTTTGCACATATTCATCCCAAAACATTGGGGGTACAAACAAGAAAAATTGGTGTTTTAACTTTCCTCTTGCGTTATTGTTTACAAACCCAAATTACATAAAAATCGTGTTACTTGTATGTACTAGGAAAAACGTGTCATCATTATAGATAAACGCACGACTGCAAGGGCATTTGCACGAGATCGGACGCTGAGTAGGTCTGTGTTCCCCAACAATGGTGCCCATTGTATTTTAACATTATTGTATTCAGCTTACCATACAAATGTGCTGCCTTGAATGCTAAGCTTAAAAACCACTCTTACATTTTTTAATAGTTTATCACATCCACATTGTCAACAAACCATCATAGTGCTAGCTATTTTGGTGGTTCATCGTATGCCAAATTACACACATTGCATTTAATTTTTCATGTGAGTGGCAGTTGCATAGAACAACACCGCACGTATTTACACACATGTGGTGACCCAACCACCTTTGGCTGATATGGGGAAAAATATCACATTTATTTATATCCAACTTTCACTCCTTAAGAAGCAATGCTTACGTGGGTCATAAACAACCCAAGGGGCAAGTTGAACCAAAATATATTCACAGTGGTTAGCATCTGTAGCATGCAACTAGCACATTCAAAGCGTGCTGTTTTTAGGCAGGATAATGTGTCCAAAAAAGAGTTCCTGCTAAATAACAATATAAAGAAACAAGTAAATGCAGTGCTCACTAGAGCGACTTACATGGAATCAATGTTGCATGTACGTAGATTATTACAAAAATGAACAAAAATGTCATCTTATTTTGCACTACTGAACCAAGCTGCTATAAGTAGTTCAAACCTGTCACAAAAAAAAAATCTTGAAACCTGAATAATAGACAGCATCATGAGTGGTCCGTAGTACACTGCCTAACTTATTGGAATTAACATAGCCATGGCATTACTGCAGGTCGCATTTGAATGAACGTAAGCCAGGTTGAATATTGCACAGTAAAGTGCGTTCAGCAATCATGCAGGCAGCCTTCAGGGCACTTGCAGCAAACATACAATGCAATATACTCTACAGTGTCAGTGAACTTATGCAGTAAACAATAATGCTCCATACTCAAAGGGTGTGGCTGGAAGCCATACTCTTGAAAGGTAACATTTACTAAAAAAATGCCTTCTCACCCTAAACCTACACTTTCTCGAAGACGTAAACACATGTTTTTAGACCCTACGCCCATAACAGAGTCACGTAATCACCTGCTTCAGAGTGTCGTTATAAAATAGTTGAAGATTGACCAGAAACTCCTAAGAAGTCTTATAACAATAATTAAGGCAAACCATACTCCTATCAAGAGTGAGCCGAAGACACGATGAGTGTACACAGAACGGGACATTAAATTCTACGCAACAATGTCATGTGTTAGCAATCGGTGTTCTAGTATTGTGGTCGTTAAATGCAGTTCCTTGGAGCCCAGGAAATCTGCAAATGTCATTGTCAGAAAAAAAAATGTTGAATTTTTTTAGTCATATTGTCTCATAATTGGACCCCTTTCAAATTCTTGATATTTGGCTACAATTTCGCATTGCGGTGCAGCTCGTTTATGTATCGGTTTTTCTATAAAATGGCTGTGAAATACTTGTTGAATTTTCCTACATCATATAGACGCGGGCCCGATCCCATTTGAAGAGGAAACATAGCTAAAAAAAAAGCTTGAATGAGGGCAGTTTTATTTACAAGCTACTCAGGCGAGGGGTGCCTCACCACTTCCACCAGTTCACAGGGATCCCCAAAATATGCAAGTAATGCAAATCGTTTCTTCTGTCCTGAAAATATTCATGGCTGAGAAACTCTGCTCTAGTAGAATACATTTGAAGACAGAACTGCTCCCCCCCCCCCCGCAAAACACGTCCTCTTCAAAGTGTACCAATCACAGTAATTAAAGTAATGATAATAAGCTGACACATACTCCAATGGCTCACATAGAAAGAGTAATAACATGTTCACTAAAGGCAGCAAAATTAACACAGAGCATACAATCACAATGGCACACTCTGGGCCAGACGGTCCTGCAGCCATGCTGCCTACGTAGGTTTGTGGTCAACATCAACTGGCTCACTGGAGAATATGCCAAGGTCGCTGTTTGCAATGTCACTATCTTCAAAAATATCGGCATGTCTGCGGGCAAGGTTGTGCAGCACACAGGCTGCCATAACAATTTCCACAGTTTGCGGAATGCTGTTAACATCGATCTTGTCCTCTCGCCGAAAACGTCCCTTCAGCAGGCCAAATGCTATTTCAACAACAACGCGTTGCTTGGAGTGCACATGGTTAAACTTGCTCATCCATGGCTGCCAGCTGCTTGTGACATGGCGGTAAGGTGGCAGCAGCCACGGGAGTAGAGGGTACGCAGCATCCCCCAAAAGATATCCACCTGCAAATGTACATGGATATTACTTCGGAGTGCCAATTATAATGAGTTATTACAAACATATAAAGTGTGTACTCTTAACATTATTCTCTTGCTTACACTCCAGAACAGGGGTTGTTTAGCTACCCTAGCCAAACAAGAATCAATCAAGGCCACTGTCAGCCAAACAAACCTGTAGAAATTGTGATCTTATTCGATTGAATATTACTTATTCGCTCACCGCCGAATCTCAATGCTGTCTCTTCGAATAGAAAACTCTCCTCCAACACCCTGGCGTCGTGTGCTCTGCCTGGGAAGCCAACGAATGCGTCAGTGAACACCATGTCGGCATCACAAACAGCCTGGAGAATGATGGAGTGGAACTTTTGCCTGTTGTAGTAGTCCCCCTCGCACTCTGTGGGTCTTGTGATGCGAACATGGCATCGATCAATGTCACCGATGACGTCTGGCAGGCCAGCCTCGACGCCGTCACAACGACCAAGCGCGCGAAACGCACGCTTATTTTGTGCAGCATCCTCGTCGTTAGGCCAGCGTATTTCTCTTTCGCTTATGGACAGCAGAAAGTACAAAACGCGGCGTATCGCGACGTGCACCGTCGACTCGCTGACACCAAACTTGTCAGCTATGGCATTCATGGACCACTGCGTGCCCAGGTACGTCAGGGCAATCAGTATAGTCTTCAATGCTGTTATTTTCTGTCTTCCGCGCCCACCGCGAGGATAGTATGACTAAGACTTGAAGTCGGCCGTGATCACCTCAGTGGTGCACCTCTGTAAACGGAACAGCCTTCGGAACTCTTCGTCACTGTAGCTGTCCACCACGCTTTCTACATACAGCCGCACCCGGTGTCGGTCTTCCCTGATAATTTGTGCGACAAGCACGGCAGCAACGGCGAGATCCGAAGTCTCCTCCAGTTCTTCCTCCGACTGCAGATCCGGAATTTCGCCGTCATCGTCATCTGAAACCAGCACGTCTGCGACAAGCTTAGCGAGCGCGGCAAAATTTGCTTTCGCGGCAGCCATTTTCGCAGCAATCGGCGGCGTCACTGGCGATACGGCGAGCGCCTGGTCACCGGAAGCCCTGACCTCGCGGCCCAGGACCACTCGCATCACGAGACAAATGACGCCGATCACGTCGTTTCCTGTCAGCGAGGCGTCCGCGAGCCAGCTCGGGACTGGCTCGGGACTTGGTAAATTGATGAAGCTCAGTCTGGCGAGTCTTACGCAATGCTTGGCGGCGTCACTCATCCTTGGGTGCAACCACGTACAGTGGCTCCAGATTTGATGAGCATGACGCGGCCCAGCGGCGGGCCCCATTGGAGGATTCTGATATCACGATCAGCGGCGCTTCTGGTTGGACGTTTGGTGACACAAAGGATCCACCCGGTGCCTATAAGTAAAGCCCTGCGGCTTGTCGCCAGCAGTAGACCTGTGTGTCAGAGGAGCCTCTCGTTGCTTCGAGCCCCTTTCTCAGTCGGAGCGCCTGGTGTCCTTGGCAGTGGTGAGTTTTGTAGCGCCCTTCGTAGCCGCGTCGGCGGTGCGCTTCGTAACAGAGAGAGGCCGACGGATGCGTGCTACAGAAGACATGTCAGCTTTTCGAGTCCCTAAGCTGTCGGCCCCAGTGCCGAACTTGTAACGCCTTTATTTCTATGCTGTACATAAACCTTGCCTTAACTCACCGTTGTCTTGTCCGCTCGTCTATCAGCTCTGCGCAGAAGCAGTCGCGAGTTGAGTAACACACGCTACCAAATGGCTGGAGACCTTGGCGGTGGAGTTTGGAGCAGTGGCACCTTCGGTACCGAGTTGGCATCGTGCCTTTATAACAACGTTTCCGCAGTGTCGGCATCATCATCGGCCGTAATTAAACCATCGCAACAGATGTCCCACCCGCTTTCCCAGGTCGGAGCCGACGACGTGCTGCCACAAATCGCCGCCGCAGTTCGGAAGCTTCAGGCTCGGCATTGGGCCCGACGTCGACGAAATCGGCCTCGCGAAAACAGTTTCGCGCGCATGTAGTCGTCACCGCCGCCCACGAAATATTCACCATCTCCACAGCTCAATACCGGGACACCCGAAGCGGGAAGTTGGCTGCCAGGTGGTCAACAGCTATGAGAAAGCGCTCCGCAACGCGGCACCTAACGAGCGGATTACGCTCAAGCCAAGCGGTCGCACTTTCGACGTTTTGTTGAGCGGCAAAAAAAAAGCGTGCTAGTTTTACCATTGGCCATCATGACCACACACGCTCACCAAGAGCGAGCAAGATGCGCGCACACGACACAGATGCCAGAACGCTAGAAAACAGCTCTGGGCCCGTTTCCAGTCAGAAAACGAAACTAATTCGAGCCAGCGTGGCGGGCGTCGCGGAGTGGAGGAGACGGCCGTAGGAGCTGTGATAAAAGAGGGGAGCTGCAGACTTGGGAGAGAAGGGCAAGGATTTGCGATAAAGAGAGGGGAGGATGCAGCGGGAGGGCGACATTGCAAACCAAAAACACACGGGAAGGAGGCAGCTTGGGTAGCTTGCTTGAAAGGTCCGCGAAACTCGCACGTAGAAAAACTTGGGAAGAGTGCCTGCGGGCAGAAGTCAAAGCGCGGCCGCCTCGATCGGTGCGCGCAGGTGTTCGAAGAATCAACGGCCGTGGTCAAAAAATCATTTTGTTGTGCCGGCGGGTTTGCGGGGGCTCACGAACTTCGATACTTCGCGAGTCGTTCCTCGCAAATTAACAGCCCTTTTCGCGCTTCCGCACGCGCACGGAAGGCATGCTGAGTCGAGTGTGAAGTGAGTGAGAACAAGTCTTATACACGAAACGAATCGCAGATTATCAGAGTCCGTTGGGTAGCGTACGCGCGCGCACTAGACGCAGACTATCGGATACAGTCGGTGGCCAACGATGATGGCAAATGGTCTGGTCAGTCCAGGCCAGTGATGCCAACTACAGTACCGGCAATTAAAACAGGGTAGATGGCCGACCAGTCTTCGAAAGATCGGTGGCAGTGTGAAAACGTGGGCCTCGTCGGGCGATGCGGGGCGGTCAGAGTAGCGGGGGGACAAAGGACGAAGAGCTGCGTAACAAAAAGCAGTCGGGGCATGGAGGAAGGAAACAACTTTCTTTTCTCTATGGGTTGGGTAGAGCGACAACTAGAGGGTCGCGGAGGCAGGGTCAGCGGTTCACACCGAAGGCGGGGCGGCCAAAGCGGCGAGGCGGCAACGCATGAAGCGGCGAAAACCTCCTCGCCAGGGGGCGAAAGCGGGAGAAAAGAAAAACCAGGAGGCAAGGCCGATTGCTCTCGGAGCAATTTTTTTTTTTTTTGCTGGAAAAGACACGCGAAGATCGTAGGAAGGGGAAGGTCGTGTCTGTGCGCTCGGCGCTTTTTCGCCGCCTCTCCTTCACGTCAGTCGCTCCCCAACTCTCGCTGAGTGCGGTACCTCGCGGGCCGCGCTCGTCAGGAGTACGGCTCTTCCGCAGCAATGCGTTCGCTCCGGCGTCAGTGACGGACTTCTACCCTAAACTCCTGTCGGATTAACCTGTCATGGGTTGCCCGGAACCCCCCTCCCCCCCACTCACACTTCACACTGCTGGTTAGTGAATTAATTCTCTTTCACTTCGCGTGTTGTACGCGGCCAACCGGCGTGTGTCGTGGTGTAGGGGCGCGGCTCCTAGCGCGTAGCATACACTGTAAACGAAAATAAGCCAAGATGGGAGTAAATGACTTGTCCTCTAGCGCACGCCCAGATGGGAGTTTTAAAAACTCCGTCCATAGGGAGTAAAAATTTACTCCCCTCTAGGAGGTTTTTTTTAAAGGATTGAGGGGAGTTTTTGTTTACATCCATCGGGGAGTTTTTTTGGGCAGCTATGGGAGTAAATGTTTACTTCCATCGGGGAGGTTTTTCAGGCAGCTATGGGAGTTTATATTTACATCCATCAGAGAGGTTTCTCAGGCAGCTATGAGAGTTTATACTTACTTCCATCGAGGAGGTTTCTCGGGCAGCTATGGGAGTTTATATTTACTTCCATCGAGGAGGTTTTTCAGGCAGCTATGGGAGTTTATATTTACATCCATCAGAGAGGTTTCTCGGGCAGCTATGGGAGTTTATATTTACTTCCATCAGAGAGGTTTCTCAGGCAGCTATGGGAGTTTACATTTACATCCATGAGAGAGGTTTCTCAGGCAGCTATGGGAGTTTATATTTACATCCATCAGAGAGGTTTCTCACACAGCTATGGGAGTTTATATTTACTTCCATCGAGGAGGTTTTTCGGGCAGCTATGGGAGTGAATGTTTACTTCCATCGGGGAGGTTTCGCAGGCAGTTATGTGAGTATATTTTTGCATCCATCGGGGAGGTTCTGCAGGCATGCAGCTATGAGGGTATATGTTTATGTCCATCAGGGTGGTTTTGCAGGGAACCATAAAACTCTTGTTATGTATAACAGAGGTTATGAAGGATGATCTGTGAGCATTTGTTAGCATACATGAGTTATAAGCAGCTTTCAGAATCTTTAATTGATTTTTATGCTTGGCAATGCACAAAAAGTTTGCCATATAGAAATGCAAACAAAAACAAGTATTGTAATACATTGTGAAATGAAGTTTATTTCATATTTATTGCACACACTTATTGCACATTGAAAAAAAAATAACTAAAATGGTAATAACAGTGGCACTTCTGAAGACAGAATTACGAAAGACAATGTTGTTGACTAGTAGAGGTCACAACTTTGGAAGCTTTGTTCCATAGCATTCAAGAACAAAAATAAAAAAAATTCTAACAATATACCAATCAGAAACGCAAACTATGAATTACTTAAAAGAAACTGCCCATTTAAACAAGGTATATGGAGAATAACTTTTATAGAATAATTGTTCATAATCATGCTGCAAGCAAATTTTGTCACTCCGAACACTCATTGCATTCCAGAAGTGTTTTGTCGGACTAGTTGGTAAAACATGGTAAAAGGTAAAAACAGCACGAACTACAACTGATGACGAAGAAATAACCGACAGGACCAGTGCTGAATTAAATGCATACACAATTGATGCAGCTACAACTGAGCATTACTCCCCTTTACAGCGTTGCAGCAAGACAGTGAAAGCCTCAATGGCACTGAAGATATTGCACTACATAAATGAGTGAATAAGCAATGAAACCCGAAAAGCTCGTTAGGCACAGAGAAAGATAGTTTCATTGTATAAAATACCTTTATAATACATTGGCTGGTAGCTTGATCATAAATTATTTGCCATAATTTCATCCCTTTACATTGCAATAAACTAGACACTCTTAACCTTATAAATTGAAACCAAAATTAACAGAAACTAGGGCATTAAAGAATAGCTTTTTCCTGAAAACTATAGCAAACTGGAATCAACTTCAACACACTAAAGGAACCCGGTCGAAGGTGACATTGTATGACTGGGTCATGCCACCCATACCACAGCAACCAGCCGCAGCAAAGAAAAGCTGACATCTTCAACCCTAAAAGCAATCATGTAACTACATAGAACATGCCGCACTTATGTGCATGTTCATGAAAGTCTCTGCAAGTGTCAGATGAAATGCCATCTAGTGCCGATCCGTAGTTTGGTTTTAACAGTCGAACAAAGTAGATGCAGTGAAGCACCGCAAGGTATCGAGAAGCCCAAGTACCTTGCAGTCATAAAATTCTTTGCAAAAGAAGATTGGCCAAATGAAATTGACGGAAGCTTTGTAAATGTTTAGTAGCGAAATTCACCTTTATACTCCACAAACAAGAAGGGGCTGCTGCGTTTAAGCGGGGAAGAGAGAGCATTGAAGACAACCCGAGCAAAGGGCGCCCAAAAAGTGCAACAACTCTTGAATTCATTGACCATATGCACAATGGTTTTGGCAGACAGGAGAGTGAAGTGCCAAATTTCCGAGGCTGTTGGCATCTCCGCTGAATACGTGTCACATCTTGCAAAATGAACTGCACATGGACAAGCTCTGTGCAAGATGGGTGCCGTGTATCCTTACTCCTGAGCAAGAACGCAACCAAATGACAATGTCATAGCATGCTTTGGAGTTGTGTAACAAAAATCCAGCGGTTTTCTTGCAGATTTATACTAATGGATGAAAGTTTGATTGACCATTCTATACCCGAATTTAAACAATAATCAAAGCAGTAGACTGACGCTGGTTCTTCTGTACCAAAAGACATGTCAGTTTCCTTCGCAAGAAAAGTGATGATTTCCGTATTTCGAGGCGCTAAAGACAGTCCGCTAGGGGATTATCTTGAAAATGGGTAAACCACACTTGGAGAGAATTCTGGGCTTCTAGCTCAATTACATCAGAAAGTTCGTGAAAAAACATCAGATTTGCAGAACAAGAAAATGACTTTTCATCAAGACGATGCATTAGCACACAAAGGGCATCTTGCGATGGCTGAATTGCTTGATTCAAAGTAGGAATTATTGAAGCATACACCCAATTCTTCTGCCTTGGCCCCTTCAGACTATCATCTGTTCCCAAAACTCAAAATCTTTTTTGGTTAGCAATGTTCTTCATCAAAAAAAGTGATTGCTGCAGTGGATGAGTACATTGCGGAACTTCCACAGAGTTATTTTAAGGATAGATTCCTGGCTCTGGTGCACCGATAGAACAAGTTTGTAGATTTGAGAAGAGAGGGTGTTCAAAAATAAAACTAATTTTGAAGGTCCCATATGCTTTTTCTACATCAGGTCGAGAACTTTTCAGGCCACCATCATATAGTGCTTGACAGGTACTTAGTAAGCACTACAAAAGTTGAAGACAAAGGTTGAACCACAATCATAACAAAAGAATGCACTTATAACTCGCGAGCAAGAAACAATGCATGAAAGGAAACAAAGAACATAATAAGGCTCACTAGCCACATACACACACAAAAAAAGAAAGCAAGATGTTCATGTAAACCAGTCTTATTCGTCATAGTCTCGGCACACAGTCTCTCGAAAAGCAAATTCTGTGTTAGTTTAAACGTTTTCTTAAAGCTGATGTTTGATTTGAATACATATGAGTAAAGACCGGAACTTCAGGCAAAATGCTTATTTTTTGCTGCAGCGCATTTCGAGACTATTTAAGACATAAACACGAATCAAGAGATGTGAAACATTTTAATCACACATTTATTGTGCCTATCAGTGCCTATTTTGAAGGTCGTGCCTATTTCAGCTTTTCAGTGCCTAAAAATGCCTTTTTACATTCGTCAAATAAAGGTTTTGCTTAAATGAACTGTTCATATGGAACAAAACAAGCCCTTGGTGCGGCCATGTTAACGACAACACGTCCATGGCCCGCTAGTTTCTTGTTTTTTTCGTTCATGTTTTAGCTCCTGGTAAGGTGAGATTATGGTTCGACGTACGCTGTGTCATGTCGGCGCCCCGCCGCGGTGGTCTAGTGGCTAAGGTACTCGGCTGCTGACCCGCAGGGCGCGGGTTCGAATCCCGGCTGCGGCGGCTGCATTTCCGATGGAGGCGGAAATGTTGTAGGCCCGTGTGCTCAGATTTGGGTGCACGTTAAAGAACCCCAGGTGGTCTAAATTCCCGGAGCCCTCCACTACGGCGTCTCTCATAATCATATAGTGGTTTTGGGACGTTAAACCCCACATATCAATCAATCAATCAATGTGTCATGTCGGCGAAAACAGATCATAGGCCGACGCGCAGCCCCAGCCAATGTATATCTACATTCGGCCAATGCGCTCCAACGCATGACATGCTTGCCAACGCTTCAATAACGTCGCACTATAAACGTACTTTTACGTGAGCGGGGCTTATACCCCAGCGAGGAAAAGCGAGGCTAGCATAGCATCTATAGCGCTAGCGGGCCCCCCTAAAAGATTTACGCCGTCTGGTCCGAGAGTAGTGCAGCGTAGCGGTTGTGTGAGTGTGGCTAGAGTGTACCGTAGCAAAGAGAGGAGAGGCTAACACTAGTGTACCCCCTGCCCCTTGAAGATCCCAGTCGCTAAGTTCGAGTAGTCCACCTCAGCGGTTGCGTTAAGGAAGCTAGGGTACAGTGTAGCTAGAATGTACTTTATTCAGACGAAACTAAGCTACGCTAGCGCTGCCGCCTACACCCTACACGTTAACTTTCATTGGCATTTATGTTTGTGACGATGTGGATTGTGTGGCCCGTGACGGGGCGAAGAGGGAACGCCAGTTCTGCTCTGCGGTACGCCTTGGAGGCGAAGACGAGGAAAAGGTAGCGCGAGCGGGGCGTGCGGCTCGGGCAGTTGGAGTTTGAGACAGTTCGAACAGCAGCTGCTGGTCGGCGGTTCGGGTCGCGACATCGCTTAACCAGGCGTCCGGCAGCCTTGCGGACCTGGTGAGCTGGCTTCCCGCTCTGTGACCGGCGCTGACACGGGGACCGGCAGCATAGTCTGTTCGTGGCCTGAGGTCTTGGGGCCCGAGTGGTGGCACGAGGTGGCCGCGGCTCATGTTGGCGACGGGCCATTAACCTGCACTGCAGTGGCCTGGTGATCTACCGGCCTGCAGCACCACCATCACCACCACCTCACCACGGTCAAGGCAGCGTGACTGCACAAGGAACACCGGTGACGACCGACCTCGCCGCAGCGGCAACAGTCATAACGGCGAGTAGGACAGTTCGTGTGCCGAGGCGCGTAGGACGTTTGGCATGTAGATAAGGAACGCTATAGTGTGTTGTGTGTGAATTGTAAGAGTTATCGGTTGTGTTAAAGTCTGTGTTGTGTGTACAGAGTCACCTGACTGCCGGTTGATTTATTCCGGATCCTGGGCCCACATTACACCATAACAAACTTGACGAGCCTGCCAGGATACCGCCAGTAACATCTCGAACGCGGAAATCGCCAGTCAGGTGTGTGCACGCAGCACAAGACGAGAGACATGGATCTCGATAAGTTAGCGGCTGTAGCAGCACAGTTAGGCTTGTCTGGCGCGGAACTTCGCGAATGGATTGAGCGAGAGCAAGTTAGGCAGAGAGATGAGCGCGCACCTGAAAGAGAGGGAATGCAAAACCCTTACATCCCTTTCAGAGTGCACCGACCGCTTTCTCAAAGCACAGGGAGTCAATAACATTGGTAAAATTACAGATGATACAAAGGAGGCAAATAAACCCGGTGCTATGTCACAGTACAAACAGCCGAGTTGCTTTCTGTGTCACCGCAAAGGACATGTCGCTCCGGATTGTCGTGCGGTTCCGAAAGAGTCTGTGAAATGCAAAACATGTGGGCGGCTTGGCCACAAAGCCACCGATTACAATGATCAGAGCAAAGACAAGTCGGTGTCTTGGGCCTTGATAGAACAGAAAAAACAGATGATGATGATGATGTCTGATGTTTTATGGCGCAAGGGCCATTTCACGGCCAAAGAGCGCCAGTTCATCTTACTAAAAATATGGACAATGATTGTGATAAGCGGCTGTATAAGGGCCATAAAATTCCTCGCAGTAAGGCGGGTAAAAACATACAAGTAATAAAATCATGACCATGCCGTGAAAGGTGTGTGTGGTGTGAATAGATGACAAAAGTTGGTGATAATTAAAGACGATGGTGGATATGTATGGCATTAGCACAAGTGCCTCACTCGTTCATACCCTTGCGTCCAAGGGCCGTGAGGCATGTGCTTTCTTGTGTAGCCACCGCAGCAAAAACCTCTCTGGAGAGGCCATGCTACGGTATACCCGGGTATATGACATGAAAGCTATGAATTTCTTTTAAAAACGCTAACAATGATTTATGACTAAAAAGCGGTTCCCTACCGACAAACATTGCAGGGTGTAAAGGTATATGTTGTCGGTAGAGTAATGGAAAATGTTTTCTTAGAGTTTCTAAGTGTTTACACTGAATTAACATGTGAAGGACGGTTAAGGATTCACCACATCTGTCACATAAAGGTGGATCGCCACCAGACAACAGATATGTTGTCCTTATGTTCTTACTCTGGTGTGTTATCTATGCTTTTGAACCTTAATACAAAAAAATCATTTGGTCCCGACAGCATTCCAAACATATTTCTTCGTCGCTATGCTGAGTCACTGGCTAAATTTCTTGTTTTATTTCGTACTTCTTTAATGTATGGCGAGCTCCCCGAAGACTGGAAGATAGCTCTGGTTGTACTTATCTTTAAAAAGGGCGACCGCCTATGTTTTCAAAATTACCGTCCAATACACTAACATCTTCTTGTTGCAAACTAATGGAACACATTGTCGCCACTCGCATTCTTGAATACTTAAACGACCATAATATTCTAACAGGTTTCCAGCACGGGTTCAGGAAAGGGTACTCCACCGTCACACAGTTAGTTACAGTATTTCATTCGTTTGCACACACCTTAGACAACACCGGTCAAATAGATGCAATATTTCTAGACTTCAGTAAAGCATTCGATAAGGTACCACATGACAAATTAATTCTTAAGATGCGAAATATTGGCCTCCCCGAAATTCTGGTCACATGGGCTGCAAATTACTTGACAAACCGCAAACAACTGGTCATAATAGATGGAATAGGGTCCGGCTATCTTGATGTCACTTCGGGAGTTCCTCAGGGAAGTGTGCTGGGTCCATTGCTTTCCATACTGTATACAAATGATATTGGTAATGAAATTACAACTGGTGTGCAAATTCGGTTGTTCGCGGATTATGAAGTCTTGTTTCGGGATGTTTCGTGCTGTGCTGATCAGTGTGAACTTAATACCAATCTTACTAATATACTTGAATGGTGCAAGAACTGGGGAATGGTGCTGAACGCCGACAACACACTGTATCTTCGCATAACACGAAAGAAAGTTCCGTACGACTATCAATACACACTAGGAACATCGCCATTGAAACAAGTCACCAGTCATAAATACCTCGGTGTCACACTAACCAGCAATCTCTCGTGGAATTTACACATTGACAATATTCGCTCATCTGCCTTTCGTAAGCTATGCTTCTTAAAACACAAACTCAGAAATTCCCCTTCTAACGTCAAGCTCCTCAGCTACTTTACTACTATTAGACCTAAGCTCGAATATGCCTGTATAGTCTGGGACCCCTACACTAATCACAACATCCGTAAAATAGAAAGAATTCAGAGAAAAGCTGTAAAGTTTATTTACTCTAAATACTCACGTACTGATTCTCCCTCACAAATATAGCTTGCTAACAAAATCCCCAGCCTTGAATCCAGGAGAAAGTGCTTTCGCCTTGATTTCCTTTCTTCACTAAGTAAAGGTGCACTGTCCATTGACCCATCTCCGTTCTTGTCACCGTTACAAACAAGACCTACTAGGCACCACAACCCGAATGCTTTCGCCCCATATTTTGCTGCTACTGACACCTTCAAGTACTCTTTTTTTCCTCGTACGATACAAGAGTGGAATGAATTACCCCCTGTATAAGTGCCTTGTTTGCTTGTATTGTTTGTATTTTTGCATTTTATCTTCTTGTGCCCCCCTGCTTGGACCCAACCATGGTCTGCAGTATGTATTAAATAAAATAAAAAATAAATATGTGTGTGTCGTGTATGTGTGTCCTATCATGAGTCTCGTTAGTGTTACCTCTGTATGACGCGATTTCGATACGGGCAGCCAATGACCAAGGTGTGGCTTAATAATATGTAGTTTGTTTTGTGTGTGTGTATTCCACTTGCTCTGCCAGTAGTCCCTGAGGTTTCGTTTGAGAGACGGCTTAAGATCGAGGGCCGGGATTGATATGGTTGTAGGGGCAGTGCTTTTGTGGACGGATGCAGCGAGCTGATCCGCCCTCACGTTGCCTTGGATCTCACGGTGCCCTGGCACCCAGCACACTACAACATGTTGTTTGAGTGTGTAGAGTGTGCACAAAATGGAGTAAAGTGAGACAAGGACCGGGTTTTTTCTGTTTTTTAGGACTGTGCAGAGCCGTTACCACACTGAGGGAGTCTGTATAAATTACTGCTTTTTGTATTTGTAATTGTTTGATGTGTTTAGCTGCCACAAGTATCGCGTAAGCTTCCGCTGTGAAGATACTTGTGCGTGGATGTAGAGGGCCAGCATCCGAAAAAGACGGACCGAGAGCAGCGTAGGACACAGAGGAGTTAGTCTTGGAGACATCTGTGAAGAACTCAGGACGTGTGTATTTGTGTTGAAGTTGATGATGATGTTTGATGTTTTATGGCGCAAGGGCCATTTCACGGCCAAAGAGCGCCAGTTCATCTTACTAAAATTATGGACAATGATTGTGATAAGCGGCTGTATAAGGGCCATAAAATTCCTCGCAGTAAGGCGGGTAAAAACATACAAGTAATAAAATCATGACCATGCGGTGAAAGGTGTGTGTGATGTGAATAGATGACAAAAGTTGGTGATAATAAAAGACGATGGTGCATATGTATGGCATTAGCACAAGTGCCTCACTCGTTCACACCCTTGCGTCCAAGGGCCGTGAGGCATGTGCTTTCTTGTGTAGCCACCGCAGCAAAAACCTCTCTGGAGAGGTCATGCTACGGTATGCCCGGGTATATGACATGAAAGCTATGAATTTCTTTTAAAAACGCTAGCAATGATTTATAACTAAAAAGCGGTTCCCTACCGACAAACATTGCAGGGTGTAAAGGTATATGTTGTCGGTAGGGTAATGGAAAGTGTTGTTTTCTTACAGTGTCCAATTGTTTGCACTCAATTAAAATGTGAAGGACTGTCAATGCTTCACCACATCTGTCACACAATGGTGGATCGCCACCGGACAAAAGGTGTGTGTGTGTCGTGTATGTGTGTCCTATCCTGAGTCTCGTTAGTATCACCTCTGTATAACGCGATTTCGATACGGGCGGCCAATGACCAAGGTGTGGCTTAATAACGTGTAGTTTGTTTTGTGTGTGTGTATCCCACTTGCTCTGCCAGTATACTCTGAGGTTTCGTTTGAGGGATGGTTTAAGATCGAGGGCCGGGATTGATATTGGTGTAGGGGCAGTGCTTTTGTGCACGAATGCAGCGAGCTGATCCGCCCTCACGTTGCCTTGAATCTCACGGTGCCCTGGCACCCAGCACACTACAACATGTTGTTTGAGTGTGTAAAGTGTGCATAAAATAGAGTAAAGTGAGACAAGGACTGGGTTTTTTTGTTTTTTAAGACTGTGCAGAGCCGTTACCACACTTAGGGAATCTGTATAAATTACTGCTTTTTGTATTTGTAATTGTTTGATGTGTTTAGCTGCCACAAGTATCGCGTACGCTTCCGCTGTGAAGATACTTGTGCGTGGATGTAGTGGACCAGCATCCGAAAAGGATGGGCCTACAGCAGCGTAGGACACAGAGGAGTTAGTCTTGGAGGCATCTGTGAAGAACTCAGGACATGTGTATTTGTGTTGAAGTTCCAAAAAGTATGTTCGGATATGGGCAACAGGTGCATGTTTTGTAACTTCTAGGAAAGACACATCGCAGTCTATAGTCTGCCATTGCCACGGTGGCGGATATGCTACAGGAGCCATTAAACTGTGTTCTAGTGAGATTCCAGTTTCCTCAGCTAG
The DNA here is from genome assembly GCF_043290135.1 of Rhipicephalus microplus. Lineage (NCBI taxonomy): Eukaryota > Metazoa > Arthropoda > Arachnida > Ixodida > Ixodidae > Rhipicephalus > Rhipicephalus microplus. The sequence goes on from NW_027464594.1 coordinate 8,519,567, forward strand.
ACTCTTCAGGCGAATAGAGAAGGGCTGCCTCATCGAAGGCCTGTTTTGAAACAAAGTTGAGCTCGACAAATCATTAATAGTAGAGTATGAGGGGTGCTTCTTGTCTGCTTTCACCTTAAGGTAATAAACAAAGGACATGTATGTTCTCTGCAGATGAAGCGACCACTCATTTGACTCAACATAAAGGCTTTCTACGGGGCTGGTGCGAAAAGCACCCGTAGAAAGGCGGATGCCCAAATGGTGCACGGGGTCCAGCATCTTCAAAGCACTTTGAGTCGCAGACTGATAAACAACAGCCCCAAAATCTAAGCGGGTGCGAATTATGCTTCTATATAGGTTCATGAGACATTGCCTGTCACTACCCCACCTAGTACGTGTCAACACTTTTAAAACATTCATGGCTTTTAAACATTTTGTTTTTAGATACTTGATGTGCGGTACGAAGGTCAACTTGTTGTCCAAGATTAATCCTAGGAATTTATGCTCCGTATTAACTGACAGATGCTGACCGTTCAGTTCAATGTCGGGTTCTGAGTGCATGCCTCTCTTTCTGGAGAACAGGACACACGTGCTTTTTTGTGGGTGCAGTCGGAATACGTTTTCCTCTGCCCATTTTGAGAGCTTGTTTAAACCTAACTAAACCTGCCGCTCACACATTGCCAGATTGCAAGACCTAAAGCCAAGCTGTACGTCATCCACATATGTACAATAAAACATATTGCGAGGGATGGTCAAGCGCAAGGAATTCATTTTTATGAGAAAAAGTGTGCAGCTAAGTACACCACCTTGTGGAACGCCTGTTTCCTGGACAAATGTTTGAGAATGAACCGTGCCCACTCGGACACGGAATGTCCGGTTTGACAGGTAACTTTTGATTATATGAAACATTCTTCCGCGCACGCCAAGGTTGGATAGGTCTCTTAGAATTCCAAAACGCCATGTTGTATCATAAGCCTTTTCGATATCGAGGAACACGGAGAGAAGATATTGTTTATGGACGAAGGCGTCTCTGATCTGTGCCTCGATACGAACAAGGTGGTCTGTCGTGGATCTACTCTCTCGAAACCCGCACTGAAATGGGTCGAGCAAATTGTTTGTTTCAAGAAAGTGTACAAGTCGGCAGTTTATCATTTTTTCGAAGACTTTGCACAAGCAGCTTGTAAGTGCAATAGGCCTATAACTCGAAGCTAAAGAAGGGTCCCTGCCCTCTTTCAAAATGGGAATAACAATAGCCTCTTTCCAGGAGGTAGGAATAGTGCCAGAAGACCAAATAGCATTGTACAAACAAAGTAAGGTTTTTCGGGTTTCGTTTGGTAGGTTCTTTAACATTTCATACATCACACGGTCAGAACCTGGGGCAGAAGTACTGCAGGAGTTAAGAGATGTTCGGAGCTCAGCAAGACTGAAAGCTTGGTTATATTCCTCGTATCTAGTGGATTTGTGTTCAAGTTTCTGCTTTTCTATTCTTGTTCTGTATTTTTGGAAAGTGTCAGTATAGTGGGACGAGCTGGATACCTGTTCGAAGTGTGCACCGAGGAAGTTTGCCTGATCTTCCAAGGTATCACCCTGAGTGTTTACGAGTGGAAGTGTGTGTACTTGTTTTCCTGCTATCCTATGGACCATGTCCCAGACTTTAGCCTCCTGTGTGTATGAATTAACCCCTGATAAAAACTTCTGCCAGCTTTCTCTTCTGGCCTGCCAACGCGTTCTCCTGCCTTGAGACTTTATTTTCTTGAAGGTTTCAAGATTTTCGGCTGTCGGCGAGTTCCGAAGCAGCCTCCAAGCTCTGTTTTGCTGTTTGCGCGCGTTTTGGCATTCAGAGTTCCACCATGGCACACGTCGTTTTCCAGGGTGTCCATTTGTTTGTGGGATGCATTTTGTTGCAGCATCGATCAAAAACGCTGTGAAGTAGTTCACCGCAACATCAATGTTCAAAGTACGGATGTCATTCCAACCTAGACTAGCAATAGTATAAAACTGTTCCCAGTCGGCTCTGTTTATGAGCCACTTGGGAACACGTGGTGGACACTCAGTTACTGTATTTGTGCTCAAAACTACGGGGAAGTGGTCACTTCCGTACAGATTACTGACGACTTTCCACTGGAGTATAGACACAAGGGATGGAGATACTATGCTTAGGTCTATGGAGGAGTAGGTGTTATTGGCGAGATTATAATAGGTTGGTTCTTTTCGGTTTAAGAGACACGCGCTCGACGAGAGAAGAAACTGTTCGATCAGTCGACCTCGCGCGTCATACCGAGAGTCACCCCATAGCCTGCTATGCGCATTAAAGTCTCCAAGGAGAACATAAAGTTCCGGAAGTTCATCAATTAAAGAGTGTAAATCACGTTTTTGCAGCTGATAACTAGGAGGAATGTAAATCGTGCAGATTGCAATCAGTTTATCAAAAAGAACCGCTCGAACAGCCACTGCCTCAAGGGATGTTCGGAGTTGTAAGTGTGTGCATGCAATTCTTTGATTCACTATGATGGCAACACCTCCGGAATGTCATGGCATCATCACGGTCCTTTCGAAAAATAACGTATTTGCCAAGAAAATTTGTGTGTTTTGAATTAAGGTGTGTTTCTTGTACACACAGCACTTTTGGTGAGTGTTCGTGTAGGAGTTCTTGGATGTCGTCAAGGTTTCTGAGAAGGCCCCTGACGTTCCATTGTATAATTTGAGTGTTCATGGTGAATGTAAAATAATGCTGTGTGTACGAAAAGCGAGTGGCTGTTTAGACGGGGAGTTTGAGTTCACTTAACAGGGCCGTCACCAGGCCCTGTTATTTGCTTTTTTGTTTTCTTGGCGCGCTCCAAGGAGCCACGCCGCTCTTTCGGCACCAAGGGTGCCGACGTATCCATTGCCTCCTCGGAGGCACTGGATGCCCGCACGTACGGGCTGTTAGTTCGGATTTTGGGCCTCGCCTGGTGAAGGGAGGCCTTGAGACCCGAAGACTCTGGAGTCTCTGGTCTCTGTTTGGGAGTAGGCGGTGTAGCCTAGGCTACAGCCGCCTTGGGGGCAGGTGCCACAACCGCCGGCTCGGTATGCGCGGGCCGGAGGGGTGGCGAGGGCTGGTGCGGCTTTGCCCCCTGACGCGCCGCATCAGCATATGTTGCGCCGTAAAATGGCGACACTCTTCGTCTTGCTTCCTTGAATGTGATGTTTTTTTTTAGGTTTATGTTGGGTTTAGTGGCGCAAAAGCAACTAAGGCTATGCTGCGCCAGCCACATGGTGAAAAAAAGGAGAGAAAAAAGAGCAAAAGAAAACGTCACTAGTTAGCTCGGCATACATTGTGCTGTGAAAGTCTGATTGAAAAACTATTTTCTCTGAGGGAGTAAATCCGTCAGTCAGGGGAAAATGTGCTTCGTCGTCCAGGTGATTTTTCCTTTACAATGGTCATGACTATGAATGCGCGGTTGACGATGACTAATGGAATAAAATGAATAATGTTGTGCGGCTGTATAGAGACCTAAAACCAATCGCGTAATGTGTATACTTTTAAAATTATGGACATGGTACATGGCGTGGTCAATGGGTATGGTATGTGCGTGAGGTGATTTTGTCAAAAAATGTGAGGGGATCGCTCCAGCACTCCCGCCTCACCTGTGTCCTTGTGCGCAAGGACCAGGAGGTAAGTGCTGTGTTCAAAAGAAGCTGTCACAGCACTGACCTCTCGCAAGAGGCCGTGCTGTGGCCACACAGGTTCGTGAATCTTGCAGATCTGTACCGTACAAATACGATGGCGTGCTTCTTATAACTTATTTAGAAATTTGGTGTCATCCAGGAAGTTGACAACGTCAGTTAGGGGTATCAGCGCGTCATCTCCTAGAAGGAACATGGGGTGACGTGGAATGCGTAACTTGTACAAGGTGTAAAAATGTTTTCTTCGATGTGCTTCCAAATGTGCGCATGTAAGCAAGATGTGCAACACTGTTAGAGGTTCATCGCATTTATCACATGTTGGCTGTTTTTCTTGTTTTAACAAGTAATTATGAGTGATGTGCGTGTGACCAATTCGAAGACGGCACAGGATTACTTCGATAAAACGTTCTTGGTGGTAACATGACTTCCATTCATTTAGGAATGGCTTGATTAGTTGAAGTTTGTTGTTGCCTGTCATATTCCATTCCCGTTGCCATTTAGATGTTAGCGCTGTACGGATTGCGCGGATACTATCCCTAACGGGAACATTTACTTGCGAGATACTTAAGTTCTTTGCTGCTGCTGCGCACTGATCTGCCCTTTCATTTCCGGGTATCCCGACGTGACTTGGGACCCAGCAGAACCGGATATTTTGTCCTTCACTTAGACGCGATAATATGCTTAAAATGTCGCCGATGAAGGGTTCGTATTGAGAGCGTATATGGAGGGCCTTCAATGCACTCAAGGAATCCGTAAAAAGTATTGCTTTCTTGTATCTAGCACTTTCAATTCTTTTTACTGCCATCCACAAGGCATAACATTCAGCAGTAAAAACTGAAACAAACCGTGGTAATCTGACTGTTTCTTCCCACGCACCTTGGACTACACTGCTACTGACATAACTAGCCGTTTTGGAGCCATCAGTGTAAAATTCTTTGTATGTGCTGTACCTTTCTTGAACGATGCGAAATTCTTGCAATATGTGTTCACGTGGTGTACCTTGTTTTTTGAGATGTGTCAATGAGAGGTCAAGAAATTGCGTAAAGTTTTTCCAGGGAGGCAGCCTTCTTGGCCTTTTGGTAACAGAAAGGGCATCTGTAGGGACGTTACACTCGCGACATTTTTCTTCGAATCTGAGTATAAGTGGCCTTATTGCGTTTGGTTTGTTTGTGTAATGGAGTCGTTTGTCACAGTGTGTGATAATGTTGTAGCATATATGGTTTGGCGATGAGCGAACTCTTAGGACATATGTAAGCATTAGCTGCGTTCGTCTGCTGTCCAGTGCCGGTTCGTTACTCTCGGAGTACAAGCTGGGAAGCGGCGAGGTCCGGTATGCACCGGTTGCCAAGCGTATCCCTTTGTTATGTACGGGGTCGAGTCTCTTGAGGTAGGATTGTCTCGCTGAACCGTAAACTACACTTCCATAATCTAATTTGCTGCGCACCAATGAACGATATATGTGCAGAAGGCACTTACGGTCAGCGCCCCACCGCTTCCGCGACAGAACTTTGAGGACATTGAGTGCCCTAGTCGCTTTAATTTTTAGACTGGTAATGTGTGATAGAAAGTTAAGTTTCTTGTCAAATATGACTCCTAGAAACTTGTGCTCTTGTTTAACTGGTAGGACTGTTGCATTCAGTTCAAGAATTGGGTCCGGCTGCAAGCCTCTTTTCTGAGAATACACTACGGCAACTGTCTTTTCCCCGGAGAAACAGAAGCCGTTTTTCTCCGCCCATTGTGTTAGTTTGTTCAACGTGATTTGAGTCTGTCGTTGACATGTCACCATGTTAGACGCGCGGCACGCAATCTGGAGGTCATCAACGTACAGAGAATGCATCAGTGTGGATGGTATAACTTTGTTTACAGAGTTCATTTTCACAACAAAAAGTGTAGTGCTCAGAACGCACCCCTGAGGTACACCGTTTTCTTGAGTAAATACACGAGAGAGTGTCACGCCAAGGCGGACCTGGAAGGTTCGGTTGGACAAGAAGTCGGAGAGACAGTTAAGCATTCTGCCGCGGATTCCCAGATCCGCCAAGTCTCGTAAAATACCATACCTCCAAGTGGTGTCGTAGGCTTTTTGAAGATCAAAAAAGACTGCTAGGCAGTGTTGTTTGTGTAAGAAAGCTTCTCGTATTGTGTTTTCCAGCCGAACTAGGTGGTCAATTGTTGAACAACCTTTTTTGTACCCACATTGGTGGATATCTAGTGAGTTTTCTGTTTCGAGGACGTACGTAAGCCTGATGTTAATGACACTCTCGTAAGTTTTTGCAAGACAACTTGTAAGTGCGATTGGCCTATAGCTGTTTGCTAATGTAGAATCTTTTCCCGTTTTTAGGAATGGGATTATAATGGCCTTCTTCCAATCCGTGGGCATTTGACCAGTTTGCCAAATAACGTTGAAGAAAAACAGAAGGGCCTCGACTGTTTTTGGCGACAGGTGGGCGAGCATTGCATAGTGTATTGTGTCAGGACCAGGCGCTGTTTTTTTACCTGTGGAAAGTACTGTGTTCAGTTCATGGATGGTTAAAGGCGCATTGTATGGCAAGTCTAAGAAACCTGCTGTAGGAAGCTTTTGTTTTTCTATAGATTGCTTGTGCCTTAGGAACGTTTCTGAATAGTTTGCTGAGCTAGATATGTTGTAAAAGTGAAGCCCTAATAGGTCTGCCTGTTCCTGTAGGGATGTCTGAGTACCTGTTGTTGAAAGAAAGGGGATGGTATAGGCAGCGTAGTTGCCATTAAACTTGCGAACCTGATCCCACATTCTTTTGGATGTGACCGAGCTGTTTATGGATGAAACGTAGTTTTGCCAGGAGATTTTCTCGGCTTGCCTACGAACATATCTAGCTTTCGCTTTCGCCTTTTTGAAGGAGATGAGGTTATCGTACGTCGGGTACCTCCGGAAGATACCCCAGGCTTTATTTTGGAGTTTTTTGGCTTCTGTACATTCGTGCGTCCACCAGGGCTTCAAATTCTTTTTTAAGCAACCAGAAGACTGAGGGATAGCTCTCTTTGCTGCCGCGATTATACACGTTGTAATCCTTTGATTCATTTCATCTACGCTCAGATTATCTAGACTCTCTTTATCCAGACTGGCTTGATCGGTAAAGAGAGCCCAGTCTGCCAAATGAAGTCGCCAGCGGGGTGGTCTGGAGGGTATGGTAGGAAGTGCTGTGGTTAGACTGATGAGTGCAGGCATGTGGTCACTACCGTATGGATTATCTATTACCTTCCATTTAAAATCTGTGAACAGCGCTGGAGAGCATAGCGCAAGGTCCAGGCAGCTCATAGCTCCTGAACTTGGGGAGCAGTAAGTGGCAGCGCCAGAATTTAAAAGACAAACATCGTTGGCTAAAATAAAATCTTCAAGTGTTTGTCCTCTAGAGTCAACTGTTTTACTACCCCAAAGCGTGTTATGTGCATTAAAATCACCTGCTATCACAAAAGGTTCGGGTAGTTGGTCTAAAATTAATTCTAAATCGCTTACGGTGAATTGCGTGTGCGGTGGAATGTAGAGGGAACAGACGGTGATGGTTTTGTGCGCTACAATGGTAACGGCGGCGGCCTCTATATGACTATTAATATGAATTTCTCTCACTGCTATACCACCTTTAACAACAACAGCCACACCGCCCGACAGTCGGCTTGCCTGCGTACGATCGCGCCGCACAACAGTGAAGCCTTTTAGGATGTTTTGATATCGATCACCTAGGTTGGTTTCCTGAAGGCACAAGGCTACAGGAGAAAAGTCGTGTAGTATTTCCTTTACGTCACCAAAATTGTTTAAAAGCCCTCTACAGTTCCAATGAATTATAAAAGCCATGTTGAATGTAAAAGTTTAAAAATCGAAGGACAAGTGAGTAGGATATAGTAGAATGGAGGTGACTTGCTTCTAAAAGAACTAAAAAATGCGAGTTCCAAAATGGTGCAGGTTCACTTATTTTACAGGGCCCTTTTCTGGCCCTGTAATTGGGGTTTTGCTTTTTTTGGAGCGGTCGAGAGTGTCTCGCCGCTCCTTAGGCGCTGCCTGCACCGCTGGGCCAGAAGTAGTGTCCATCGCCTCGTGCAAGACGTCGGACAGTTGCTCTAGCGAGCGATGATGGCGTTGTGTTGGCTTCGTCTTGGCAGACGAGGCCTTTGACCCCACCAGAGAAGAGGTCGGCAGGACCTCTTTGGCCTCTGAGCTGTCCCGGCTGGTGCCAGGTCTAGGAGAGGCCTCCAGTGTGGCCACGTTAGGGGAGGGTAGGACAGCCGTGGCTGCTCCCACCGTGGGGGCGAGGGGCGGTCGCCTCAGCGCACTACGCGTGGCCTGGACGGCCGCCTGATGCCGTTGTGGTGCTGGCCCCCGTTGCACCACTTCGGCGAATGATGACTTTTTAGCAAGGTACGGTGAGAGACGCTGTCTGGCTTCGCGGAAGCTTATGTTTTCCTTATATTTGATAGTGATGACCTCCTTCTCTTGTCTCCAAGCTGTGCAGGATCTCGAGTACGCCGGGTGGTCACCATCACAATTTGCACAGTGAGCTTCAGCATTGCAGTTGTCATCAGCAGAGTGTCCCGTAGCGCTGCACTTAGCACAAGTAAGCTGCCCTCGGCAGCTCTGTGATGCATGGCCAAACCTTTGGCACTTGAAGCAGCGCCTTGGGTTCGGAATGTATGGTCTGACGTGCAACTTCAAGTAGCCTGTTTCTATTTCGTCTGGGAGTGTGCTAGAGTTGAAGGTGACGATTATGTGCCTAGTGAGTATTTCCCTGTTGTCTCGTCTGATTTTTATTCGTTGTACCTGTACAACATTCTCATCCTTCCAGCCGGCCAGGAGTTCATCATCAGTAAGGTCCATGAGGTCATCGTCTGACACGACACCCTTCACCGTATTCATTGTTCTGTGGGCGGTGACAGTTATCGGTTGGTCCCCAAACGCTACAAGGTTCGTCAATTTTTGATATTGCGACTTATCTTTAACTTCAACCAGCAGGTCCCCACTGGCCATCTTCGTGGCTTTGTAGCCGCTTCCGATGGTCTCAGTGAGACACCTTGACACTAGGAAAGGTGAAATGTTACGGACTTTTTTGTCGGTGTTCTCACAGTGGATGACGTGATACTTGGGGAAGGTGTCTTTCTTTTTCTGGAGGATTTCAGCGGTTGCATCGGTGCGCCCCCGCTTCGGGGGACGATCATTTGCGAAAATGTTGGACGATCCCATTAAATGAGTACATTGTTCGGCAACAATGCCAGTCACCCACCACCGAGCCCAACAAGGGGACACGGCAGAGGTTGTGATGGAGCAAGCCCTGCCATGCCAACTGTACATCGTCGCTATAACCAAATATGGTGTACCCAAGGTAGGACCACCACACAAGGTTAACCCTCGCCGCCAGGAAAATTGGAAGTAAATAGAAGAGAGTAGAAGACAGGACAGATAGATAGCGAGAGATAAAGACGAAGATGTAGGCAGAGAGAGATAGGAAAAGGCGACTGCCGATTTCCCCTGGGTGGGTCAGCCCAGGGGTGCCGTCTACGTGAAGCCGGGGCCAAAGGGGTGTGTTGCCTCTGCCGGGGGGCCTTAAAGGTCCAATCACCCAGCGTCAGCTCAACCCCCAGGATCCCCTTTTCCCCGGGCACGGCAAAGCCACGCACGGCTAGGCGTGGGAGGGAGTAGAAACTCCCCCGTTAGCTCGGGTCCGTGGTGTCGCTACACACCAAACGCCTGCTTTCACAGGCGCCCCTGCGGGGGAATGTGATGTTTTATTTGACTTTAAGAGCGATTATTTCTTTTTCTTTCTTCCAGTTAGGACACGAACGCGAATACGCGGCGTGTTCCCCGTCACAATTCACGCAGTGAGGCGTAGTAACACAGTTATCAGATGGGTGGCCGTGGCTACCACATCTTGCACAAGTTTCCTGACCCCGGCAGTTCTGCGAGCCATGACCATATCGTTGACATTTATAACATCGTCTTGGATTGGGAATGTAGGGACGGACAGAGAGTTTGATGTAGCCTGTGTCTATAGATGAAGGCAGTGAGCTAGATGCAAAAGTGAGTATTATATGTTTGGTAGGTAGTTCTTTGTTGTCGCGTCTGATGACGATTCGTTTCACATCCGTGACATTTTGCTCTTTCCACCCTTCAAGCAGTTCCTGTTCAGACATTTCAAGAAGGTCTGCTTCTGAAACAACTCCGCGTGACGTGTTCATTGATCTATGAGGTGAAACAGATACTGGGATATTACCAAATGCTTTGAGACTGCCAAGTTTTTGATGATGATGATGATGGTAGATTTTAGTGGCGCAAGGGCAACTCAGGCCAAAGAGCGCCAAACACACGGTTTTCGGTCGATTTGATTATAAAATTCTATTCAGGGTGGCAAGAATAAAAGAGTAGTGTATAGGACTTAAACTTAGGTGTAGTGACTATGTGTGATGGGTTTAAAACTGGCTATGCTTATGGGTTTTACAAAGTCATGCGGTGTCGTCAACAGTCCTTGTCAAGACAAGGAGTGCGTGCTGCATGACATTTGATAAAAAAAAACTCTCAGCCATCCCCTCAAGATTGAGAGGAGGCTAAGATTAGTGAGAATATGTTATGGAATGTAAGAAGCCTACACTAGCTAAAAACTTTAAGACTACTTTTGGGGGAAACAAGGGATCATCTCCAAGAAAAAATTGTGGATGAGGCGGAATGTGACATTTGTACAGCTTTGGAAAGTGACACAGTCTTTCTGGTTCGAGGTATGGACAGGTGATTAGAACGTGAACGACAGACAGCTCATCACCACATTTTGCACAATGTGGTGCTGGAGAGTTCTTTAAAAGGTGCGAGTGTGTTGCATGTGTATGACCGATCCTGATTCTGCACAGTGCAACCTCTTGGTGCCTGTTACGTTTTTCAGTCACATATCTTCCTATTCTTGGCTTTACTAAGTGCAGTTTGTTTGCATTTGCTGCGTTCCATTCATCTTGCCATTGCTTACGCATTCGGTTTTTGATTAGCGGCCTCAAGTCCTCATATGGGATGACGGCTACGTCTACTGTTGGGTGGAGTGCAGCGGACTTCGCAAGTTGGTCCGCTGCCTCATTGCCAGCTATGTTGCAGTGTCCTGGAATCCAGAATAGCGTGATTTTCAGGTTGGATCTGTAGGCTAGCATGAGGCCGTTTAGAAGGGTATTAGTCACTGGATTTTTATGTGTCTTTGCGGAAGACAACGCAGTCACTGCACTGAGGGAATCTGTGTATATGATGGAGGCTGGTTCTTTCTTCTTTAGGATGTGCCTTACAGCTAGCAGTATGCCATAGCACTCAGCAGTAAATATGCTCGTATGTTCATTCATTGTTGCAGATTGAGAGTACGCTGGGCCGTATGCAGCACATGCGACGGCCGAGGACTTGGAAGCATCAGTGTAGTACTCAGCACACCTGTATTTTGCCTGCAAGTACATGAAATGCTGATCGATTGCGATTGGGAGGCCATGCTTTCCTACCTTTAGGAATGACAAGTCGCAATTGATAGCTCGCATTTCCCATGGTGCCACAGTGTCCTTGTGGGAACTTAGTTGGAGATTGGAGACAGGTATATTAAGATTTTCAAAGTGTGAGGCCACTCTAATGGGATACGTTGGCGTGGGTGATGGTCGCCTCAAGAAAAGGTGGGCGTTTGATGTATCCTGCAATAGCTCGCGAGATGGGTGGTCGACATGAGAGAGCACCTTGGTTGCATACTTGATGCTTGTGAACTGCCGTCGTCGTTCTAATGAACACCGATCTGTCTCAACATACAGGCTGGCTATTGGGCTGGTTCGGAAGGCGCCATTAGCCAGACGAAGCCCATGGTGATGCACTGGGTCGAGCATCTTAAGTGTGGATCTCAATGCTGATTTGTACACAACCGAGCCATAATCAATACGTGAGAGCACTACACTACTGAGAAGGTTTAATAGACAGTCCCGATCTGTACTCCATGACTGATGCGAGAGAATCTTCAGCAAGTTCAAGGCTCTCAAGCATTTCAGTCGCAGCTGCTTGATGTGTGGGACAAAGCTGAGCTTTTCATCCATCACAACACCTAAAAATTTATGATCCTTCTTAGTAGCGATGGTGTGCCCATTCATTGAAATGTTGGGGGGCGGCCTTATACCACGTAGTTTTGAAAAGAGTAGGCAGACAGTCTTGTCACAGTAAAACTTAAAATCATTTTTGTCTGCCCAGCTTGAGAGCTTATTTACTGCCAACTGAATCTGACGTTCGCAGATGGCTAGGTTGCATGATTTGAAGCTGATCTGAATGTCATCAACATATACAGAGTAGGAAATTGTTTTAGGCAGTATAGTGTTTATGGAGTTCATTTTTACGATGAATAGTGTGCAACTAAGTACGCCACCTTGGGGGACACCATTTTCCTGAGTAAACCGCCTTGAAAGAACATTTCCAACACGAACCACGAACGTACGTTCAGAGAGGTAGCTTTGAATGGTATTCAGCATGTTCCCTGACACTCCAAGGAATTGCAAGTCACGGAGAATGCCATAACGCCATGTCGTGTCATAAGCCTTCTCCAAGTCAAAAAATACAGAAAGGCAGTGTTGTTTGTGAATGAAGGCATCCCTGACGTAGGATTCGAATGCTACGAGTTGGTCAGCTGTCGACCGGCCTGATCTGAATCCAGCTTGACGGCGGTCAAGGAGGCCATTATATTCAAGATAATACATGAGGCGGCGGTTTACCATTTTTTCAAAAACCTTGCACAAGCAGCTAGTCAGGGCGATAGGCCTATAACTAGCGACAAGTGTGGCTTCCTTTCCTTGTTTGAGGATGGGTATTATAACTGCCTCTTTCCAGGCCTTGGGTAGACGCCCGGAGTTGAACAGTAAAACACTGTTGAACAGTAAAAGAATGACATCAAGCGTGTGTTCGTGTAAGTGTTTCAGCATGCCATATGTAATCTTGTCTTGGCCTGCAGCTGAGTTGCCACATGTTGCCAGCACTGCCTTCAATTCGTCGATGGTAAACAGAGTATTGTAGCCTCCAGCAGATGGCCTTCTATCACGGATGGGCTTACGTTCCTCAGCAAGCTTGTGTCGTTTAAAGGACTCTGTATAATGTGCTGAGCTGAAGATATACTGGAAGTGTTGGCCTATGGCATCTGCCTGGTGTTCCAGCATATCACCAGCAGTACTGACGAGAGGGACCGGATGAGTGTTGTGCCCTTGAAGTGCTCTTACTCTGTTGTACACCCTATGCCTATCAGTATAGGAGTTAACTGACGAGAGGAAGGACTGCCAGCTCTGCCTCTTTGATTCTCGTCGGATACGCCTACCATTTGCTTTTGCACGCTTGAAGTTCATCAGGTTGTCAGCTGTCGGGTACCTGCGAAATTTCGACCAAGCTTTGTTTTGGTTCTCGCGAGCTTTTTTGCACTCCGTATTCCACCAGGGCCGTCGTTTGTTTCGCGTCTTGTCAGATGTCTGTGGGATCGATCGCTCTGCGGCCTGTATGATATGAAGTACACCAATGCTTCACAGTCATCAATGTCTAGGTTTTCAATAGAAGAACGCGACAGTTCTGTAAGTTCTCGGAATTTTGTCCAGTCAGCATCCTGTTCTCTAAACCTGAATACATTTGTAGTCGTCTTACTTGTACTTCCTGTGTGTTTTAAGCAGACAGGAAAATGATCACTTCCATAGAGGTTATGAATAACCGACCAATCTATGGTTGCCATGAGTGAAGGAGAGCCGATAGCAAGATCTATGGCTGTGTGCGAGTTGCACGCTGCGTTAAAGTACGTTGGTTCTTTTTTGTTAAGTATACAGGAGCCGGAGTACAAGAGGAAGTTTTCGATTAAGGAGCCTCGAGAATCTGTTCTTCTGCATCCCCATAGGGGATTGTGCGCATTAAAATCTCCAACCAAGAGGAATGGATGCGGGACCTGGTCGACTAGAGTTTCAAACTCTTTAGTAGACAGGCGGTAATCTGGAGGGATATATAATGAGCACACAGTTGTCATTCGTCCAAAGATAAGGGTTCGTATTGCCACTGCCTCTAAGTCAGTGACCAGAGTGAGGTTTTGGGACGGTAGTGCTTTCTGCACCACGATAGCGACACCGCCGGATGAATGGGCAGTGCCATGCCTGTCCTTTTGGTATACCGCATATTTTCTTAGAAAGTTAGTGTGTGTTGAGTTTAAGTGTGTTTCCTGCAGGCAAAGTATGTTAGGTTGGTGTTGCGCAAGTATTTCATAAATGTCATCCAGGTTCTTCAGTAGACCTGGGCAGTTCCAGTAGATGATACTCTCAGCAGCCATTTTTGAGAAAGAAGAAAGGTAGGAGGGTTATTCAGACTTTGCCGCGTTTGTCAGGCGCCTGGAATGGAGGGTGTTTCTTCCCTCTGAGGCGTTCTGTTGGGCTCTGCTTCAATAGGGTGGATTCCGTGAGCATCGGAAACGCTGAGGACGCCAGTGTCACATCCATTGCCCTCTGTGAACACTCGGAGGCTGACGGAGGTTTCTCAAGAGGGACAGGTGCCCTCTCAGTTGTCTGCATCGTCCCCGAGGTCTCACGGAGGTTGACCTGCGGGGTTTCGATTGTCTCTTATGTCTCCGAGGTCTGATGGAGGTGGACCTGCGAGACTTCGAATGTTGGTGCAGCCTGCGGCTGTTTGGTGGGGGGCCGAGATGTGCACGCATCATCAAAGCTGTACTGCGTGCCCACGGTTACTAGACGCCGCCCGGCCCCCCGGCGCGCTGCGTCAGCGTACGTTCTTCCGGAGAAGAGCGACACCTTCTTTCGGGCTTCAGAGAATGTGATGTTTTCTGTTACTTTTATCTGGATGATTTCCTTTTCCTTCTTGAAAATTTCACATGTCCGCGAGTATGCTGCGTGCGGCCCGTGGCAGTTAGGGCACTCTGCGTGGAAGTACAGCTCTCGGTAGGGTGCTCATGATCACCACATTTTGCACATGTTTGTTTTCCGCGACAGGTGTTCGACCCATGTCCATATTTCTGGCATTTGTAGCACCTTCTAAGATTGGGTATGTAGGGGCGGACTTTGCAGTGAAGGAATGCAGCTTTCACGGATTCTGGCAAGATTGAGTGGTTAAATGTTAGTACTATATGAGGCGTCACCACTTCTTCATTGTTTCGCCTGATGGTTATCCGCCGGATGGAACTACGCCTTGCTCTCGAAAGCCTTCAAGGAGGTCAGCTTCAGTTTCTCGCATCAGATCACGTTGTGAAATGACGCCTTGAACAGTGTTAAGGCTGCGGTGGGGGGTGATAGACACGTCCAGGTGGGCGAACTGCTTCTGTTTAAGGAGAGTGTTTGCATGCTGTTTTTGGCTTGCTTCAACAAGAAGATCACCGGATGACAGTTTCTTTGCGTCATACTTTTTGCCTATTAGGTTAGCAAGGGTTTTAGCTATCAGGAAAACCGACAGTCCTGCAACAGAGACGTTATCTGCCAGAGAGTGTATGACTAGAAATCGTGGAAAGTGGTCACAATCACTTCCGGTTCGTTTGGAGATTTCATCAGTGCGGGTCCTTTTCAGGGACCGATCATTGAGAGGGGGAAAGATTTTGCCATGTGGTGCATTTCATGTTCGGCGGCGATGGTGACCACCCACCACCGAGCCCAACAAGGGGACGCTACAAGGTAGAACACTTGAAGGCGCCAGTCATACATCGCCGCTATAACCAGATATAACTACCCAAGGTTGGGTAACTACACAAGGTTAACCCTAGCCGCCAGGAAGTTTGGAAGTAAACGGAAGAGACTAGAAGACAGGATAGATAAAAAGTGAGAGATAAAGACGAAGATGTAGGGAGAGAGAGATAGGAAAAGGCGACTGCCGATTTCCCCTGGGTGGGTCAGCCCAGGGGTGCCGTCTACGTGAAGCCGGGGCCAAAGGGGTGTGTTGCCTCTGCCGGGGGGCCTTAAAGGTCCAATCAGCCAGCATTGGCTCAACCCCCAGGGTCCCCTTTTCCCCGGACACGGCAAAGCCACGCACGGCTAGGCGTGGGAGGGAGCCGAAACTCCCCCGTTAGCTCGGGTCCATGGTGTCGCTACACACCAAACGCCTGGTTTCACAGGCGCCCCTGCGGGACTGCCAAGTTTTTCATAGTGGTGTTTTTCTGGCAGCTCAAGGAGAAGGTCTCCGCTAGCCATCTTTGTAACCTTGTATGCTGGGCCAAAGAGCTCAGTCAGAGATTTAGCAACGAGAAATGGAGATATGGCTCTGGCTTGTTTTGTTGGCTTTTCGCTGTGCACTACATGGAATTTCGGAAAGCATTGTCTGGGTTGAATGAAAATTAATATTTCATCGGTGCGTCCCCTCTTAAGCGGAAGACAATCTAGGAGATGGGGAAATGCAGGTGTTCCGCTAGTAGTGTACTTTTTTTCGGCAGCAATGGCGACCACCCACCATGGAGTCCAACCAGGGGACGCTGAAGCACTTAATAGCATAACGCTGCACACGCCAGCCGTACATTGCCACTATAACCCAATATAACTACTCAAGGTTGAGTAATTACACAAGGTTAACCCTTGCCGCCAGGAAAAATCGGAAGTAAATGGAAGAGGGAAGAAGACAGGACCGATTTAAAGATGAGAAAAGACTAAGATGTAGGAAGAGAGAGATAGGACAAGGCGACTGCCGATTTCCCCTGGGTGGGTCAGCCCAGGGGTGCCGTCTACGTGAAGCCGGGGCTAAAGGGGTGTGTTGCCTCTGCCGGGGGGCCTTAAAGGTCCAATCACCCAGCATTGGCTCAACCCCCAGGATCCCCTTTTCCCCGGACATGGCAAAGCCACGCACGGCTAGGCGTGGGAGGGAGTCAAAACTCCCCCGTTAGCTCGGGTCCGTGGTGTCGCTACACACCAAACGCCTACTTGCGCAGGCGCCCCTGCGGGGACAGAAAAAAAAACAGGATTACTTCCCTATGGCCAAGTCTAAGGATGAGACATGCGCTGCTGAATGCCCCAAGAAGTGCGAGAACCAATCTATGTTCTTAGTCGACAACATACCAGTGGTCGAAGGACGGGTGCTTGGACAACGCGCACGTGTCTTACGAGACACAGGGAGCAACACGATCATCGTCCGACGCGAGTTCGTGCCGGATCGATGCCTGACCGGGAAGACAACAAGAGTTATGCTTTTGGATGGAAAGGCCAAGGAACTACCGGAAGCAAACATACAGATACACACGCCCTACTTCGTTGGTGATGTAAACGCTTTATGCATGACTAACTCTTTGTACGACCTCGTGCTCGGCAATATTCCAGGAGTAAGAGCACCACAGGAGCCAGATACTACCTGGGAGTACTCTGACGCCCTGTTCCCTGAATCGACTGGTTCGAGCAAAATCCCGGCAAGCTGGGAAAAGTCAACCTTGCTTTTTGCCGTCGTCCGGACGCAGGGGAAGACGTAGAGTATGATGAAGATTCCGCTAGTTGGTTCGCTAGAAGTGACCCGAGTGCAGCTAACTGAGAGCCAAAAAGACGACCCAAGTCTGAAGAGTTGCTTCAGCAAGATTGGGAAGGAGTTTCACTCCAATAAAGACACGATGTACCACTTTTCTGAAGAGGCTGGTCCACTGTATCGACATTACCGCCTTTCTACGGGGAGGACCTTTAAGCAAGTAGTCGTGCCAAGGACACTTCGACAACACATTTTGAAGGTTGCACACGAGGGCATTATGGCTGGTCACCAAGGCGTGCGACGTACCACAGACCGTATCCTTGGGGATTTTTACTGGCCAGGTATGCATGAAGAAATCAGACGGTTTGTCAAGTCGTGCGACGTCTGCCAGAGGACAACGCCGAAAGGGAAAGTCGGAGTCGCTCCATTGGGCAACATGCCTCTCATACAGACACCATTCCAAAGAGTCGCCATTGACCTGATCGGACCGTTATCTCCTCGATCAGATAAGGGAAACCGCTATGTGCTTACCCTCATTGACTTCGCTACTCGCTATTCTGACGCAGTAGCCCTACCCAGCATCGACGCTGTCAGTATTGCAGAAGCCCTCCTTGAAATATTTTCCCGAGTGGGCCTGCCTCGAGAAGTGGTTACCGATCAAGGTAGAAGTTTGACGTCGGAACTCATGAAAGAAGTGGGCCGACTACTAACTGTAAAATTTTTTCATACCACCCCATATCATGCCATGGCCAATGAATTGGTCGAAAAAATTCAACGGTACGCTGAAGGCCATGCTCAAAAGGGTGTGTCAGGAGAAGCCGCGGTCATGGGATCGCTACATTGCTCCTCTTCTCTTCGCTTATCGCGAAGTACCGCAAGCCAGCTTGGGCTTTTCACCATTTGAGTTAATCTACGGCAGACATGTGCGTGGACCTTTGAGTGTTTTAAGAGAGCTGTGGACGAACGAGAACATTGAGGATGAAGTGCGAACAACGTACACTTACCTTGTGGACCTTCGAAACCGACTCGAACACACCTGTAACCTCGCTCATGAAGAGCTTGGTAAAGCACGTGAAAAGCAAAAGCTTTATTACGACCGTAAGACCCGCCACAGAAGGCTACGGCCCGGTGACAAGGTTTTAATTCTCCTTCCTACAGACACCAATAAGCTTCTCATGCAGTGGAAGGGCCCGTTTAAAGTTGCTGAAGCCAAGAATGATGTTGATTATGCAATTGACTTAGGGCAGAGCATCAAGGTCTTCCACGTGAATATGCTGAAGAAGTATGAGGAAAGAGAAATAACGTCTCCTCATCAGGTGGCTGCAGTGAATACTACAAGTGCATCACCTGGGGAAGAGGCGAACAGTGAGAGCAACGACTCTGAAGATACCATCCCCTCTCTCAGTCTATGCCAAACACAAACGGCATCAGACGTCAAGATATCGCCCAAACTGCAGACAGCCCAACTTCAACAAGTTCGACAATTGTGCGAAGAGTTTGCAGATATATTTTCGGACCTTCCCGGCAAGACACAACTTGTCGAATGCTCTCTTGACCTCGTCATCGAAAAGCCGGTTCACGTGCCTCAGTACCCGATTCCTCTAGCGCTCCGTGAGAACGTCAAAGAAGAGGTACAGGAGATGCTTCGAATGGGCATAATCGAGAAATCAAAGTCGCCATATCATGCACCGATCGTTGTCGTCAAGAAGCCCGACAACACCATACGGTTGTGCATTGACTTTAGGGAGCTGAACAAGACCTTGGTTTTCGACAGTGAGCCAATTCCGAGAATTGATGTTGTTCTAGCTCTTGTGGGGAAACAGAAATTTTTCTCGAAATTCGATTTCACGAAGGGCTATTGGCAAGTGCCCATGGCTCCAGACAGTAGTGAAAAGACGGAATTTTCAAGCATGTCGGGGCTTTACCACTTCAAATACATGCCTTTTGGGATTAAGACTGCCCCAGCGATATTTGCACGCCTTATGAGGAGAGTTCTAGGCGATTTGCCGAATGTGCATCATTATTTTGACGATGTGGTCATCGCTACTAGCACATGGCATGAACATATGGAAGCCTTACGACTTGTCTTCGAAAGAATCCGCAATGCAAACCTCACAATCAAACCGAGCAAGTGTGAGATCGGAGAGCGTACCATTACATTCCTCGGACATCGCATTGGCGAGGCGAAGGTAGAACCAATGCTGAAAACGCTGGACAAGATCCTAGCCGCCAAGCGCCCCACGACGAAGAAAGCTGTACAATCCTTTCTCGGTATTACGGGCTATTACAGGCTGTTCATTCCGAACTACGCAGAGATTTCCAAGCCCTTGACTGACCTTACCAAGAAAGGCCAACATCACATCGTATCGTGGGAACCAACGCACGAAAAAGCATTCACCGTGCTGAAAGACAAGCTCGCCGCAAGTCCCATACTGCAAACACCGGATCTTTAGAAGCCTTTGGTGCTCCGTACTGATGCCTCAAGCACAAGCATCGGCGCAGTGCTTCTGCAAAACAGTGGGGACGATATTTTACATCCGGTTGCTTATGCTAGTCGCAATCTGCTGCCTAGAGAGGCCCGCTATTACACAATAGAGCGTGAATGCTTAGCGCTCGTGTGGGCTGTTCAGAAGTTCCACATTTATTTATGCGGCAAACCCTTCATCATTCAGTGCGACCACCAGCCACTCCGGTACTTGCAGTCAGCCAAACACGTCAACAATCGAGTGTTACGATGGAGCTTACTAATGCAAGAGTACAGCTTTACCGTAGAATACATAAAAGGCTCAGACAATGTAGGAGTGGACTACTTAAGTCGCATCTGAATTGCTCTAATCTTTCTCCACTTGTGTATTTTTCATGTGTTTTTTTTTTCATTACGTGCTGTGTGAATCACAACCATTCGGATTCATGTGAACTTGTTCCCTCTTTACAAACGCGCCTGCACTTTTGCCTACTCACCGCCTGGCGTGGAGTGGAATAGTTGCTCACAACTATCTGAAGTGGGGGGTGGTGTGATGATGTGGATTGTATGGCCCGTGACGGGGCGAAGAGGGAACGGCAGTTCTGCTCTGCGGTACGCCTTGGAGGCGAAGACGAGGAAAAGGAAGCGTGAGCGGGGCGTGCGGCTCGGGCAGTTGGAGCGTGACACAGTTCGAACGGCAGCTGCTGGTCGGCGGTTCAGGTCGCGACATCGCTTAACGAGGCGTCCGGCAGCCTTGCGGACCTGGTGAGCTGGCTTCCCGCTCTGTGGCCGGTGCTGACACGGGGACCGGCAGCATAGTCTGTTCGTGGCCTGAGGGCCCTGGGGCCCGAGTGGTGGCACGAGGTGGCCGCGGCTCATGTTGGCGACGGGCCATTAACCTGCACTGCAGTGGCCTGGTGATCTACCGGCCTGCAGCACCACCATCACCACCACCTCACCACGGTCAAGGCAGCGTGACTGCACAAGCAACACCGGTGACGACCGACCTCGCCGCAGCGGCAACAGTCATAACGGGGAGTAGGACAGTTCGTGTGCCGAGGCGCGTAGGACGTTTGGCATGTAAATAAGGAACGCTATAGTGTGTTGTGTGTGAATTGTAAGTTATCGGTTGTGTTAAAGTCTGTGTTGTGTGTACAGAGTCACCTGACTGCCGGTTGATTTATTCCGGATCCTGGGCCCACAATACACCATCACAATGTTCTTTATAACGGCAGCTGTCTGAAGTCTGCCGAGCAATGCGGAATAAAAAGAAACCGTTAAGTGTACTTGTCCGGCAATGTAACAGTGATCCCAGTGCTACTCCGTCGATCTGGAAACGATGATTAGTGGAGTTTATTGGCGCAAGGGCCAGATGTGGCCAAAGAGCGCCAGAGCGATAATAATGAACTGTGCAATGTGCAGTGTAGATAAAACAGATGTGACGTGGCTGTAAATGGGCCTAAAAACAGTCGCTGTAGGTGCATAAAAATATATATATAGTAAAATTATGGCAATAACAAATGATGTGTGTCATGGAAACATAAAATGGTTTAAAAGTGATATGTATGTGAAATAAAAACTTGGCATGGAGCACCAGCACCTCGACAGAGCCCTTCAAACAAGAGCATGGAGGCCTGGGCTCATTGAAAGCTGCTATCACAGCGGCATCCTCTGAACAGAGGATGCGCTATGAACCTATTGGGCTAAAAACATTCAATGTTGGGCTAAAAACATTCAATACTACATCCTTTAAAAAGCTTAAAACTGATTTTGCATCAAAGAGCGGTTCTTCACCGAGAAACATAATCGGATGTAGAGGAAGACTATAGCGGTATGCTAAAGCAAAATATTTCTTTCTCTCACTTTCAGCTTCAGGGCACTCCAGGAGGACGTGGAGGACGGTTAGCTTCTCACCACATCTACCACAAGTAGCAGGTTCATCGCCAGTCAGCAGAAAGCTATGGGTACCATAAGTGTGTCCTATTCTGAGGCGACAGAATAGGACATCAGTTCGCCGTGTTCTTGTAGCGGAGGGCCAGTAACCCAACCGCGGCTTAATCAAGTGAAGCTTATTATTTGTTTCTGTGTCCCACAAGCGTTGCCAGTGGTTTCGCAGTTTCTTACGTAGGAAGGATTTTAGGTCTGTTGCAGGGACAGTGGCGGTGGGGTTAATAAAGCGCAATATAATTGAGGTGACCATTTCGTCAGCTAGCACATTGCCCTCGATGCTTCTATGGCCGGGTACCCAGCAAATAGTAACATGCTGGTTGTACATGTACGCAGTACATAGGACGGAATACAGCTCAGTTATTACCGGATTCCATCTGAAAAGTGATCCTAATGCATTTACGACGCTTAATGAGCCTGTGAATATAATTGATTTTTGTATGTTTGATTTGCGTATATGCTTCACAGATGACAATAGTGCATAACCCTCAGCCGTAGACTTAGAAGCGTCGGTATAAAACTCTGCGCATGAGTACTTGGACTGGAGTTCTCGGAAATGCATTTTAATATGTGCTTCTGGTGCGTGTTTAGTGATCTCGACAAATGAGGTGTCACAGTGTATAAGCTGCCACTGCCACGGGGGTAAAAGTATCGCTGTGGGCGTAGGACAAAGTTCTAGCAGCGGAACACCCATTTCCTCACTTAAGTTTCTCACACGCAAAGAGAACGGCTTTCTCACCGTAAGGCGATTATGGAAGAGGGTGGCAGCGGTTATATCGTTTATAGTTGAATAAGATGGATGCTTGATGTTTGCGCATACTTTTATAAAATATGTGAAACTGCTATAGGATCGCTGCAGGTGAAGTGACCACTGATTCAACTCTACATAGAGGCTCTGGATCGGACTGGTCCTGAAAGCACCAGTTGCAAGTCGGATACCCAGATGGTGAACGGGGTCTAGGATTTTTAATGCACTTGGCGTTGCGGAATGATAAATTATAGAGGCATAATCAAGGCGTGACCCGACAAGGCTTTTGTATAACTTCAAGAGGCACTTTCGATCACTACCCCATGTTGTACGTGACAGGAGTTTTAGAACGTTCATCGCTTTCAAACATTTCATTTTGACATATTTAATATGGGGAATAAACGTCAGCTTTGAATCTAAAGTGGTTCCCAGGAATTTCTGCTCGCTGCTCACAGAGAGTTGGTCTCCCGTGATCGCAACATTTGGTAGTGGCATTACCCCTCGTTTGTTGGAGAAAAGTATGCAAGTACTTTTCTTCGTGTTTATTTTAAAACCATTTTCATCTGCCCATTTAGAGAATTTATTCATTCCAAGCTGCACTTGTCGTTCGCAGGTAGACATATTGCATGATTTGAAACTCATCTGCACATGATCAACATACACGGAATAAAACATCGCGCTTGGAATGACTGACTGCAGGGAGTTCATTTTTACGAGAAAGAGTGTGCAACTAAGCACGCCCCCTTGCGGAACACCAGTCTCATGGGTAAAAGTTCTAGAGAGAGCATTTCCCACTTTCAGGCGAAAGGTTCGGTTAGACAAATAACTTTTATTTGTGTTTAGCATGTTCCCACGGATGCCCATGGTGGCAAGATCGCGGAGAATCCCGAACCACCATGTGGTGTCGTACGCCTTCTCTAAGTCTAGGAATACCGAAAGTACAAACTGCCTATGAATAAATTCATCTCTGATGTATGTCTCTATGCGGACAAGGTGGTCTGTTGTCGACCTCCCCTCTCTGAAACCACACTGAAGGTGGTCTAGTATACTGTTACTTTCTAGAAAGTGGATTAAGCGCCGGTTTATCATTTTCTCATACAGTTTGCATAAACAGCTTGTTAGCGCTATTGGCCTGTAGCTGGCGGCCAAAGACGGATCTTTGCCTTGTTTAGGTACTGGGATGACTATAGCTTCTTTCCATGACCCAGCTGCCCACATGATATTGAGGAGAGTTAGGAGTGTTTTTAGTGCTTCGGGGTGAAGGTACTTGACCATTTCGTATGTTATACGATCGACACCTGGCGCCGAGTTGTTGCTGCACGCAAGAGATGCCTTAAGTTCAGCTAATGTAAATTGGCAGTTGTAAGTCTCACTGGATTGACGTTTACACTTAAGGGGCTGCTGCTCTTCGCGTTCTTTGAATTTTAGGAACGTTTCTGTTTAGTTTGATGCACTTGAGACGTATTCAAAGTGTTCACCTAGGCAGTCCGCCTGCTCCTCTAAGCTCTCACCTCGGCTATTTACCAAGGGTAGGGGGTGCGACTCCCGACCCATTAACTGGTTTACCCTATTCCAAACCCTTGTTTCGTCGGTGTAAGAATTGATATCAGAGATGTACCTATTCCAACTTTCTTTCTTTGCAAGACGACGCGTTCTTCTAGCTTGTGACTTCACCTGTTTGAAATTGACGAGGTTTTCAGCCGTTGGGTAATTTCGGAGTAATCTCCAAGCTTTATTTTGACTATTTCGCGCTTTCCGACAATCGTCATTCAACCATGGGATGCGACGCTTCTTAGTCGTTCCATTAGTTTGCTCAATACATTTCACTGCAGCGTCAATAATAAAATCTGTTAGGTATGCCACAGCATCGTCTATATTAAAATCAGCAATGTCCTCTCCATCTAAAAATGTGTTTTCTCGGAACAGTTCCCAGTTGGCTGAGTTGGTGTTCCAACGAGGAAAGTCAGGCGAGCATGTATCTTCTTTAGTTAGCTTCAACATTATCGGGAAGTGGTCACTCCTAAAGGGGTTCTTCAGAACAGACCACTCCAGATAAGGAATTAGTGTACTCGTGACAATACTCAGGTCTATAGAAGAGTATGTGTTGTGCGTAGAGCTATAATATGTTGATTCTTTTTTGTTGAGTAAACATGCACCTGACGAAAACAAAAAGTGTTCTATTAGGCGTCCTCGTGCATCCAAATGGGAGTCGCCTCATAGAGGATTATGTGTATTTAGATCACCAACGACTATATATGGCGGAGGAAGTTCATCAATGAAACTTTGAAATTCTGTCTTCGAAAGTTGATAGCACGGAGGAATGTAAATAGAAGTAATTGTTAGTAGCTTCCTAAACAGCACTGCTCGGACAGCAACTGCCTCAAGAGAAGTTCGGAGGTTTATTTGCTTACAGGCAACACCTTTATCAACTATTATAGCGACACCGCCCGACGAGACGGCAGCGTCGTCACGGTCTTTGCGGAAGATGGCATATTGCTTCAGAAAGTTTGTTTGTGTGGACTTGAGATGTGTTTCCTGAACACACAGCACCTTTGAAGTATGTTTATTAAGGAGTTCTCTAATATCATCGAGGTTATGGAGAAGTCCTCTCACATTCCACTGTAGAATCTGCGTGTCCATTTTAGATGTGTTTTGTGCTGTGTGCTCAAGGATGGAAAATTAGCTCACGGACCCTTTCCAGGGGCCGTGACACGAGATTTTTCTTTTTTGGATCGGTCGACCGAGTCGTGCCGATCCTTAGGCGCTTGCTGCACCCTCACGCTCGGAGTTGTGTCCATTGCCTCTAGCGAGGCACTGGACAAGCGCTCTTGCGAGCGCTGCAGTTGTTTTGAGGGCCTCGCCTCTAAAGACAAGGCCTTCGCGGCCCCCAGCCCGGAGGTTGGTGGGTCCTTCTTCGATGACGGAGCAGCTCTGGCTGCAACTGCCGAGGGGGCGGATGGCATCACCGCTGGCTCACTACGCGTGTGCCAGACAGGCGCCGGGGGCCGTCACGGCGCTGCCCCCTGACGCGCCACTTCGGCAAAGCTGGTTTCTGGCAGGTAGGACGCCTGCCTTCGTGCCTCCCTAAATGAAATGTTTTGTTGTACTTTAATTGTGACAATTTCCTTTTCTTTCTTCCAGCTTGGGCATGACCATGAGTATGCGGCATGCTCCCCGTTACAGTTCGCACAGTGAGGAGAGTTTTCACAGGCATCAGATGTGTGTTCGTCAGCACTGCATTTCGCACAAGTTAGGCGGCCTCGGCAGTTCTGTGAACTGTGGCCGAACCGCTGGCATTTGAAACATCGGAGGGGGTTTGGTATATACGGCCTCACTCGAAGCTTGATATACCTAGCCTCAACGGAGTCGGGCAGTACACTTGAATTGAAGGTAAGTATCAGGTGTTTAGTCTGGACTTCTTTGCCATCACGCCTCATGCTAATTCGTTTTACGTTTATGACATTGTGTTCGCTGAAACCCTCCAGGAGTTCAGCCTCCGTCAGCCCTAACAGGTCATCATCTGAGACAACGCCACGGGTGGTGTTCATGGTTCGGTGTGGGGTTACTATTAATTTGGTATCTGCAAATTTCGTTAGGTTTGGCAATTTTTCATATTGTTTCTGGTCGCAGAGCTCCAACAGGAGGTCACCACTTGCCATTCTCGAAGCTTTATATCCTGTGCCAAAGATTTCTGTCAAAGACTTTGAAACAAGAAAAGGTGAAATTATTCGCACTGGTTTGCCGGGCGTGTCAGCGTGGATAACGTGGAATCGGGGAAAGGACACTCTCTGGTGACCAAAAAACTGGAATACTTCATCGGTGCGCCCTCTTTTCTGAGGGCGATCAGGGAGTGGGGGGAAGGAGCTAGCCATAAGAAAAGGTTTATTTTCGGCAGCGGCGCCAGCCACCCACCATGGAGTCCTACAAGGGGACGCTGCAGGGTCTGTAAGCACAGGACCTGCAGACGCCAGCTGTACACCACCACTATAACCGAATATGGTGTATCCAAGGTAGGATAGCCACACAGGGTTAACCCTTGCCGCCAGGAAACACGGAAGTCAACGGAAGAGAGTAGAGGACAGGAAAGATTTAAAGTAAGAGAAAAGACGAAGATGTGAGGGGGAGACAGGAAAAGGCGACTGCCGATTCCCCCCAGGCGGGTCAATCCGGGGGTGCTGTCTACGTGAAGCCAGGGCCAAAGGGGTGTGTTGCCTCTGCTGGGGGGCCTTAAAGGTCCAATCACCCAGCGTCAGCTCAACCCCCAGGATCCCCTTTTCCCCGGACACGTCAAAGCCACGCACGGCAAGGCGTGGGAGGGAGTCAAAACTCCCCCGTTAGCTCGGGTCCGTGGTGTCGCTACACACCAAACGCCTACCTGCGCAGGCGCCCCTGCGGGGCGATTTGGAAACGTTCCATGTGGAAAACAGGGGAGAAGACATTGAAAACATCAACAATATTTTGAGTTTGATGTCCACTCTGAAGCACACATAGGCATAAAACTCCCAACATTGCTTAGGCAACTGCCAATTTATTTAAGTAACTACTGAATCTGGTCAAATAACATGTATTTAGTGGTAATTCTACGGGCACACCGCTTCATTTAGCTATTTTTATCTCCGCATCTGCGAACTCGCATGCACCCATTACACAGTATGCAGCCATACGCAAAAGCTTCATTTACACATGACACTTTTAACTTTACCGTTTCCACTGTATAGTAATCCACAATTTAAACTTGAGTAATATCATGCAATAAAAAGTGTGCACTAAGTGGTTGAAGCTCGCACCAGGGACAAGACATTGCTATCGCGCAACGCTTAAAGGCAAGCTTGCGGATTCCCAGTTCTTTAGATGTGCAGGATAGGTTCGCCCCGACCCCAATAGACCAGTTGCCGACAGCGTTGCCTCAAAGCTTAAATCTGTCTTTAGCAAGTGTCTAAAGTTCAGAGTGGTGCTAATTCAGATATTTTGGATGCAATTAAAGCATTGAAAGTGCTAGGCCACAAGTACACTTTACTAACTTCAGTGGACGTCGAGCGTTATTTTTAGCATAAAAGCAAATACCGACTGAAAGAAAGCATGATTTAAGCCCGAAAACTTTGAGATGATGCTGGTTCGTCACTGTTTTCATTCATAGCCTTTCCCACAATGTCAAATCACCTCAGCTTTCACCTAAATCTGTTTAAATGATTACGCTTGTTGTTCATTCTTGTCATGGAAAAAATGAATTTAGCTTTCCCAAAGCACCGAATTTGCCTGCTGTGTTTGTTAGAAGTTGAATATTTGTCCTAAACACGCTGCTGAAGCAAATATACATTGTATCTATATATGCCTAAACGATAGTTGTTATCGCCTTATGCCTAAATGAAAGTTTTAGGGACTATTATAGGCACCTAAAACATTCTTTTTCGTGCCTAAAGTTCCGGTCTCTACATATGAGTGTTATGCTTAAGCCAAGTTGACTAGCAGTATGTTGAAATAAATAAATAAATATGGACAAGTCAACAAACCAACCATTATCTCACAAGACAGACAAAAAGAAAGAAAAAAAAGACTTAAAGGGACCCTGATACGGTTTTCGGCGATTTTGTACAAGCCCATCGGGTCGGTAGAGTAACTCCTAAGTGTCGCCCCACCGCGGTGGTCTAGTGGCTAAGGTACTTGACTGCAGACCCGCAGGTCGCGGGTTCGAATCCCAGCTGCGGCGGCTGCATTTCCGATGGAAGTGGAAATGTTGTAGGCCCGTGTGCTCAGATTTGGGTGCACGTCAAAGAGCCCCAGATGGTCGAAATTTCCGGAGCCCTCCACTACAGCGTCTCTCATAATCATATGGTGGTTTCGGGACGTTAAACCTCACATATCCTAACTCCTAAGTGTCATTAACTTATTAGTTACCGCGTGAAAATAGTTACTTTTCATAAGCCTCAGGAAGATCATTATTTCCAGTCCAAAAGGTACTCCACCATGCATTGCAGCATACCAAATTCGACGCAATAAAACGAAACACGTTTTAAACCGCCCTTTAGCAAAGTGACATGCTCATGCTCTGGCCACTTGATGTCACCGTGGCTGCTGATCTGAGCTGCCGGGCACACTGTGTGGCGGCCTCCGATACTGCGTGCAAACTGTCAGTGTGCGGTCTTGGAGGTCTAGAATGATAGAAGCTGAAATCTTCGAGAGCGCTCATGAGAGCTCTGAGATCGCCAGTGCCCCTCATGGGTTGAGGAGGTCAGCCAGAGGTGAAAAGGAGGGTATGATACAATTGCCTGTAGCGACCTTGGTACACGATGTCAGTAAATTTGTGGTGCGAATAATTTGATGATGCTCTAGCCTAAACGTTCACAAAACTTCAGAAAACCGTTTCAGGGTCCCTTCAAAACAAGACGGCACTAAGTTCAAACCCTACTGCTGAAATGCCACTCAGGCCCTGAAAAAATTAATCATTTCCAGTGCCTTGACACGGGGCTTTGTGTGGCACAAACTTAAGAATGCATGCTCAAAAAATGTTAGTATTCTGTGTGCCTTCTTTGGGTACTCAATATTAAATACCCAAAATGACGCAAAAAGACAAGTTAAGCCCCCAAGTAGCGAAGAGGCTCTCAATATTCTCTCCCTATCGATGTATAGGGACAGTCCTCCATCCGCTTCTTTTAGCAGACAAGGGTTGAGGGGTATGTCCTTCTGTAGACGAAAGAGCAAAAGCACAAACTAAGATTACAGTTTTGCTAGAGCCATAATTTGATTGACCAAAATGTACATGAAAAAAAAGTTTCTGAGCCTGGTATTTGCCCTTCTAAAAGCCGAATTAGTCACATCTTTGAAACTGTACAATATTGCAATATTTAACTCATCTTCAGGCTATCACTGACAACAGCCATAAAAATAAACTTCGTTCCCCAGCATTCAGCACTAGTAAGCTGAACATTTTCTATATGATTCAGTTCCGTACTTATGACAATTATTGCATTTGATAACACTAGAAAGGGCCTTATCTTGTTTTTGTAGCTGCTAATATGTCCTCAAAAAACAAGTTGACTTAGCATCAACGTACAGCCTACTTCCAAACTTCAATCATGTTTTCCAGCACTACATTCATGTGAACAAAAAACGTGCAAGGCACAGACAACAGTGAAGCAGCAGTCTACCACAGCAGAGGCATGCCTGTGTCACATGAAAACACACATTGTTTTTTCTTCCAATACTCGGGGGTAAAAATTCTTTCCTTCATGGTCACTGCACACTGTGTTCCACTACAATAAGCATATTTACTAATATGACTGCCATCATGGTCACTGCACACTGTCTTCCACTATGATAAGCATATTTACTAATATGACTGCACATGAGGCACCGTGTCATTGGAAACACAATGCATGCCTTTAATAGAGACGAAACCTGACACAACATTATTGCTGCGATGTCAAAACTTTCAGCCAAATGTCCAGCCTCAAGTGGTGCTGCTGACCCAGGTCAAAACCAAAGAGTGCAGATGTAAGCTAGCTGAAGCAATAAAGACAATGCGTGCCCAGATCAAGCTTCGAAAAAATTAAGCACAAGCACGGTCGATTCGCTTGTGGAGCTGCGATTGGTAGTCGGCAATGTTTTTAGATACTGTCAGTTGGAAAAGCTCACTGCGGAGGCGGCCTCTACTCGTATGCGTTCCGAGAAGTGGCACTAGTGTAGCATTGACAGTGAGCCACCGGCGTCCCGCGGCAGCGAAGCTTTTCTTTTTTAGTTCGCTTGCTCAGACCACAGCGGCTGGAGCTTCGAAGGAAGGTTGAAGGTTAGATTTCGGTCATCGCAATAGTACTTAACATGTTACATGACAATCAAGCATGCTTCATCGAATTAGCAGTTTAGCATAGTAAACATGTCGACGTGGGGCACGCTGGGCTGTTGAAGTGGCTAAGACTCGGAGGAAAACACTTGCGATTGGCGGTACTTTTTCAAACCCCCAAAATTACCCTGCAGTTCTCAGGACCTGAACAGCTGCTATTCCACGAAAAGCCTTCCTGGTGATAATCAAGACGTACATTTCCGACTTACATTTTGAATCCGAGGACCGAACCACTTGCTGCGAGCACATCGTAAAGGGAAATGTGAAACTCATTTGATATGTGGACGCCTAAGCCTGGTGCATTTTGTCAAATTTTCCCGAATATTCCTGCACATCTGTCTAAACCAGCAGCATTAAAGCACAAAAAGAAACCACCAAAACTTGGACAAACCGCGAATTTCGAGGGCTGTGTGTCCGCAAGTGGTGGCTATCTGTCGAAGTTAACATGAAAAACAGCGATGTTGACGAAGCTACTACTATCCCGCCTACTATCTTGAGTTGTGTACCAGATGTAGCAACCACTTGGTTCCCTGTATTACAAGCCGAACAATGTTACAATTCTGGAATGCCGAACACATATCCACGAAAAAGATTTATTTTTTTCAAATTCGCTCTTTTTGCTACGCTGAAATCTTCAAAGTGAAGTCAGCCAGAGGGTTGCGCTACGAAACCATGTGGCTCATTACTTGCCTGCTCCTTAAAATATTCAGCCCTGCTGCTACTTATAGGTTGATGTCAAAGGTGAACATACTGTCTCTGTTGACATTGTCCCGCCTTAAACAAATAAATTATGAAGCAAATGCTTTGCGAATTTGGCTTCAAAGAGGTTTTGGTCAGGAATATCAGTTGTGCTGGAGGAAGGCTGGTCATCAGTTAGTCCACTTGACAAGTAGAACCTTTAAAAAGTTATGTTTGCCATGTTTTAATTTTCTGAATGTCGTTCTACACCTTTTCTCCAGAACTGTGGCCCTATTACCCGTATTTTTTAGTTTTTAGTAGTCGAGCATAGTTTTTGGCGAAGCTTCATTGAATTTGTAGCGTTCTCTCTTTTCTTTTTTTTTCTACTGAGCTCGCCGATTCTTCCTTGTGTTCTAGCATGGTGCGCATAAGTCTTTCCGGGACAGCCCGAAAGTCATCCTCCACACGTCCCGGGTCTTCAGGGCTAATGTTGCGGTTATAGTGAACTAGAAGTACTCTAGTGGCACGACCGCCAGGCCATGCCGCCTCTCTTGGCGGTCGGAAATACCACGGACCGCCGCTAGGGTTTCTCGTGGCGCTACTGCGCCTTTTCCTAGGCGAGGCGCGGTCACTTGGTGATTCAGCGCGTTAGTTCAGCACGTCTGCCGGTATCCTGCGCATCGCTTTGTCTGCAGCTACTGTACTGCACGTGTACCGGTATACTCTGCTCTGCATTTTCTCGCACGGACCGTTGTGGAGCAGCTGTCTTTACCTGTTCAGGTATTCCGTACCAACAAACATGTAGCTCGTGACATGTCGAAGCGGAGGACGGATTCACACTGTTTTGCTCCGGGTTGCCGAAGCGGCTACCCGGGCGCCCCGAAGGCATCATTGTTTGCAGCTCCTAGAGAAGACGATCTCCGCAGAAAGTGGGAGCGTAACCTCCGGAGGGATGACAAGCCTCTGACCGAAACATCAGCAGTGTGCGAACATCACTTCGAGCCAAGATATATTCTGCGCGAATATGTGCACGTGATAAATGGCTGTGAAGTGCGCACTCCCCGAGGAAAACCGTCATTGGTGCCTGATGCCGTGCCAACGCTTTTGCCAGGTTGTCCAGCGTACCTTTCCATCGCTGCGCCCAAGCAAAGACCCGAGAGAAGGAAAGCAGCCAAACCTCCTGAAGTTTTTCAAGTAAGTGTCATCACATTGTGGTTTTATTGCGATTGCACCTTTCACCTTGCATATGACAGTCTGACTCTTGCTCACAAACACAGATTCATCCTGCTTTTGTTCATTTCACAGGATCATCCATGACCTTGTGCAAATGATGACTTCACGATTTCCAGCTGAAGCGCTGCGCCCAAGTTCAGCAAGTGTTGAGAAGCTGCGATCGTTTCAGGAGTATCTTTCATCATGGGAAGACCACACGAAGGGGCAGAAAGGATTCCTGAGCCAGTCAACAGCAGCTGGGCTGCGAGTGACAGTGTCAAGTGTGCTTTCTTTGCTTCAGTATCTCACTGAGAAACTAGGCTACAGGTACCTAATGACATCTAGAGTAAGCCAAGATCCTGTTGAGCATGTTTTTGGCATTGTCAGGCAGTCGTCTGGATGTAACACGCATCCAACACCACAGCAGTTTATTAGCACTATCAACTGCTTGAGCTTCAACAATCTTGCTCACTCAGCTTCAAAGGGAAACTGTGAGCCTGCAGTGCTCCATGCCCTTCTACCCGCAAATTCAGGTGCTGAAAATGTTCCATCTGGTAAACAGCGCTTAATGGACAAGTTTATAAACAGTGACAATGTAGTTGCCGTGCAGAGCTCGCTCCCACAGAGTGCGCCAGACCATGCGTCATGCATTATATCTGCCAGTGACAACCGGCTAACATTTTATATAGCAGGATATGTAGCTAGAAAATGCCTACTGAAGTCTGGCTGCGAAGAGTGCCGTAAACTTCTTCTAATGCAAAAGGAGTCTGCTGAAAGTCTCAAACACCTTGCGCAATTGACACACATGAAAGACAGAGGTGGCCTGCTTTATCCGTCTAGCCTGTTGTTTAAGTTTGTTCATGATTTAGAAAAAGCCTTCACAACGTGTTTCAGTTTGCTGGAGCTGCACGCTGATAGCATACTCGACATTTTAAGCGAAGTTAAGGCAAAGCAAAAAAATGGGCTTGGTTGTCGTGACCATTCTGAAGGCATTGCAGCTGAGGTCGTTTTTTACATCACTACTCGTCTGCATTTCCTAACTAAAAGCGTGAACCAGAATAGTGCTAAAAAACGAGAATCAGCCAAGCACCTAAAGCTCAGTAGATGTTAAGTTCTGCACATGTCCATCTCACTTGTCTTCTTTTTTGCGAATCCTCATAATAGTTTTGAAAAGCTGTTAAACTAGTGAAATTTATTTTGTTATTTTGTATTTTTTTGTACTCTTCCAACCATCACAATAAATAAAAAGATGTTCCTGTTTTCATTTTCGATGCTGAGCACTGTGTCCTTACCATGACCTTCTATGTAATAAGCCAGCACCAAAACTATAGTGGAAGCGCGCCGTAAGCTTGTGATGGTGATGAGCAATCGCTTTGTAGCGAATGTTATTAGCGCGTGTGGTAAATATGAATATATATATATATATTCTTGGCCAAACTATGTATATACAAACCGCTGAGCCACGCAATAACTAACCTAGCAATTTTACGTTTGCATGAGCCAGGAAGCAAACACGCGCGTTAGAATTGACCATAGATGCAACTCAGAAGGAGCCAGCGACGGCCGGTCAACGCAGCCGAAGCTCCTAGGAAATGGAGCAGTGGCGCCACCTCGCGCCATCCGTGTGAAAGGCTGGCGCCAGAGCCTGGCCAGTCGCACCACTAGAGTACTTCTAGTTCACTATAGTTGCGGTCGAAATCGAAGGGAATCAGCTGCTATGACAGCCCGTGTATATCTTCAGGTGATCAACATAACTGGGAAAAGTGGATACCATCTGCAAGCTGGTGAGTTTCAACTGACTTCCCAAACCATGTTCGCTATATGCACACGAGAGAACAAGCTTCCCCTTACAACTGAGGACAAAGGTGAAGTTTTTTGTTACCACCACTGCCTTGTCGATTTCTACAATGCCTTTGTTTTGAACAACTTTGGAGAAAAAAAAACTTCCTGGATAAGCTCGACATTCCTGGACTGAAACCTTCATCGATTTTGTACTGCAGGGAAACCTTTGGACATGACTCTGGATCAGAGGGGACACCAGTAGCTTCGTCAACATAGCAGTACTCCATGTTAACATCTGACAGATTGCCACCAACAGCCGACACACGGCCCCAGAAATTCATGCTTTCTTCTAGTTCTGGGGGTTCCCTTTTGCGCTTTAATGTCGCTGATTAAGACAAGTGTGCAGGAATATTCGTAAAAATTCGAGGAAGAGCAACGGGCTCTAGTGCCAACGTACCACATTGAATTTTGACATTTCCACCAACTATGTGCTCGCAGCAAGGGATTAGGTTCTCGGATTCGGAATGTAGGTTTCGACTGTCACCTGGAAGGCTTTTCGTGGAATAGCAGCTATCCAAGCCTTGAGAACTGAAAATTATTTGGAGTTTGAAGTGCGGCCGATCGCAAGTGTTTTTCTCGGAGGCACAGCTACTTCAACAGCCCGGCGCGATACAGGTCGGCATGTTTACTATCCTACTGCTAATTCATTCAAGCATGCTTGATCGTCCCGTCAGATCACCGAGGCTTCCTTGGCGATCTGAAAGAAACAAAATGGGAAAGGAAGGCTGAGTGGGGGGACTTTCGGTGGGTCAGGGATGGAAACATCTTGTTTCTCCAGTGGAAAGACCACAAGGCAGTATATATAATGAGTACAATCCACACGACGGACGAACACGTTTCGGCAAAGACGTCAAAAAGTGGGGAACCGATGGACTGAGAGAACAATAAGGAAGCCCTTGTTAGTGCATGACTACAATGCAGGCATGTTGGGGGTAGACAAATCTGGCCAGACAATTGGCACATACAATGTCCTTCGGAAATGCGAACGGTGGAAAACTGTTCTTTCATTGTATCGACGTAGCCTGCGCAAATAGCTTTATTCTTTTTTCAAGAGCATCGCAAACACTATCCCGACATTCCTGAGCTAAATTTGAGTTCCCAATTTAATCAGCTTTCTTTCAGAGAAAAGCTCATCCAGGGAATTTTGAACCTATATGATGACAAACCTGTCAGAGTTTCTTATCTGCCACCCGACTAGATTCGGCACAAGCCGGAAAAGGTTGACAGGCGAAGAAACTGCTAGTTGTGCTACGAAAACACTAAGAAGGAAGTGAAAGCAAATGTTCTTTGCAGCACCTGTGACGCACATCTCTGCTTTACCACCACGCGCAACTGCTTCTCCAAGTGGCACATGCGTCATGGGCGCTAAGATGAGAGCCTGCTAAAAGTACACTTCTTATCTGAGAATGTTGAATTTTGGAAATATTACACCTGATATTATAACCTACTACTTGTATATTTCAGTTTTGTTTTAATCTAAATGCTGTAATGTGTAACAGCAATTTTAGATCTTCTCTTGTACGTTTTCTATCGTTTTCCTCGAATTTCTGAAATAAATTATGAAACAATATGAGGTTGTTTGCTTAGAATTTTATTGCATGAGAAAGACACGTGAATAGGCTACATTTTCATATAGAATAAGCCATTGTACACACAACAGTTTCTGATAAAAAAAACATGTAGACACACATTGAAAAGGCCAGTTTTCTACGGTAAGAAAAGAGTTAATATGGGATACCCTCAGAAGGCACGTGGGCTGCTGTCGTTCTTCGAGCGTGCCTTCTTGAATCTGTGCCACAACAAGACCTGCAGTAAGGCACTTGAAATGATGATTTTTTCAGTGTCTGTGTGGTACCTGAGTAGTAGTATTTATAGTTAGTGCCTCTTTATTTTAAAAGAACACTGCAACAGATTTTTGCAGTTTTGTCAATGTTTAGGCTAGAGAATCATCAAATTATTCCCATAACAAACTTAGAGACACTCGGTGTACCAAGGCCGCTACAGACATATGTAGCATACCTTCCTCCTTACCTCTGCCTGACCTTCTCAACTCATGAGGCATGCTGGCGATCATAGAGCTCTCATGAGCGTTTTCAACGATTCGAGCTTTTACTATTTTAGACCTCCAAGATCGCATGCTGACAGGTTGTGCACAGCCTTGGAGGCTGTCACACAGTGCACCCAGCAGCATGCATGTTGTCTGGCAACAAAGAAGATAGCGCCGTGGTTCATATCTGCTCCCTAGTGAAAATCTGTAACTGGGAATCTAACTGGTTTCAACTGGTATTAACTGGTATCAACTGGTCCCAGTTGGGAACTAACTGGTCCCAGTTGATGCCAGTTGCAACTGGTTCCAGTTAGCAACTGGTCCCAGTTGGGAACTAACTGGTCCCAGTTGATGCCAGTTGCAACTGGTTCCAGTTAGCAACTGGTCCCAGTTGGGAACTAACTGGTACCAGTTGATTCCAGTTGCAAGTGGTCCCAGTTAGCAACTGGTCCCAGTTGGGAACTAATTGGTCCCAGTTGAAACTGGTTCCAGTTAGCAACTGGTCCCAGTTGATTCCAGTTACCAACATGTCCCAACTCAACTGGCCACCCACAGGGACCACAGGAATTTCATGAGCATGCCCTTGAACTGGAAGCAGTGCCCAGCTGAAAACCATAAGCAATTCAATTGGAAGAAAATGGTCCAAGTTGTGCCCTAAATAGAAATGCTGCCAGTTTTTTTTGGTTTTATGAATCGTTACAGTGAAAGAACAGAAAAAAATTGAACTAGATGTATGTGACACACTGCTGCACTTGAAGGAATTGGTTTTATCCATAGGTTTTTTGTCCTACTCATTGTAGGGTACTGTATTACCAGCCTAGTAGTACTTTAAAGGACCAGTATTAGAATAGATTACAATGAGTAACTGTCATCTTGCAAATGGTGAGTTGTGGTTTATAAATGAATTATTTTTTCTTCTTTAGATGTCAGCCTCTTTACATTGTTTACCTCGATATTAGAATAATCTGAACAGTTTTACTTAATCTCGTATTTTTGAAAATCCTATTATTGTGAAATATTTCATATCGAAATTGAGCAACACAGTGCACTCAGTCGTACGCTTTAGCATAATTACATTGAACTAATATCAAACAGCTGTTGTCAATCTTTTTACATCCATCACGGCCTGATTGACGCCCGAGTATTAATATTATCATCTTGTTGGAGCATAATAGTCTTGTGTGCAGTACAGCGGTTACTTCCGTGCAACAACTAAATGTGGGGTAGTGCCGACAGTTATCCCAACTGAGACTACTGCCGACATGCTGCAGACACAACTATATTAGAAGCAAATGGCTTGTGACTTATTGCATGTGGCTGAACAGCACGAAAGGTTTATTCATACAAGTACATTCATCCAAAGGAACATAACCAAAGGTTACACGATTAAACCCATATAATAATACAAGCAAAAGGGATTGCTTGAGTACTATTTTGAGAACAGTAGTAGTGAATTTAATCATTGGGTTCGCCTGGAAAATGTGCAAGTGCCTTTGAAATGGTCCCCATAAGAACCGAGTTGAGCCCACATTCTTATAAGAACAACCTAAAATAATAGGGAATGTTGGACATGCTGGCATGGCATGAGCAAGGCAGTAGTTAAATGTGTAGCATGTCAGTTACATGCAACTCCGAGTGCGTTCACACTTATCATAAAAAGTATAACATGACACCTTTAAAATTTTCCAAAAAGCTAAATGCAAACAAAAATCAGGTAATCTTTTTATGGGAAACGATTGGCAAGATTACAAAAAAATTGCCTTTCGTTCCAGTCAATCCACAGGCATGGAGCTGCCTGCCTGTCCACTTCGACGACATTCTGTGCCACCCACTTCTGAACACATGAAATGTGTGTTGTGCCGAAACACAGAGAACTAACATAGCTGTTAGACACAAAATAAATCCTTTTTCTGTCACTGCAGCTAACTGACACAATATGCTGGATCTTAGCATGCATATTGTCTCGCAGTCGTACAGCTGTGCAGTTAGTTTTTTGAGGCCTTTGATATTGTTCGCTGTGGAACATGCGTCCAGAGATGCGAACTCTATCATATTCCTCAACAGGCCCTGTGATTTGGTGTGGGACTTGCGCTTCAATAATTCTATGAATGGACTCACTGACAGCTCTTGGTTTTCCCAAAAGGGCCAGCGACTCTTCTTTGTTGCACAAATCAGAGCACAAGAAATTCTTAACTTGCTCACTAGCGGCTGCATTGTGTGCGCCAACTTTGCTGGCCATAAGCACTCTGCTCATCACTTGGTGAGGCACTCCTTTAGCGGAAGTGACGAGCTTTTTAATCTTTCCTAAGCCCGCCTCAAAGACAAAGCAAGAGTGTGCCCAGAGTGGCCCTTGCATTGTAACACTTTTTGCAAGGTGCAACAACAAGTGTACATTCGAAGTCATTTCCTTCTTAGAGTAGAGAACTTGGACTTGAATAACAAATTGCACAAGACACTCAGTACTATCCCTGATGTCTTTGGCTGAGACAGTATCTCCAAGTAGGAGGTATACAGCTTTCACCAGCAAGCTAAAGTGTTTGTGGTACTTGCCAGGCAAGATTCTGTGAACACAAACAAGGCTGTAATACAACAGCCACTGTTGCCACTCGCTTGCCTTCCAAAACTTTCTCAGTTCAACAGATCTTGGCAGGCGCGTGATGCATTGAGGAGGCTTAATGGCACAAAGCCTTTCGTCAACCATCCTAATCAACTGTGGCGACCCTATATAATATGGAGCGCCTACACCAGACATCCACAGCTCCATAAACTGGCGTGTGACACCAAGTAAAACCCCATGCATATAATCAGGCGTGAAGCCCCACACAATGTCAAACCCCACCAAATTAATTAATGGGGAAGGCCCTTTAACTCCTCGCACATTAACACCAGTCCTGTGCACTTCAGCCATGTCTTGCATCATCCCTTCTTTAGTCCTGTCGGGTGGAGCTTCAGCGCTTATAGGGTACTTGACTGTTCCTGCAAAATAAAAATGATAGAAACAAATTAAATACAAAACTCGGGAGGGTGGGCAAAAAAACCTTTGCAGCAATGAATACTAGATTTTTCTAACTGGTAATAATATTCCTGCAAATGTCAGGTACTCCTAACTGCTGTAATAATGCATACAGATGTGAAGGCCACATGAAGCTTTCTAGAAGTTTGTAAAGTAAAGAAGAAGGCTAGCATGTCTTGAATGCACGTTAACTTTTAGTGTGACAAAAATACTTTAAGAAAAGAATGCGTGAAAATAAAATTAAGTAGGATGTAATAATAATGCACAAACCAAATTTCAGTAACAAAATAGTGATTGTGAAGCTGATATCCAGGATGTAGTCTGTCAGATATTTTTGTACACAAGTCAGTTTGCTTACCTTCAATGCATTTGCCAGGGTGCAAACACCAGCCACACCCAAAGTATCCATTATACTGGACTGTGTTCTGCATCAGAGCCCTGGCTGGAGCATCGGCTACAGCAGCGAAACAATAGACCTGTAATGTAACAAAAAGAATATAGTTTTAATGAAGAAATGGGACAGTGCTATATTGGTTTTCAAATTCAATCATACTCAAGTCTGGTCGGGATAAGATTTCTCGGTCCCGATTGCCTACTTTGTGCAAGCAGTAGAATGAGGCTAATCGTGGTGTAGAATGTCAATCTGAATCTGGCACAATTGTGAGTTCAAGTGGCTGTGCGACAGTGGTATTAAACTTGGCTCAAATGCTTGTGTGTTGACAATATGTATTTTTAAAGCAGTACCATTATTTGTTGTAACATAATTTTAAAAGAATTATAGTTAAATCAGGCACTTCACCAAAAGTCAAGAATATTTCGTGCATTGCTCAGTTTTTAAAGCGTTATATAGCAGTTAAATTAGACTAAAATGAAAGCTTTTTCATGAAGCCAAAAAAAACTAGTATCACTACAGTAGTAAGTTTTCATTTGCCTTCTCTTTTGCTGTTTCTTTTTTTAGTTTTTGGTTAAGGAATATTGCGGAAGGACACAATATGCATCTAAGTTTGCTAGGAGGAGACTACGCAATGAAATAGAAGTGGCTCACTTTTGATTGAAAGGTCTCTCCATCACATGTCCACTCGATACCACTCCTGGTAAGCGAGTCCATTTGCTTCGTGAATGCCTCCAACACCAATGTCATGTCTGGGTGGCACTGTCCATACCACAGTGTAGCAACAGTAACATTTTTCAAACGCAATCCGGGCGGCAACTCATTAATTGTCGTCTGCACGGGCCATATCGAAAACTTGGATGAGTTGAACACAGGACTACCATCCGAGTTTATGGTCAATGTGATGTCCATAGCGCCAAGACCCAGTTCTTTTCTTTGGTGCAGATACAAACTTCCGTCTGTAAAGTCTGTCATAGAGGCGGCGTGTGAACGATGTGCAAGTGCATTTAAAGAGTTTTTAAGTGACCTGGAAGTATCTTGAGACGAAAGAATTGAAGAAATCTGTTGCCCCATGGGAAGGGTCACAAAAAAACTTCCTTGCGCAGTAAGGGTATCTCCACTGTACAACTGTTGGCATTGTGTACATGTTGCATTGAATTCTTTTCTTTTCTTAAGGTCCCCGTCACATTCGCCGAGAAGGCAAATGCAGTTGGGACAATAGAAATGAAAGCCCATGCTATCAGTGGAGACTCCCGCAAATTTCTTAAACAGAAACTTCGTGTCAGGGAGATCCTTTCTTTTCATTAAAAAACTGACTAGTTTCATCAGGTGTTCTACCTGTGTCCACGCCAGGCCAAAGTTAACAGCAAAGTCCATGACTAGGGTCACGATGTCTTCAGCAGATAAATCGGAGTCAAAGGAGCCATCAGTTTCACGATCATCCTCCTTTGCGTTCTCTGCCAGGGCTTCCTCATCGTCGCTCGGTCCCGACTCTTCGCACTCGTCGACTTCATCGTTTGCCCAGACGCGAACTGGCGAATTATCAGCAGGTTCATCTGCAGCAGCATTACCATCAGACATCACGTTTTCCACTTGGCTAGTGTCAGTCGCGAGGCGAGACGCCCTGTACCGCGTTGATCTGGGCAGCTCTTTCCCATCGAAGGATGGCTCTAGATATAACTTCCGTCGTTTAGGCGTCCGGGACATGTTAGCGGTACAGAATGTACACTTCGAACTGTGGTAAAATGCCTTCAGTCTAATAAAAAAAATACAAATCGATATGTATTAGCGTGCGCTTGAGTGGAAATCTTTCGATCCACGAAAGCGCAAACGCCATGCAAACGACTTGAGATCTGGATTCAGTCGGCTTTGTAACGGCTTAGCAATGAAGTGAATAATAGGTAATATATTTTTATTTGCATTTCTAGCACCGAACGTTACAGGTTTTTTATTTATATATAGGCCGTTTCTTTAACAACGTTATTTATGAATTTGTACGCGTTTAAATTCAGGCCAGGCCAAGCAGTTTTGGCTTGGTTGGTTGAGCTGAGCGAAGCCGGGCCAAGCTGAGTACAATCCACTTTGTGTCAGGCCCGCGTTACCCACGTGCGCGCTGAGCCCGTTGACTGTCATATTTGGTTCGATATAATGTTCGCGCTAGTTCGCTTTCTAGATAGTGACCATGCACATGACACTCGTAGATATGTTGTGCGAGTGGAGGATATCCATGATTTTCATCCGAAGCACGAGACGGATTTCGATGGCAAGGCAGTGTATGTCGTTCACTGGGAGGATGAAGCAAACGGTGACGACACGGGTGAATATAAAGCCCAGATACTTCGACTTGGCGGTAAGTGCATCCATCTACCCTGATCTACGCGTTAGTCTAATATCCACACTTGCACTTTCAGCCACAGAGAAAGAAGCTCGGGAATCGCCAAAAAGAATTCCGATCCCTAAAATTGCAGTTGAGGAAGGCTCGGACGTTGAAGGAGCTGTGACCAAGAAGGCCACTGTAAGTGCGCACTTGTTCATTCGCAAATCTTTTTTTTTTTAGGTGTTTCTCTTTTTTTTCGAATCTATTAAGGAAGTGCGAATTATTTTAAGATATTGGGAGTATGTCTAATCCAAAATTTGCAGGCTGCAAGAATGAAAAAAACAGCTGTCAACCGAACTGCAGCAAAAAAAGACCGGTACGAGCAGATCTTGAAAAAGCAGATGAGCCACGCTCTCCGACAGAACTCGGAACAAACTGTGAGCGTGTATTAACTATATAATACCCGATTTCCTTAAACTTCTTTTCTTCTTTTCACTGTGAAAAAGCTTCAGTGAAGCAAAAAAAAAAAAAATGTTTACGCAGCGAAAAACGCGACTGAGTTCATCATCAAGCTCGGATGACTCTCTCGTGTCCAGCTCAGAAGTAACAGAAGAGAAGAAAAAAACCAAATTTTGGAAAAAGAGATGCAAGGAGCTGCGGCAAGACAACATCTTCTTGCAAGAACAAGTTAGCTCACAGCAGGTGCTGTTAAACTCAAAATTTCTGAGGTGTAAGTACAATAATTATATATTGATTTTAGTTCTTAAAATGAGAAAGTTTTTTTATATGTTGATGACAACCTGTTAATTTCATAGCTAGTGAGCATTTCTTGAATATTTTGACAGTTGAAGACCTGCAGCACAGCAAAGAGGCTGACGTTGAGAGCTGCACTGTACAAGCTAGAAAGGAGACAGCAAAGGCCACAAGCAACCTAGGTGCATATTCATTTTTGTTATTAAATTTAGTGTTATTAGTTTCATACTACATAGAATTGACAATCATCTGTAGCATATAGCATAAGAGCACTTCTTGAGCTAGAGTACTTAAAGCAGTATTCCCTTCTCATGTAATGGATCAAGATGCATAATCGGTTACTTCATAATCACTAATTATTTTTCAGATTTACTTAAAGCACTTTGCAGTATACTATTTGCAGTCCAGTGAGTCAACAAAGCTTGTTCCTGCTGGGAAAGAATTCAAAGGATCATGCATGTTTGATGACTTTTGCCTTGAGACTTGCTAGGAAATGCAATGTTGCACTTCCTTAGCAAATGACATTTGACACAATGAAACACACAAGTAACCAGGATGTTCATGTATTGCTTCCATCACTGCATGAATTGTATGTGCAATAGTATTAAATATAAAATTAGCAAGTTTTGTAAATTGGTGTACTATGCACACAGATCTGATTTTTTTGCATGCATAAATGAAGTAAAATGATGCATGCCAAAAATTGCAAGAGGCTAGATTATTTTCTCAATACAGCCTTTGTAACTGATTTTAAAATTGCAAAAAAATGCAGTAAAGTCCATTCAAGAGACTGTGCCTGGGTCACCGAGTAAGTTGGAGGATGTTTGTCTATTCCTGTGAGATCTAAATTTTGGCTTTTTCACACCAGATGCTGGCAGTCTACACTCACGAAGTGCCATTGATGGTAAGGCTTTAGGTTTATTTCTATTGTATTGCTTACGTGTAATTATAACAATGCAAAATATTTATGCAGACTTCATAGAGGAACCTCCCACTTCGATGACTGGTGAGTTACAGGCTTATGTGTAGTATTTGTGTAAACATTTAGCTTTGCTCCTTGTGTTTCCAGCATGTGCAGCAAAAGAATCTGATGACCTGCCTAGTCCAAGTAGGCTTTTTTACTTGTGTGCTTCTATTGTAGGAAACTACTGAATTTCCATGTTTCACAAATTTGCAACATCTTTTTTCAGGGAAATGTTTTTCATATTTAGAAGATGGCTCTGTGAGTATATATTTTGCACTTTACCTGTGAAGTTCAAGCACACAATGAAATTAGCATAATGTTGCATTCTTTGAACATGATTGATGCAAATGGTCAAAAAGTAAATAATTTCAAATCTATACTGTAGATGCCAACATAAATTGTAGCATGTTATATGTTCACACCAGCAACTATGGTAGCTTGAATTAAATGTGTTTACATTCAGTAAATTGAGTGATTGCATCCCAACTAATTGTCACTTCATTACATTATACTTACATCTAGCTTCACAGCACTGATTTAGTTACAGCACTCATTTGTAATCTTAGTGACCATGATTTACTATTATCTTTGTGCACACAGCCTCTTTTCTAATATAATACTCCTATTGAGGACAGAACACACTATATTCAAAATTTGCAGATCCCTTCACATTGACATCCCGTATAATCATGTGATTTTGGGACATGAAACCCATGATATTATTATAAGC
Source organism: Rhipicephalus microplus (assembly GCF_043290135.1). Lineage (NCBI taxonomy): Eukaryota > Metazoa > Arthropoda > Arachnida > Ixodida > Ixodidae > Rhipicephalus > Rhipicephalus microplus. Next base: position 8,563,557 of record NW_027464594.1, read on the forward strand.
CGCGTGAAACAAACTGCCTGCCGAACAGCTCAGAGGTGCCTCCACAATAACGATGTGCAGCTACTTGGCATGTTGCCAATGACAGTGGTGCAAAACAGCAGCAGTTGTTGGTAAGTTTGTGAAATCTTCTGCAGTACATGTTACATTTTAGCTTCTAGAAAGTACAGGTGGCTTGTATACTTGCCCTTGTCAATTTCGGTAGCTAGATATATTACCAATACCACAGATAATTTGGACATTTAGAAACACTATATGAGGTGGCAAAAGCATGTGCATATCCGAATACAAATCGAATAGTGGCCCTGCGAATATTTTAATTCGTGAATTGAATATGTGCTCTTCAAATTCTCAAATACTGAAAGTCGGCAACACCTACATTATGGAACATGTAATAATTACATATGCCCTAAATTGTAGTATGCATTAATCATCATATATAGGTTGACATCTGGTGTGTATGTCTGCTAACAAAAAATTAAATACAGGGCTACCAAAAATATTGTTTAAAGTACCTGTATCTAGACCGCTGCTGTCTTTTTGCCAAAGTGGCGCGAAAATGCCTCCTCTCTCACGTGAATATCCGATAGCGTGCGGTGGCAAAGCCAAGGAGCATTTCAAATCTCTTACATAGTCCGGTGCTCACCAGCTGGTAAGCATACAATAAACTGCAGTGATGCAAGGCTGCCCCCCCCCCTTCCCCACACAACCTGTTTCACAAGTCAAGTAAACAAAAAAAGAAACCATGCTCATTACCACATTCAGAAAAAAATTATATTGCACAAAAACTTGTAATAATAAAATTTTTGCTATTCAATATTTGTACGCCTGCTAAGTTGAACTTCTTTGTCAGCCAATAATAATTACAGGAACAAGATGTTGCATCGCTCTCTTCCTTGATATTTACAGTTTCATCTTCAAAAGGGCATCTGCCTGACGCCTATTCAGGCAAAAAGAATTCTGTCTCACAAGAAGGCAAGGCTGGTGGTGAAGGAAACGGCACAAGCCATATGGTCCCAGAAAGGGCTAGCGTCACGCAGTGTTAAAGGTGGCGTAGCTCCAGGAAGAAGGAACCTCGGCGAGGTTGCAAAGCCTGCGCTGACACCTGAAAAGGTCGCGGTTCTGGAAGGTTGGTCTGCTGTGTATATGTGCTAAATCTATCCTGAGAAGTGCACGTAACATGTCACCTGTTCTTTTACAGAAACACTCAACCATTGGTCGCATGTGACAGGCGCCGACTCGTCCATTGCAGCCCGAAACTTGACCAGCATACTAACTGAAAAAATTCAGGATTGCATCAAGGCAGAGCGACGAAAACCTCCACAGTAAATGTACTGCGAAATGCATTCAATCCATAGATAACCCAACGAAGACCAAAGACTAGGGCTGTGCAATGTTTTTTCTGCATTAATAAATAGAATCGTCTCATATACACTCAACATAAGTCCTTTGGAGTCTTTCATGTGCTTAGAATGCTCATTTGCACGTTCAAAGTTAAGAACATCTCAACTGGGAATGCGTTCTAACTGGTCCCAGTTGTCAACTGGGAATGCATTCTCAACTGGTCCCAGTTGCCAACTGGGAATAGGTTCCCAACTGGTCCCAGTTGCCAACTGGGAATAGATTCCCAACTGGGAATAGATTCCCAACTGGGAAAAATTCCCAACTGGAAAAGTGTTCCTTAAACCAGTTCAACTGGGACCAGTTGAAACCAGTTAGATTCCCAGTTACAGATTTTCACCTGGGAAGCTTCAACAGGTGCCACCACCCTACCAGCCGATCATTTTCACGCACACTCTACAGCCCATGACAATTTATCAGATCAGCAGCCACGATGATGTCAAGTGGCCAGAACCTGTTGCTCTGTTAATCGGTGGTTGAAAATCCGTTTGGCCAAGTCCCAGCAATCTGCACGGATCTGCAGTGATTTTCTGTTTTAGTCGACGTTGATTGTTGAAATAGTAATTCAGAAACCTCATTGTTTGAGTTTCCTGCCAAGGAAGTGCTAATTTTGAAATAAAATCACGTTTTAGGAGTCTGCATCGGGTCAGCACCCTTTAAATTAGCTGCCTCAAGCAGAATGTCACACAGCCCTGTTGCCATGCACAATGTTGCCCGGCTTTACTGCACAGCCGCTGGCACTCGTAGCAGTAGAACGAAAGCAGCGGGAGCCAAAGCAGCAATAACGACCACTGAAGAATTTCCTGCCATTGTCTCAGAGATGACAGACAAGCTTTGTTAAACTCGGTTTTGCACTGTTGAACCAAGTTGAATTTTGGAGAAATTGGGTGTGTAGTGGACAGTACACTTTGTGACCACGAAGGGCATGCAGTCACACATGCTGCGCCAGTGAGCATGCGAGCATTTGCGTGCCTGGTGGTGCTGTCGAAAACATTGCGACAGCATTAGGCGGATAGCTGCAACTCGGTGCGCACCAAAGGTAGTCTGGCTTGTTTCATTGAATGTGATTGTACGGACACTTCGCTTACGGCACCTGAAGGCTCATTAAAGTGACTCGATGATGTGCTTTCTCCAGTATACAGAGCATCGAGGATAGTCAATCTAAAAGAGATGCATTATCATAGCAGAGCGCTTTCATAGTGCTATTGCACAGTTGAGGCCACCAAGAAAAATGTCACTCAAACAACTTTGTCTGCTCTTCTGAATATGCTCAAGGTCAGTAGTTTTGATCAATCCTGGCAACGCTCGTACTCTACTTGCCCCACCTAGAGATACGCCGCATGTGCCTATTGTCACTTCAATGGTTCCTGGACACTACTCTTATTTTGGGCTGCAAAAAGCCTCGAAAATGCGTTGCAAAAAGCACGTTATGAAGGCAATAAAGTTCCTCTTGCCTTTAATATTGATGGTCTGCCAATTTCCCAGAGCTCTTTTATGCAGTTGTGGCCTATACAATGCACTATTCATGAAGGTCGCAGAGTATCACACCTTGTAGTTAGCCTTTTTGCAGGCCTAGGAAAGCCTGCTCCTGCTAAATTGTTTGACCCACTAGTCAGTGATCTTCAACAGCTTCTTTCACATGGAATTAATGATATATGGTATTTAATGATGAGTGTGCCAGTACACAAGACAAACAATGAGGGCAATGCCACAATGGTTATAATGACTGACTGCAAAGGCACGTGAAATTCCTCGCCCTAAATGTGCGTAAACCATAGAGGTATTAAAATTATGAGAGACATAAAATGTGTACACTGAACGAGAGCGGCAAACAATCACAATGATAAAGCTATAGATATGATAGAGCAGGAATGTCTCTGGAATGCCCTTTCCCACGGTATTTTTCAAAAGCACATAATTGACATTTCTTTGTACTGTTTTGTTTTGGGTACCCCATCTTCATCTTTTGCATTTCAAATCAAAGAACACACTGGTTATTATGCGTGTCTCAAGTGTACATGAGGGTACATACAGAAATGATCAACTCAGCTTTCCAGCTGTATCATCCACTTTGCGTATGAATGATTCTTTCAGGCGTCAGATTGACCCTGACCATCACCCGGGTGTATAAGCATTAACATCACCCGGGTGTATAAGCCATCATGATGACCATCATGGTATGACCATCACCCGGGTGTATAAGCATGAAGCATACCAAATTTCGTCCGCCCAATTTCGCGGCATTTTACGACTAATTTTCGTCAGCCAGCGTTGCGAGACAGCTGAGCCTAACCAACACCACCTAGATTTTTTAAGGCCCCTCCACGAATTCTCCTTTGACGCGTGACGTCACCACACTACGACGGCGGGAGCAACCGGTGCGGTAGCGCCATCTGACGGCAGCGGCTGCCGTTCCTGCTCGAGCGGCAGCCAGCCGCCGTTCATGCTGATTACTGTGAGCCATGGTTTCGTAGACAAAATGAAAAATACTTAATTTAACTCTTTTAGAAAATAAAAAAATATAAAAAAAAGTGAGAAGTATTTTGTTTTATTTTTTTTAAACTGTGTAATTTTTAAAAGTTAAATTGAGTAGTTTTTTTTGTAATCTTTCGAAAGAAGCATTTCAGAAAGGGCATCACTATTGCTGTAAACATCACCATCGTCGTGTTTTTCTTTTCATTTGAGTGCTTTGTTTGCACCGTGGCACGTGCGTTTCATATGCATTACATGCTGTTTCTCCGTTCTTTCCTTGCCATTTGCTGAAGCTTTGTTGACGGCCGTGATTACTTGAAGGGAACTACTGGACAACGTCCGAGAAAGTGATGTGTGCCTGTGTGACAGTTACTGAGTGATTTGTGAAAATGCCTGGGCACTGTTGTGTTCCCGGCTGCCGCGGGAATTACGACGGAGAAAAGACTGTGCGAGTCTTCACTTTCCCAGCTGATGCCGACAGAAGGAGGAGGTGGTTGAAAGCCATTCCGCGTGCCGACTTTGAACCCGGAAAGCGCTCAGTGGTAAGTCTAAAACGCGTGATATTTATTGCGCGACGTTTTTGTGGTGACGTATTGAACTATGCTAGTTTTAAGTTATGAATTTGCTGTTTCGCTCATGAAATTAACTGTCTTAATAACGCTAACATTATTTGGGTTTGGTTTTACAGGTCTGCGAGCGGCACTTTAGAGAGTCAGACATTCTGACTTCCTCTAAGTATGTGGACTCAAAAACCGGCAAAGTCGTCGAGGCAAAACTGAAGATCGCTCGACTCAGGTCCGACGCCGTTCCCAGTGTATTCCCGAACTGTCCAGCGTACCTTTCCGCGCCCGCCGCTACGTCGCGAGAGGCGCCCGCTGAGAAAAGGATGCGCCTTGAAGCAGCCTCTTTACGAGAAGCCATCGCCAATTCACTTGAGACACATGAGGAGGAGGAAACAAAGCACAAGTTTGACACCTTCCAGGCTCTACTGGAATGCCTTCCTCAAATGAAGCTTTCGAACTTTTGGAGTGTTATTTCTAGACCTGCGTGCATTCATTTTCTGAATCTTGCTCTTGAAGACGCCCCTCGTGTTTTGCTGTCAATAACGGTCTTAGAGGATCTCACGGTGAAAGTTCATTGCCAAGATGTGCAGCTTACTACGATTGATGGCATTGGTGCCATCCCTCACGAAGTGAACGACATTCGTTGTTTGACACGCCTGCTAGATTCTGTAGAGTCCTTACATGGAGAACTTTCCTGTAAGCATGAAGACAAAATTGAGGGTTTGCTCAAGTTGGCATTTTCTCTGCTTGAAGATGCCTCAAACTGTGAACTGGCAGATGTTGAACGACTCAATGCCATCCGTTTTTTGAAAGAGCAAGTTTCTCTTCTTCTCGTCAGGCATAGCAAGCAATCTCGGTATTCTCCAGAGTTCCTGGTACTTTCGAGCATTTTATTTACAATTTCTCCGCATGCCTATAGATTCTTGCGCAGTACCGGTAATGTTAGGCTGCCCCATCCATCCACTATACGTCGTGTGTGTAATTCATACAATGTAAGCCCAGAAGCTGAGCAGCAAGGCGCTTCTTTTCTTTCGTATGCAAAGAAGCTGGTCACTACTATGAAAGAGCACGAAAAAATTGTTGTTCTCATGATGGATGAAATTCACCTGCAGCCTTATTTTGACTATAAGGGAGGAACGATTGTTGGTGCGGCTAGCAATAGCCCTAATGCAGCAAAAACAGCGCATGTTTTTATGATGCAAAGCCTACTTTCAAGTGAGAAGAATGTTGTGCACATACTGCCAGTAGAGCGCATCAATGCGGAGGAGCTGCACACTCTTCTGCGTAGTATCATTACTCAGTTGGAAAATGTTGGGTTGCGTATCATTGCTGTAATAACTGACAATAACTCAATCAACCGCAAAACAATGTCACTTTTTGGGGCACCGTGCAAACTTCAGAGTGTGTATCCACACCCTGCTGACCCTGACCGTCCTCTTTTTTTCCTGATTGATCCTGTGCACTTAATGAAGTGTGTGAGGAACAACTGGCTCAATCAGCGAAACTCTGGAACATGCATGTTCTTTCCTAGCGCCACAGAATCTAGCGTACAGCCACCCATACTTACAGCGTTATTTCGTACACTTCGAGAACTACACTTGAAAGAACAGGGTCAGCTCATCAAATCTGCACCGGCGCTTACGACAAAATCTCTCAATCCTTCGAATATGGAACGACAAAATGTCAAGCTCGCGCTAAAGATTTTCAACCCGTCTACAGCAGCAGCTCTTCGAGCGTGTGGGCCTAAACTTCAGCTCGAGCATGTGGCCGGCACAGCAGAGTTTTTAGAACTCATAACTAAGTGGTGGAGCATTGTTAATGTAAAAACATGCAACAAGGGCATTCGACTTCGGGATGAGCTGCAGTCACCGATTGCATCAGTGACAAGGTTAATTTGGTTAATTTGGTTTTTTATGGCGCAAAAGCAGCTAAGGCTATGCTGCGCCAGACACAAGACTTTCAGGAATGGACGCTAAAAAGATGAGATTTTAAAGCTTATTTAGCAGGTTACTTTCTTTCAGAAAGTTTAGCAAGTCAGGCAGAGGTACTAGAGGGTCATCTCCTAGGAACAAAGCAGGGTGTAAAGGTACGTGTTGTTTGTATAGCTTGCTGAAATATTTTTGTCTCTGTGTTTCAATGGTAGGACATGTGATTAGGATGTGCATAAGTGTTAACGCTTCTTGGCATTTTTCACACGTTGGTTGTTCTTCCTTTGCGAGTAAGAAGTTGTGTGTCAAGTGTGTGTGTCCAATGCGAAGTCGGCATAATACAACTTCAATAAACCGTTGCTGGTGACGGCAGGTCTTCCATTCCCCGAGTGTGGGTTTCACCAGGTGGAGCTTATTGTTCGTGCAGGTGTCCCATTGCTTTTGCCATTTTGCTAGTAGGGCCAGGCGAATTGTTCTCTGGATATCTTTAAGGGGAATTTTTACTTTTGTTACTGTTTTATGGGCTGCCTGGGAAGCATACTTATCTGCTTTTTCGTTTCCAGGTATCCCAACATGACTTGGGACCCAGCAGAAACGGATGCAGGTTGCCTGACTGTTTAAGTATACCATGTTTAGAATGTCGCCTACTATAGGCTCACATTCGGATTTTATATGTAGTGCTTTTAGTGTGCTTAGTGAGTCGGTGTATATGATTGCTTTCTTGTATTTTTCAGCGATGATTTTCCGAACTGCTTCACTCAAGGCATAAGCTTCAGCTGAAAAAATGGAAAAACTACGAGGTACTTTCACAGAAATTGCGCTTTTCGTCGTCACAATCCCAATACCCACGTGGTCCTCCGTTTTTGAGCCATCTGTGTAAAATTCTTCGTAATCCCTATATTCGTGCTGAAGTGTATAAAATTCTTGGATTATGTGTTCTGGTGGGGTGCTTTTTTTGTTGAAACGGCTAAGTGAAAATTCGCATAGCTGTGACAGGTCAAACCATGGCGGCAGTCTTGGTGGTTTAATAGCGACATCTAGCGATTCAACAGGGATGGTATAAAAGCGGCAGTATTCCTCGAAACGTAGGACAAGTGGTTTGATTAGGTTCGGTTTGTTGAGATAGTGTGAGCGCGAGTCACATTTTGCGGCAATTTCATAGCAGATGTGTTCAGGTGACGACCTTATTCTTAAAACATATGACAAGGTTAGTAATGCTCTTCGATCACATAGAGGGGGCTCATTGCATTCTACGTATAGACTTTGCACAGGTGATGTTCTGTAAGCACCACTTGACAGACGGAGACCGAGGTTGTGTATAGGGTCAAGACGACGGATGTATGAGTTTCGCGCCGAGCCGTAGACTATGCATCCGTAGTCTAAAATGCTGCGTACAAGGGATCGGTAAATACGTATAAGGCAGAATCGATCGGAACCCCAGTGTTTATGGGAGAGTACTTTGAGCACATTGAGTGCTCTGTTTGCCTTAGTTTTCAGTGCATTTATGTGTGGCAGAAAGTTTAGTTTTCGGTCGAATGTGATTCCTAGAAATTTGTGTTCTTGTTTTACCGGCATGTTGATGTTGTATAGTTTGAGCGCGGGTTCAGGGAACAGTCCTCTCTTTTGTGTAAAGAGAACAGCTGTGGTTTTTTGGGTTGAAAAGCGGAAACCATTTTGGTCGGCCCATTTCGTAAGCCGATTTATTGTAATTTGGAGTTGCCTTTCGCAGGATGATAGGCTGGAGGCTCGGCATGCAATTTGTAGATCATCAACATAGATGGAGTGCATGACTGTACGGGGTATAGCCCTGTTGATGGAGTTCATTTTTACTATAAACAGGGTGGTGCTCAAAACGCAGCCCTGTGGTACACCATTTTCTTGGACAAATATTCGTGACAGTACCGTACCCAAACGTACTTGAAAAGTTCTATTCGATAAAAAATCGTGTAAGCAGTTCAGCATTCTTCCGCGAATCCCTAAGTTAGCTAGATCTCTGAGAATTCCGTATCTCCAAGTTGTGTCATATGCTTTCTCTAGGTCAAAGAAGACCGAGAGACAGAACTGTTTGTGTAGAAATGCTTGTCGTATTTCTTGTTCCAGCCTAACAATGTGATCAGTGGTGGAACAGCCCTTTTTGTATCCGCACTGGTGTGCGTCTATTAGGTGCTCCGATTTCAGAGTGAAGGTAAGTCTAATATTTATGATGCTTTCGTAAGTTTTTGCAAGGCAACTTGTTAATGCAATGGGCCTGTAGCTACTTGGGGTTGTTGGGGGTTTACCAGGTTTTAGGAATGGTATGACTATGGCTTTTTTCCAATCTTCAGGCATTATGCCAGAGTCCCATATTTTGTTGAAGAATTGGAGAAGTGCCCGTGTGGATGCTTGGGATAGGTGTGCCAACATTGCGTAGTGTATTTGGTCAGCCCCTGTTGCCGTTTTTTTACCGGCAGAGAGTACCCTGTTCAATTCGTGCAGCGTAAGCGGAAGGTTATAACTTTCATTTGAGGTACTGCTAGTAGGCAATCTTTGTCTTTCTGCATTTTCTTTGTATTTCAGGAATGTATTGGTGTAATTTGCTGAGCATGATACCTTATAAAAGTGTTCTCCTAATAGGTTGGCCTGGTCTTCTAGTGTTGATTGTGTGTCTGGACTTGTGAGCAGTGGTATTGTGTAGGAGGAGTACTCTCCTTTGAACTTCCTCACCTGGTCCCAGATGTGTTTAGATGTGACTGAACTGTTAATTGATGATATGTATTTTTGCCATGAATCCTTTTCTGCCTGTCTTCGAATAAATCGGGCTCTGGCTTTTGCCTGTTTGAAGTTGATGAGGTTGGTGTACGTGGGGTATCTTCGTAGAATTCCCCAGGCCTTATTTTGTAGTTTTTTGGCATCAGTACACTCGTTTGTCCACCAAGGATTGAATTTCTTGCATACGATGCCGGATGATTGCGGTATTGCTTTTTCTGCTGCTAAAATTAACACTTTGACGAACTCTTCGTTTAGTTCCTCAACAGAAAGCTCCGATGAGAAAACTTCATCGAGCTTAGCGTTTTCTGTGAAAACTGGCCATTTCGCGAGCTGCAGTTTCCACCGGCGTGGCCTGCTTGTTAGAGTTGGGTAAGATGGTATGAGTTTTATGATGCCGGGTTGATGATCACTACCATAAGACGTGTTGAGGACGTCCCATTTAAAATCATTAAAAATACACGATGAACACATGGCGAGATCTAAGCAACTAAAAGTGCGCGAGGTTGGTGAAAAGTAGGTAAAAGCACCGGAATTAAGAAGGCAGATGTCATTTGATAAAATGAAATCTTCCACGGCTTGCCCTCTTGCGTCAGTTTTGTCGCTACCCCAAAGGGTTGAATGAGCATTGAAATCCCCAACTAAGATAAATGGTTTTGGCAACTGTTCCACTAGATTTTCTAAGTTTTTGGTGGTGAAAAGGGTGTGAGGTGGGATATACAGTGAGCAGATGGTGATGGTCTTGTATGATAGGATGGTGACGGCTACGGCCTCGAAAGATGTGTTTATTTGGACATCTCGCGTAGGAGTGCTGCCCTGCACCACTATGGCTACTCCTCCTGAAAGACGGTTGCAATGTTCGCGGTCCTTTCGGGCAACTTTGAAGCCTTTTAGGAAGTGGCTGTGTTTTGTACCAAGATTTGTCTCTTGGAGGCAAAAAGCTACTGGTGAGAATTTGTTAATGATGTCCTTTATGTCACCTAAGTTATGAATTAAGCCTCTACAGTTCCAATGTACGATAAAAGCCATGGCAGAATAAAATTAAGTAAATATACTTCTGGGGATTGATTGGTATAAAAGATGATAGGTGACAATATTAGGAAATAGAAATAGAAAGAAATACGATAACCATTACGGTTATCGCTTACTTATTGTGGTTACAGGGACTTTGTCCTTGTCCTGTTTGGTACGCTCGAGAGAGCGCTTGTCCTTTGGTGTCAATGACACCGGAGTTTTGTGGTCGATCTCCATTGCCTTGTCTGAGGCGCTGGAAGATCGAGAGTGAGGCGCTGAGAAACGAATCTCAGGCCTTGGCACTCTATTGAGTTTAGGGCCCAGGGAGACCGGAGTCTGCGGGCCCTTTGATGTGCATGGAGCAGCTGGCGCTGCTTCTTTTACGGGGGCGGTTTGAGTCACCATAGAACCACTGGGTGTGGTAGCGGTTGACTCCTGAGGCCTTTGTGACGCTGCCCCCGACTGCGTCACATCGGCGTAACTTTTGTGGAACAGGTATGATAGCCTTGTTCGCGCTTCGCTGAATGATATTTTTTCTTTGACGGTCAGAGCGATCACTTCTTTTTCTTTTTTCCAACATGGGCATGACCGGGAATACGCTGGGTGTTCCCCGTCACAGTTAACACAGTGGGGTGAGGATGAGCAGTTTTCTGATTTGTGGTCGTTTGCGCTGCATTTTGCGCATGTTTCTTTGCCTCTGCAAGAGTGCGAGGCGTGTCCGAATCTCTGACATTTGAAACAGCGTCTGGGGTTGGGAATGTAGGGTCTGACATTTATTTTTAAGTACCCAGCCTTAAGAGAGGTGGGCATTTCACATGTTCCAAAGGTTAGTATTACGTGTTTGGTGGGTACTTCCTGATTATTGCGACGCATTACAATTCTTTGAACTTTGATGACGTTTTGGTCTTGGAAACCTTCGAGGAGCTCTTCGTCACTAAGGCCTAAGAAGTCTTCCTCAGAGATTACTCCCCTGCTGGTGTTTAGAGAGCGATGGACCGAAACGGTGACAGCTGTTTCTCCAATGCTGGTTAGTTGGGACAGCTTAGGCACTTGGTCTTTTTCGGTTAGCTCCAAAAGGAGGTCACCGCTTGACATTTTGGATGCTTTGTATGTGGGTCCTATTTTTTCTTTTAGGCACTTGGCCACCAAAAATGGGGATAATTTTCTTAGAGGTGTGCTGTCACTGTGGATAATGTGGTACTTCGCAAAAGTAAATTTAGTTTCTTTCGAGACGTGAAAACTTGCTTCGGTGCGGCCTCTCTTGCGAGACCGATCAAGGTCGGCGGATGCTTGTAAAGCCATACAAGTATGAATGTGTTCGGTAACAGCGGCGACCACCCACCACGGAGCCCAACAAGGGGACGCGGTTGGACTTGTTGAAACAAGCCCTCCCGACGCCAGCCGTACGCTGTCACTATAACCCAATGTAATTATCCAAGGTGGGATACCTACACAAGGTTAACCCTTGCCGCCATGAATATCGGAAGTAAACGGAAGAGAGTAGAAGACAGGACAGATAAATAGTAAGAGATAAAGACGAAGATGTAGGGAGAGAGAGATAGGAAAAGGCGACTGCCGATTTCCCCTGGGTGGGTCAGCCCAGGGGTGCCGTCTACGTGAAGCCAGGGCCAAAGGGGTGTGTTGCCTCTGCCGGGGGGCCTTAACGGTCCAATCACCCAGCGTCGGCTCAACCCCCAGGATCCCCTTTTCCCCGGACACGGCAAAGCCACGCACGGCTAGGCGTGGGAGGGAGTAGAAACTCCCCCGTTAGCTCGGGTCCGTGGTGTCGCTACACACCAAACGCCTACTTGCGCAGGCGCCCCTGCGGGGTGCATCAGTGACAAGTCCACAGGTTCACTTTCTGCTGAATATAGTGGAGTGGCTAGATCTGTGGCAGTCCCTAAGATTTGACGCAGGTGTGCTCACAAGAGAGACTCACAGTGCCCTCCGTCTCACGACAGAAACCTTAGTAAAGGTTGCTGAGTATTGCCTGAATGAGCTGAACTTTGATTATGTGCTTTTAGGGAAGTTTCAGACGGACTCTTTGGAAGAGAGGTTCGGCAAATACCGCCAACTCTCCGGTGCTCAGTACCACATTTCCATCAGACAAGTGTATGAGTCTGAGCGAAAGCTTCGTCTGCAGAACGTTCTGGAGCTCCCAGAAATGGAGGCTGCAGCAGACTCGGTGGCAGTGAATAATGCTGTACTTGATGATTTTGAGATTGAAATAACGGATGAGGACTATGACGTGAAGGTGCCAAATCTCCCAGCAATCACATACGTTGCTGGCTACTGCGCCCATGCTGCATTCAAGAAGCTTTTGTGCATGGCTTACAAAGAAAGTTTAATGCTGGATGACGACATTGAAGTTGAAGGCGGAGAGTTGATCAAGTCCATGACACGTGGTGGTCTCAAGTTTCCGCAGCCTGCCATAATAAATGCCGTTGTTACTGCGGAAATAGTTCTTGACAAACTGAGGAGCGAACAGCATGCACAGCAATTTCATGCGTTACCGAATCAAAAGGAGGCTCTCTTGGCACTCACTCATGATGCGATAAACAACAATGTTGACTTTGATGTGTGTGAAAATGGGCACAGTCCCCAGTTGGTAATGCATTATGTCCTAAGTGCAGCAGCAAACACGCTTTTGAATAACCTGTGCAAACGAAAAAATGATCAGTTGGTTGTTGAAAAGGCCGCAAGAGATAAAGAGCGAAAATTGAAGACATTGAAGAAGTGACTACTCTGCTTGTGGGTGTTGGCTTGTGACTGTTGTTCTTTTTTTATGCGAGAGTTTAGAAACTGATTTTTCATTGTATTTTCATATTCTGCATCTTTTCTTGTGTGTACTGAGAAATTTGTGGCAGCCTTCACGTATTGTATTTTCATATTCTGCATCTTTTCTTGTGTGTACTGAGAAATTTGTGGCAGCCTTCACGTATTTCATATGAGTTATTGTTGTAGCAGTTTGATAACCTTTTGCTGGCTGTTTCTTTTTCCTAAAATAAAACATGACTTGTCAAAATCGCGTGCGTGGTCCTTAAAAATTATTACGAACGTGTTTTCGTACACCTGCGCATCGATACAAAATCAGTAATGATATGCCTGAATGTTACTCGTTATACGATCAAGGAAACCAGAAGAAACATTCATTTAAACTCTGTGCAATTAAACCACGATTCTGCGACCGAGTAAAACGTTTATTGGAGCCGACTGAAAAAAAAAAAAAACGTCACTGGCCCTTCCTCAGCTTCGAAAGCCTTCAGGCGCACGCGGAACTGCGTCGGAAAGCTGTGCGCACGCGCAAGCCGAACCTCCAGAGCCGTCGTAGTGCGGTGACGTCATGGAGCCGTGGAGGGGCCTTAAAAAATCTAGGTGGTGTTGGCCTAACCGATCCGTTAGGCCTAGCGAGGGCTTCGGCCGCCTCAGACCGCGCCGTCGACCCCGTCGCGAGCAAAATGACGGCGCCAGGCCCCTCACCCATAGACACCTCCCCACCAGGGGACTTTCAACCGATTCTCGACAGGAGTTCGGGACGAATGGCCATCGCCGTCGCTGGAACTTCAATCGATGAGACGCCGGACGACACCGCCGGCTGGGTGGTGGCCACCCAGCGCGGCAAAACCTCGAGCAGCGCAGAAACTCCGCTTCAAGTTTCAGCACCGACACCAGGTAAGAGGGCAGCCCCGCCAACCCAGGCCCAGATTATCAGGAGAGTCAATGCAAACTTCGCGAAGACGGCACGCATGCCTTTCGTGCTGAGAGGCGAGTACAAGATTGTGGTCAGGCCCCACGGGGGACTACTTGTTGGCAAAGTAATGATGCCAGAACTCGTGCGAGCCATAGCGAGTGTGGCAAAGGTGAGCAGCGAAGAAATCCAAAGGGACAAGGTCTGCCCGAACGTGGCCTAGAACATTATCGTAATAAGCACGCCAGAACAGGCACGGGTCAGCCAATATGCGAGCATCCGAGCCCTGGGAATCAGCGGGCAGGCGTGTGAGGTGTTTGCTTATGCGGCAGCACCGGAAAACATGATAAAGAGCATTGTTGGAGGCATACCGCTCAGCGAGACGCCCGAAATGATCCGAACGAATGTCGTCAACGACTACAATGACACGGAGCTCGAAGCACACCGCAATGGAACCTCGCACGCGGTGACCATGCTATTCAACGGTAACAAAGTTCCAGCCTACATAAAGTACTGCGGAGCCTTAATTCAGTGCAAGATCTACCGGCAACACAAGGAAGTGTGTAAAACGTGCGGCCAACTAGGGCACCGCAGGGACGTGTGCCCCCGGCCAAATGTAAAAATATGCTTCGCGTGCGGGAAGACGAACCCCCAGTGACGACCGCGAGGAGTGCAACCCCCCCTGCAAACTATGCGGCGGATCACACCCCACGGACACGGGAAACGGTGCGAACAAGTTCAAGACGCCATTCCTGATGCGCAAACGCAAGACGGCGACCGAAAAGGTGGGAAAATCCGGCCAGAAAGGAAGACTCTCCCGCGCTCCCCAAGAGCGCACAGAGGGAGAGGAGTAACAGCCGCAGCGAGAGTAGGAGGAGAGCGCGCAGCCGCGAGCGCTCGGTGAGCCGCAACAGGCAGTGCAGCGTCTCCTGCAATCGCACGTGGACTGACGTCGTCAAAGGTGGAGCCAAGAGCAAAAAGGACGCAAAAACTCGCCAATGCTCGCGCACGCCAGCGAGCAAACCGCAGAACAACCCGCTAACAGCCAAGATGTTGCAGCTCGAGAGCACTATCAAGCTGATGCAAGAATCCATGAGGGAGCAGCAAGAGACCATAAGACAATAAGCGGAAGTGATCACGAGACTCACCTCGCAACAGCCCAGGTCGGGCACGCAGTGGAATGTAAGCGTTTCATCAACAGCGACGCTCGCCCTATCGAACCCGACGGCCATGCCGCCGCCACCACCGCCGGTGCGAGGGACAGATAAAACCCCCAGGCAAAAGAAAGCCCGTCGCAGCTCGGTGAACAAGTCGGACTAGGAAGAGGACCTGAACATGGACAACGACGCAGACGAAACCGCATCCGTCTCGTCGATCTCAACGCAGCACTCCAGGGCATTAGAGGGCCAGGAAGGACTGAACTGCGGAGCCAGATTTAAGAAAATCTACAACCGAATAAACAGGCAAGACCATCGCATTAGCGAGATTTCCCAAAAGGTGGACAACGTGGCGTCGGCAATGACCAAGTTCAAAGCAAGGGTAGAAGCCCGCATAACTATGGGCTTTGAAGAGATGAAACTCTTCATGGTTCAACTACTCAAAGGAGAGCTGAACTCCCTCGGCCTCAGTAATCACAACACACCTGGATCCTTGCCCAACTATGGACAAAACAACTAATCAAGCCAAACTCAAAGTATAGCACTGGAACGCCAACGACCCCCGGTGTGGCAAGGCAATACTGCAACAGCATATAACACTCATGGCCGCACCCCGGACGTGATTATTGTCGAAGAAACGCACATGGAAGAGATCCCGAAACTCCTGGGGTATCACGTTCGTACCTCGCCTCCCAGCGCATGCACCAGCAACGTCGGTGCAGCGTAGGGGGTCTGCACCTTCGTCCGCAATGGTCTCACCCTCATCAAGCTCGACCGCTTCCTCGACTGCAACACAGCCCTAGAGCTGTACGCAGTCGAGGTCGAGATCGGAAGGAAGAAGCAGGAATCCGTCTTCCTGGTAAACGCCTACAGCAGCACGCAACATCGCGGCCAGCGCTTCAAGATGCTGTTTCACAAAGGCAGGCAAAAAGCCGTAGACGTACCGGTGCTCGTGGCGGGAGACTTCAACTCTTCACAAGCAACTGGGCTACCCTCGCACAACAGCTAAGGGACGAAGTCTGCTCAAAGAAGCTGAAAAGGCGGAGTTTGAGCTTCTCTCAGACCTGCAACAGCCGTCGCGCATCGGCACCTCGATCACTAGGGACACCACCCCGAACCTCGTCTTCGCACACCTCCTTGACGACAGACCGGTGAGCTGGCGTAAGACGGGACACAACCTGGGCAGTGACCATTATATCATATAAGTGGAAATCCCGCTGAAGATTCGGAGCAAACTGCCCCCGACTTGGAAACAAAAGCTCACGAACTGGAACACATTCCGCCAGCAAGAGATCGCGCCCACCATCAAAGACCTCGAAGAGTGGACGCGAAGCCTGGTAGACGCCACAGAACGTGCGAGCACAGAAATAGAGACAGATAACATGACCTCACCCATGGACCCCAAGCTGGCACACCTGATCGAAGTGCGCCAATCCCTTCAACACCAATGGAAACGAATGCGTCACAGCAGGACGCTGCAAAAACGCATCGCCCACCTAGGCAGGGAAATCGAAAAGTAGAGTAGACTGCTCTTCGCGCAGCAGTGGCACGCCATCTGCAACGAGGCGGACGGCAAACTCCACACCAGCTGCTTGTGGAAGCTGCTACGACACCTGCGCGACGAGACGCAGAGTAAATCATACCAGCAACATAGGCTGGCGCAGATCCTGCTCGCAGTGATAAAGAAGCACAGAGAAGACGAGGTGGGCGGATGCCTCAACAACCAATACTTCCCAACCAGCGCGCAGACCCGACACCCGCATTACGCGGGACCGGGAAATGCCACACTTGACGCGGCCATAGAAGAGTGGGAGGTCCGCCACGCAGTGCAGGTGTTCAACTGCAAGTCTGCAGCGGGACCGGACCTGATACACAACAAGGCCCTGCTCAATCTCAACGACACGGCTAACACGGCCCTTACTGGGTAATACAAGTGCTGGCATTCAGACATCCTGCCAAAGCAGTGGCGCACGGCCCGCACAATACTGATCCCCAAGCCGAATAAGCGGCCCGGCATCGAGAACTTCCGCCAGATCTCCCTCACGTCGTGCGTGGGCAAGGTACAGTGTAGACCGCTTATAACGTAAGTCAAGGAAGTTGTAAAAATCCGCGCTATAAGCGGTACCACATTATAACCAAAGCATGCTTTTTTCGGCCTTTGCTTATGTCAAAAGGGCAACCCACCTTTCAAAAGCAATTTACTACACTTTTCACTCGCAGACGCATTCAACACAATCACAACACCGCACGGATACAAAGTTCTCCAGTCCGGCATCAGCGGAAGAACGCCGTCATTTTTGTCTGGCGATGCTTGCGAACAGCGCTGCGAACAATGTCGCCCTCCACAAAGCTTAAGCACTCAAGCGATTTCTCGCTCAAACTGTTTTTCGCGCAGTACGTTTTCACTTTAGCGAGGTATTCCAATGCGTCTTTGCACAGGAAATCTGGTTCTGGCGTCGGGTCGACATCGTCTTCGTCGTACGACTTGTCGTCCGTTGCAACCTCCGCACTATCGCGCACCGCTGCGACGATCGCGTCATCTGTGCTCGCTTCCTCGCAGACAGAAAGCTCCGACTCCCCGGCATCGACAAATTCTTGGAAAATGTCGGTGGTGGTTACAAAGTTGCTGTCAACGAGGCAGAACCACACGTCGTCAGTGTTGAGGGTCTCATCGGCGAGCGACGCTCTGCTCATCGTCTTCCAGAGCCTCTGCATTGCGCACGAAGCCTGCCCTCTTGAAACACTTGCTTATGGTATCGGCCTTTACCTGCCACCATGAAGCGACCACCATGTCAATTGCGCCTCTTAAGTTCACTTTAAGAGGCTGCTGCTGCTGCACGCTCAGCAAAACTCTTTCACAAATGCGCTTTTTGTACAGCGCCTTTACGGTTGCGATGACACCCTGGTCGAGAGGTTGACTTTTTGCTGTAGTGTTGGCAGGTAAAAACTTTAGGTTGACTGCGGTCAACTTCGGCTTGACGTTGTGGGCCGTGCAGTTGTCGAGGATAAGCACGACCCGCCGCTTCTCTGCCACCATATCCTCATCAAACTTGCAAAGCCAGCTGGTGAACAAATCCTGCGTCATCCACGCCTTTTTATTGGCTTTGTAGGTCACTGGCAGGCACTCTCGCTTTTTAAAGCAATGTGGCCTTGCCGATTTAGCTATGACAAAGAGGCAGCGCTTGTCGCTCCCGTCCGAATTGGCGCAAAACAATACAGTTATGCGCTCCTTTGGGACCTTGCGGCTGGAGCAGGCTTCCCCTTTCAGTGCAAGCGTGCGGTTGGGCAAAAGATTATAAAATAAACCAGCTTCATCGGCATTATAAATGTCTCTGTCAGTATAGGTCGACAGCATACTCTCCAAGTTCAAGCGAAGCCAGACTTCGATAGACTCGTCGTCGACAGCGCCGCTTTCTCCGCACACCCCTTTGCAGCTGATGCCATGGCGATCTTTGAAACACTGAATCTACCCGTTGAGTGGATTGAAGTCGTCATGGCCCAAAAAGAGCCCCGAGACACTTGGCCTTTTGTTGGAGCATGGGGCCACTTCCTGGGATGCTCTGAGCCCTAATTTCGCGGAACCACCTAAACAGCGCTGTGTCCACGTCTTCGTATTTTGACGTACGTATTCTCTTCCGTGACAGGAAAGACGAATCTTGATGCAGTTGCTGAATAAGTGTTGGAAGAGTGGGACTATCCCTTGTCAATAGAAGACTGCTCAGGTCATTATGATTCCGAAGTCGGGTAAGAAAGCACAGGTGGATAACCTTAGACCAATTTCACTGACTTCATGTATAGGAAAACTCATGGAACACGTCATCCTTACGCGTCTCACTACCTACATTGAGGAGAACGGACTCTTCCCACATACCATGATCGGTTTCAGACCTAAACTATCAACGCAGGACATCATGTTACAAATTAAGCATCAAATACTCGACGTGGGGACCTGATCTTTAGACTTTAAGGCTATCCTTGGCCTTTATCTCACTAAGGCCTTTGATACCATCACACACAGAGCTATATTAAAGAATCTTCGGGGACTGGGGATAGGACAGCGCTCCTACGCATATGTGAGAGACTTCCTATCCAACCGCACTGCAAGAATTGCGGTCGGAGAGGCAAGGTCTGAAGAGATTGAATTGGGCAGTAGGGGGACACCACAGGGTTCGGTGCTGTCTCCCCTGTTATTTAATGTGGCGATGATTGGACTACTCACAAAACTTGACCAGATTGAGGGCCTCAGACATAGCATATACCCAGACGACATCACCTTCTGGGTGACGGGTGGGAGTGACGGCGACAATGAACACATATTACAAGAAGCTGTTGACACTGTAGAGAGATATGTAGAAGGTAAGGGGCTAAAATGTTCTCCCGAAAAGTCGGAATTACTCATTTATAGGCCCACATGCAGGGGACGCAAAAGCATACAGGAAAGGCCAGACATCACGATTTTTGCAGGGAGAAGTAAAATACGGTAGCGAACCTACGAGTTCTCGGCCTCCGTATATCTGAAAATGGGCACAATGAAGAAATTATTAGGCTATTAGAGAACAGCGTCCGCCAAACAAGCAGGCTGATCAAACGAATAGCCAACAAAAACTATGGTATGAAGGAACACAACTTAGTTCATTTAGTCCAGGCTTTTGTCGTCAGCCGCATCGTGTACGTTGCCCCATATCTTAAACTACACGCAGCCGAACAGAGCAAAATAGATTGCATCATTAGGAAAGCATATAAACAAGCAATAGGTCTACCATTAAATACGTCGAATGACAAGTTCTTGGCTCTAGGGCTACATAACATGCTCTCAGAGCTAATAGTGGCCCACACGATAGCACAAGATGATCGGTTAACCCAGAGCCCTACGGGCAGGCATATTTTTGACACAATTGGCGTCACGTACAATGTGCAACATGTGGTAAAAAAGGGCATTCCGCGGGAGGCAAGGGGGCATGTGTGGTGCCTCCATTACCTAGAAATATGCATCCTGAGCACCACCCCGCTAGGAGGATAGAAAGGGCGAAAAGCCTACATAAAAAGTTCGGCAACGTCCGGGACGTGGTCTATGTAGATGCAGCATAATACGAGAATGGCCGAAGCATGGTAATCGTAGCTACAAATATTCAAAGTAATTCCAACGTCAGTGGCAGTGTACGTACAGATAGGGCAGAAGTGGCAGAGGAGGCGGCTATAGCACTAGCAATAGCCTCCACAAAAGCCGAAGTCGTGATCAGCGACTCCAAAACCGCTGTTAAAAATAATGCCAAGAGAAGGATCTCACCGGAAGAGCTAAAAATTCTGGCAAACTTTTGCGACGAGCGGGTTGTTCATATTGTATGGGCACCTGCTCACTCCTCCCTCCCCGGAAACGAAATCGCGCATGACCTGGCTCGAGAACTGGCCGGCCGAACAGGCGCAGCGCGAAGTCCGGGGGCGGAGAGGGACCGCATGATTAGTTATGAAGAGATCACAAAACACTACAGGCTAGGAAGGGTCCGATTCCCCCCGGCACATACCTCGCTCAACAAGCAGCAGGCGACGTCATGGCACCTCTTACAAACCAACACGTTCCCAAACCCAGTAACTTTTCACTACATCTACCCAGAGATATACTCAGATTTGTGTAAGTTCTGCAATCAAAGGGCAGATCTTAATAATATAGTGTTGGCTTGCCCCTCAGTGACAGGGCAATATCAAAAATACAGCAATGGAGAGCAGTGGAAGACTGCACTGCTAAGCGCAGACCCAGAAGTGCAACTCGACGTCCTTCGGCAAGCCGAGGATGCCGCCAGAGCTCAAGGACTCATGGCTGCCACATAGGGGAAGGAGACAATTCTTCCACATCTTGCCGCTTTTTTTTTCTTTAATAAAGTTATTTCCTCCTCCAACTTGCCCATCAAAAGGTTCTTTCCGTGTAGAATATTACAACTGACTTGCAGAACTGCCAAAAATGTCATCGCATAGATATGCTATATGTTATACGCTTGAATGCTGTTCCTAATGTAAAAGTACGATTTTTGGAAAAACTTGACCAATATGCCTAAATTAGTGCTTCTTATTAAATCAAATTATGAACCTTCTTTATATTCAGTATGCATCAGTGCATATTAAAAAGCATTTGCTCCCCCCCCTCTTTCTTCTTTAGTCAAGTAAGTTTGCAGCTTAACATAGATGTTAGCTATTACTGGTCCGATCTAACTGTACCGTCATTTTTTATTGTATAATCGCTGTTAGCTCTCAACTGAAAATTACTGCTAAGTAATATTTCATAAAATTTAAGAAAGCAAACAGTTATTTATTGTAGATGGTCACCCACAACATGATCTAGTGGGGCTTGCCTGCTGACCTGGAGACCGCGAAATCAAATTCCGGCAATGGTGGCCATATTTCAATGGAGGGGAAATGCTAGAGACCTCTTATACAGATGCCAATTAAAAAATCCCAGATGTTCAACATTTCTGGTGTCCTCATCTATACCATACCTGAATCATATCATTGGTTTGAGGGCATAAAAGGCTGAACAATTGCATTTAATTTATATGGTCATACAGGAGTGAGTTCTCAATTGTGTGCAGACAAATTATTACTTCACAAGTGGCAGCGTAGTTGCAAATGATATGTGAAAGTTTCAACTCTCAATGAAGCTATAATAAGTTTTTTTTTTTCCCCTCTAAGACCCGCAGGCTATGTACACTCACTCCTCCAGGAAGCCCTGGACCGTTGCTCTAACTACAGCAGCTACAAGGAGGCACTTGAGGACAGTGGGATTGGTGAATCTGTTCCCCCATGTGTTTCTGCTGGACATGACAGGCCTTCCAAAGATGACCTGATTGCTGTGCATTGCTCCCACTTTAACCAGCCAGGCTGACCAGATGCGAGGGCAAGCTTGAGGAGCATAGGCAGCAATTTTTTTGGGGGGGGGGGGGGGGCATCAACTTTATCTGAATGTTGAGCCAGGCAGGCAGATGTGGTCAAGCGTCATGTGCTATGTATTCCATTAGGAATTTGGGGGGGGTGAACACACACTCGGTGTGCCACCCCCCTGGCTACGCCGCTGCCTAGCCTGCATGGCATGTTTGCTTAGATGTTCTTTTTTCACTCTCGGGCAAACTTCTTTTGGCTGTGCGCCTACTATTGGCATCACTTCAAAAGTGGCACCCAACCACCATTACGGGAACGTCTGATGCATATCTCCTGCAGAATATTGGGCAAATAATGATCAAGTTGACAATATGCTCAGATGCAATGTTTTTCGACCATCTTTGCAAAAGATGGTTCTGTGTGGTCACCAACGGCTCAACAAGATCGCTCGCAATGATGTGTATTCAGTGCTGCAAATCGATGACACAATGGCCTGCAAGAAGCAGAATGCATCTCTGTGTTTGGAGTACTAGAAAGTACCGATGCCTGATGATGCTCGACCAAAGACAGCCTTTGCCACACATGACAGCTCGCGCGAGTTCGCCATGCCGTTCGGACTGCGTGATTTGCCCATGATCGTCAACTGCATGATGAATACCCTTCTGCGTAACCTGAAATGCTACACTGACTTGTGCTTCCAGGGCGACGTCGTTTCACTCTCGACTGATCCATGCATCTTTAAGTGTGCGGCATGTTTTCACACATTTTACCTACGGCGCCCTGATTTGCAGCAGAACAGCTGACAATCATGGGCTAAGTCGTGTACGAGGGCAACCTTCGGGCCTTGGCCATGTTTCCCAAACCTACATCCGTCAAAAAACTATCCAGTTTTGTAGGAGCGTGTATGTCCTTTCGGCACTTCATACAAAACTTTGCCACCATCATATCGCCCCTGAAAAATCTCCATGGAAAAGGCAGAGTTCGTTCTTTTGTTCCAAAAAGTTTAACTCTCCTGCTGCATTCCCTTGATGAAAACAGATAATCTATTTCAATAATCAATATACATGCTTCTAAGAGTTTGTTTGTTACATAACGTACATAATCTTGAAGTCAGCTCACAGTTCTGCAATCTGTGATGAAATGATTCTACCTGCCCAAGACCATGCATCGTGTAGAGGGAAAGAGCTAATCCAGCAAATGAACACAGAGTACAACACGCAATGCGAAGGTGCGTAGTGTTTCCTGCTTGAAATACCGTGTAATGCACCAAATGAAAATAACCGGTATGAAGCTGACCCATAGGTATGCTATCGTATGCTTTCATTAGAGCGTAAACAATGCACCATGAAATATTTTTATGGTAAGGAACTGCTTGATTATGCAAGGACTCCGAAGAAGTAACGAATTGATTCTTTGCTTCAGGCATTGTCATTTTGTCTTAATTCCTGCTTGGTGGTTATATAAGAAAACTTAAGAGACCATCACTTGGTAAAGATTGTGCACAGGAAATACCTACAATGAATATCCACTATCTGGTCGCCAACGCGCCTTCACCGTAATCGCTTGAGCGTTGTCCTAGAGATGCTTTACTGACCATCACTTTCTGAACTTTTATGCAATGCCCTGCTAGCACATGCAATCGCGGGCGTCTCAAAAGAACATGACTCTTCTCCAAGTCAAGAATATGCGCGCAGCTTGTTCAAAATCACAACACTGCTGCCACGCTCAACAAATCCCGAGGCAGCACGGTGCTTATGATACATTACTCAGTTAAAGAAATTTCACGCGAGCACATTATTCTCATTTGATTTTGGCTCAGTATTGCATTGTACGGATGCCAGGAGACACTGCTCTCGCATTCATGTTAAAGTTCACGTTTTACCCAGGCGATGTGCAAATAAAGCATTGTGTGAAGAGTACTCGTAATGTGTGCACGTTCATCCTTTTCTTCTGCGCTTCGCACCAACCCGCGTGTCCGGGCTGGACGGCGTTCCCACCGGTTGCATTAGTCACAGCTGGTCTTCGCCTACTGCTGCACTCGAGACTGCCAGCTCACAACACAGCACACACGACCAGTGGAACCTTCATGCTCTGAAGCCTTCCCTATTTTTTGTACAAGTCGTTGTCCTGTCACTGCAGAACAATCCAATCATCTTCTGACCTTAAAGGTAAGAGCGTATGACAGGGTTCGTAGCGGTCCTTGAAACCCTTGAGGAATTTGATACTAGCATTTTCAAGGCCTTGAAAACCCTTGAATTTTTTCAGGTCCTTAAATTTCCTTGAATCTCGTCAATAGGCTTCGGTTCAGCCAGTTTTAGCGGATTCCGCTTGAACGTCTGGCAACTATGTACTGGAGCCAGCAAGGCATCCAATCCAATCCACTCCTGTAGCTACTGCGCAGTACGACAGTTTGGCGTGGTTGCAGCGGTAGCGACGACCAAAGCTAAGCCGGTGTAGTGGGAAAGATGGTCTGTGGATAGTCCAAGTCGTCTTCTGCAGCTGCAATACGCCGGGAAAATGCAACTTCCAGCACGCGTGGTTAACCGGTGCTGCTTATAAAGAGTGGATTTCTCCGGACACATCGAACTCGCATCGAGCTAAGTGCAAGGTATGTGCAAAAACATTTGACGTGTCGTCAATGGGGGAGTCTGCCCTCAAAAGTCACATGAAAAGTGCAAAGCATGTGGAGAACATGACAGCAACCACAGCTCATAGTACTGTGCGGAGCCACTTCACAGCTGTTGAGAAGCAACGCGTCGAGCCAACTCCTTCAAGTTCAACGTCGTCGGATGTGAGCAGCCTGTGCAAAGCTCATGAGAGTGTGGTCGACGCAGAGATACTGTGGACCCTGAAAATGGTCACGGCGCACTACTCCAAGGCGCGTCACGGCGCGTTGATCATGGCTAGGGTGCATAAGCCCATCATATTTATTGTGCGCTAATGAAGTGAACGTGTCTACGGCAGTTTGATATGCTGTACGTTTCATTTTGAACAGCTACAGTATTGTTATTCATTATGACTACTATCAGAGACGTTTTGTCCTTGCGAGTGGTCGAGTGTACGCTGGTGTGTGCATTCGCGCCGGCACCCATCTTTCTATAAAACTACCATGACACTCAAGTTGATGCGTGTTTGTGTGCAGCATGTTACATCATCATAGGTAGGAATCGCAAAGGTTGCCTTACACTTAGGTGTTCATGCAGCTCGTTTGGTAAAATTTAAACTTGCGGTATACACCTGCAACATAAATTGCCAAATGCGGTTGGAACTCGAGCACTTTATGCCATTCGTTAAATGTGAACTGTATTTTCGAACGAATATTTCATGGCTAATTGCGACCGAATCGCTATACCTTACTGTGCGGGCGCCAATTCGGTCATTCTTCTGCTTTCTTCTAGTTAACATATTTTCTAAATATTTTCTAAAATATAAATATTTTCTAAATATTTTCTAAAATATAAATATTTTCTTCTAGTTAACACTAAAATTTTGCTTTACAATGCTTCAGTGTTTTTGATTCTACAATACTGCAACCTTGTCTGGGGCACAACTACAAAGAAATCCCTAACAAAATTGTACTTACTCCAAAAAAGAACTATGCGCTTCATTGCCAACGTTCCACGCTTATTTTCTACGAAAGATCTGTTCATAAAGTTTGATACTCAACCTGTGTTCGTTTTATTTGATTATTGCTTAATTTTAACCTACAAGTCATACCTAAAGTCCAATTATTCTATTATGCTTTCGCTGGCTGATTTGGATGTAAATCGCAGTATTCCTCATACTAGGCATAAGAAAAAATGGCATGTCCCTACACCTCGAAACAAATATGATGAACAATCGTTGGAACATACTGTGCCAGTCATGCTTAATAAGCTTACAAAGGCCGATTTTGATCCCCTGTGCAACTCTAATCAAGAAATAAGACTATTTTGTCTGTCGTACCACAGAGATTTCTAACATTGTACATAATATATTTATATTTCTTTCTTTCCTTACCCTGATGTTTAAGTTGTGTGGAACATGGTACGAAAAAGCGTATACATGTGCGTATAGAGACCAGTTTACATATACTTGTGTATGTGGCATGAAAATGTATATTCTTGAAATCTGCATTTCCATTCATAGGCACAGATTTTCTTGTGTGTACAAATATAAATATATATTGATGCTTACAAAGTTTCAGTTTTTTTTTTATTGCAAATGTATTGTTATCGCATATTACTTTGTTTTTAATGTGTTGCGCCTATTCTTTCTTTGCAATGTGTTGCTGTCATTTGTAAAGGGGGCAGGACCTCTGTCAAGCTGTAGTAGCTTTTTGTCCGGTCCCCTCGCTTTCAAGTGTGAAGAGAAATAAAAATTGAATTAGTCGAGGCGTTTGAGCACCATTGATTTTACTGTGCTTGTTATCACTATGTTTAAATTTTGTTTTCGTTTATTAAATATTCTACCCACCTCGCACAACCTTCATGTTGAAACCTTCTTATATTTCACTTTTTTTCAAACATAAACATATTTCCGTTTTTTTTTTTCGTTAGACAGCCTGTGATGCTCAAGTGAGAAGTAATGCATTTTTAGCCAACCAGAATCATTGATACTAATGGCCATAGTTTAGCAGTACACAATGATAATTTAGTGACAATAGTTTCTGACATTTTAGATATAATCATTCCAATGTGAGCAGCCTGAAGAAAGCTTCATTAGTTGCATTTGAAATCAAATTTATATTTTAATTTTATTTCTTACAATGCACCATGCATGAGCGCAATTCAAGCATGGTTTTGACACATCTACGATGTGGAAATTGCATATAATTTCATAAGGTTGCAACTGTGTTCGTCAAGATTATCAAAAAAGTTTTTCTTGTAACATCTCTAGTTTGTGTACATCTGGCTAGTTTAACGTTCCTGTCACACAGGCACCCGCAAAGACCGTTTAACTCCCTCGTCCTATTGACAACGAAGATGCGGTCCGTGTCACACGGGCACTCTTACACAAATGAAGGTAAACGGAGCATTTAGCAAAGGTATTCAGCGATCTCCCTTCGCAGTGAAACGAGGTACTCTCGTCCCCAGCAGTTTAGAGGTCAGACAAAAATTTCGAGCCCTAAAGTGGCCACAGCGAACACGGACGCCCTACACACTGTGCCTCACCAGTAGCGCCGGCGGGCGCCATTGAAAACAAATATTTCGTCGATGTGCGTGCTTGTGATTGTCGCCGTGTTGATGTTTAAGAAATGACCGACAACGCTGCAACATCATCACCTGCCTCGTTGGCTGCAGAAATGAGTAATGGGACCCCACCAAATCTAAGAGTACCCTGCAGCGAAAATGACACTTGGGTGTTGATTAGAATCTGGGAGGACCACCTTCCTGAGCGTCGAGGAGAAAAACACAACGCCAGAGTGTATGACACCATTGTCGCCGCTCTTGCACAAATGGGTATTTTGAGAACGCGCCGACAAGTGCAAAACAAAAATTGACATCCTCACGCAGAAGTACAGGTGAGTTCGCAGACTGATGAATGCATACAGCAGAAAAGCATGTGTGTTCCTAACAGGTGGTGTGTGGTCGTGTGCTAACCCGTGTAAGTTTCTGTTGGCACTTCCCATTGATGCTATTGCACGAAGCACATTTCGTTACAAGGAGTTATTTTGAGGGGCTAATTCTGTGTAGATATTCTATCATTGCGTTGCGTGATTTCTGCGTGTCAATGCTCAACTTTGTTTATCTGGAATGAAGCAATAGCAAGTACAGCTCGTGCGCATTATCTGGCTTAAAAAAAAAAGTGCATTCGGGTCACCATAAACATCGAAGTATTCGACTGATTACCTGCGTACGCATCCTATCTTATCTTTTAGGACTGCCATATATGTGAGCATTGGTAAGCAACCTAGGAAATGAGCTATATGATTGAGTAAAGTTGCGTGCACGAGCTACTAGTCTTTATTCAGGTCTTCATTCTGAAACATCAAAAATAGCTTGCGGTTGCCTTGCAAACATTGTTCACCGTTTTCATTTTTTGCATGATGCAACAGCACAGGCTTGCACGTCTACGCAAGAAAATAAAAAACAAAAGTTGCTAACTGTGACGTGGAGCTTGCCACGAATGTATAATGCAGCCCACCCACCTGCTAGGAAATGAACGGAAAGTTACATAGCAAGTCCAGAGAGAATGTGGTTATACATTACATCACTGCTTTTCTAATGGTAAATTGTGTTATCAGGAAAGAAGCCCGGGAGAAAACTACCGGATCTGCACCCAGTGCCTGGCCGTTTTTCGTGGAACTACACAGGTTTCTGGGCACACCGCCCATAAATGACCGCTCTCTCGTGCAAGGGAGTTGCCCTTCACCAAGGGGAAATGTCGATGAGGTATGTAAATCATTTGTATAAGATGTCATTACGATAATAACTAAAAATTGTCGGTGCCACGACAAATTGGCGATTGCAGAATGCAACCTAGCAATTCAACACTCCAAACTTAGCTCTAAATTGTAATGTCAATTGTGATTATAGACTCCACTCAAGGGCATTTATTATCTACAAGCAATGAAAACAATAAAAACACAGCATGGGATGAAACTATTGCACTAATGTGCCCTCAAAGAACAAGATTTTTGTCGCAACTAAAGCTTGGAGTACGTCTCTCTGAGGTTAATCAATATGATTAGTTCATTTTTTTACATGCTTCATTCTTGCGACACTTCAAGAGTGTGCAACATCATAAATGCCACATTAGGCTGAAAGCAGCTTGATGTTGTGGAACACACTAACAGATTTTTGTCTTTCAGATTATTCGGAGTATATCGGCGGGGTCAAGTGTGTCTGCAGATGAAAACGGGGCTACTGAAAGTTGCTCCTCGACAGATGCCTGCAGCAGTGCCTCGGACCTGCAGCAGGATCCCCAGCCTAGCACCAGCCAGGCTGGCACCAGCACGAGCCAGACACAAGGGAATCGTCGAGCGCAAAAGAGAAAGCGGATGTCCGCTAATGAAAAATTTCAGAGTGCGCTGCTTGAACAGCAAGCGAACCTCATTGCAGCACTGAAGAATGCCACGCAGGTTGAGCAGGGTCTGCATGAGCGGCAGGTGGCAACACAAGAAAAACTCGTGGACCTATTTTCAAAATATTTCAATAAATAAGTTTCTCTAATTACCTCAATAAACATTTGTTTCTTTCAGGCCCCTATTGTTTGAGTAGTATACATACTGATGTGTTCACTGGTTGAACTGCAGACAATTATTAAGGGCACAACACGTTGTTATTATTACAGACACATTTCTAACATAAAGATCAGTCTCGTCTCGACCGCCGAAGAGAGCAGACGTGTTTTTCGGTCGGTCCCCGACCGGTTTTCCTGGAGGAGCACGCGAGCGTCTAGTGAGGCGCCGTACCTTACGGGCGCTTCCATGCTTCCATTTTTTTTTTTTCTCCCCCAGTTTTTTATTTTGATAGCTTTTGCGCACACCCGTGCGCCGTTTTAATTTTTTCCTCCCTCCCTTGTCCTATTGAGCCATTTTTTGTCTCAAGCCCTGTTCAGGGCTATCAAGATATTGAGGAAATGTAGAGCCCTCTCATCTCCCCTTAGTTCTTCTTTTTTTTTTTTTAATCTGTAATGACCTCGCCTAGTACGGCCCATCGCCTCTACCAGTAATGACGGACACCCCTTCTAAGGACGCTCCTGACGAGATCACCCTCTGCGCGAGCCTGCATGCTACTGCAACGAGCCGCCCCAGCTCACCCAAACAATCGCCTGCGGCCCCGATGATTACCCGGGCTCGTAAACTGAAGGCTGCTGCCAATCGTCTTCAAAAGCACTCATCTACCAGCACCCCAACTTCTCGGCCCCATGTACGAAGGATCGGGAAACTGTTGCCACCACGCCGGCGTCAGGCACCAACAATCAAGGCCGCCACCACGAAAAGCGCGAAGCTAACGGCCGCAGACGAGGAGGCCGCCGCCGCCATTTCCTTAGTACCACAGCCTTCCCAACTCCATCTTGTACCCACACTACAAGAGGGAAGCAAGGCTGAGCTGCAGGACTACCAAGAATCGGTCGCATCAACACCGGCAGACAGCGAGGAACAGGCCAGTACCGATTCCTCCTCGCCCACATCATCCTCCTCTTGGGAGCACAACACGCCTCCGTCCTCCTCTCCGTCCCTGTCGCCCTCCCCAAAGGGTCTGGCCCTTTTCAGAACCGGAATCTGCGCTGACGGACCAGGCCGCCAACGAGCAACACAACAGGCGTCGTTTGCAGCTCCCCCCAAGCGAGCGCGCGCTCACTCTGCGCCGCCGGCAACCACTTTCTGCCCTTGCCTGCTGGCTGGGCAAGCCTGCCGCGCCGGGCGTCAAGAAGACCTGTTCGGAGAGGGGTGTGCACGTAGTGCTGTCTCTCCCCTTTTTCCAGGCGAAGGAACGCGCATGACCTCTACTGGAAGGGCAACCGAGGCAACATTGGAGTCTCTTGCGCAAGCGGGAGCCTCCCAGACCGCCACAGGAAATCCCACCCTCCTCGAGCCTTCCCCACCTTCTTCCGGTCACGCAACCCGTCCGACCCGTCCTCCAGAGAGAGCGGCCTCTCCGGTGTCTGATGGGGTGGTTTGTTTACCTCCCACCTCCTCGCCACAACAACAGCACTCTCCTCCACTCTCCCGCTCAAAGGAGAGCACGGGCGCGTCGTCTGCTACGGCCGCAGCTCCTCCGAACTCTGCCGCTAGCACCGCGCCACACCCTCCTTCTGCTTTCGGCCCCATGCGCCCACTGACGGTGGACGCCTCTACCGAAGCAGATTATGAAGAGGCCCGACGCAAGCATCAGCAGAAAAACGGATTTCCGTGCCAGGCATCAACAGCTACAAATGCCCCTTCCAGTAGGCAGCCAGCCAGTGCAGCTCCCCCAAGCAAGGGAAAGGGGCCCCGCCAGAAACCAGGTCGCCGCCAGCACCAACTCGATATTATCGAACACCTGGTCGCG
Organism: Rhipicephalus microplus; assembly: GCF_043290135.1. NCBI lineage: Eukaryota > Metazoa > Arthropoda > Arachnida > Ixodida > Ixodidae > Rhipicephalus > Rhipicephalus microplus. The sequence continues at coordinate 8,594,367 of NW_027464594.1, forward strand.
AATGAGCCCCGCCGCACCTCTGCCACCATCCTCTACCGCCCCAAGGGCAGGAAGAACAACTTCCTCTCCCTCAGCCGCGACGCAATTGCAGCACAGCTCTCGAAGGTGCCCGGCACGAAGCGTGTGCGCATTAACTTCAGCGGCAACGTTGTTGCGGTTGACACCACACCCGGAGCTGACACCTCCGCTCTCCTGGCAGTGGAAAGCATCGGGAATGTGGCTGTCAACGCCAAGACCGCCAACAAAGGAACCTGTACCGGCGTACTTCACGGCGTTGACGCGGCTTTTGACGAGGAGGTCCTCAAAAACAACATAGAGAGCTCTGCTCCCATACTCTCTTGTGCCCGTACCGGACGCAATGTCCTTCTCCGATTTGTGGGTAACGCACCGCCACCTGAGGTGGCGTTATTTAAGCAGACCCGCCCTGTACGTTGTCGTCGTCGCCGCCCTCATGCGACGTGCACCAGCTCCCCACGCTGTTCGCGCTGTGGCGGCGACCACGCCCGCGCCGACTGCGTTGCACCCGGCCCCAAGTGCCTACACTGCGGCGGCCCACATCCCGCCACCGAGCCCCGATGCCCTCGCTGGCAACACGAGAGGAAGGTGCTAGAAATCATGGCCTCTGCGGACCCGCCCCTCTCTCGTCGTGAGGCCGAGAGGAACCTTAAGAGCGAGGGAAAAGCCGTGCCTGCTCGAGCACCGTGCACTGGTATTTCCTCGGTAGTGCAACCGGGCCGGACGTACAGCGCGGTTGTTTCGCCCCCGGCCGCCGAACCCTCGGCCCCCGACTGCGAGGTGCAAAAGGACATGGTGATTAGTGCCCTGGCCGCTGCCGTGCAGGCCCTCATCGGGACAATACCGCAATCCGGCCCTGTGTTCGAGCTGTGCAACGCGGCCCTGGCCGCCCACGCTGCCCTCAATCAACATGGCTAGCGGCAAGGTGTTTCGGCCGCGGATTCTTCAATGGAACGTTCGTTCCCTCCGCTGCCGTCACGCCGAGCTGTCTACCCAACTCCTCCGACGCGAATACGACGTCTTGCTGCTGCAGGAAACCTACGCTCGCGTCGGAACACTCAACCTACCTGGTTTTGTCGGCTATCACAGCACCACGCAGTGCGAACTTGAAGAGTGTAGCGCAGTCCGGTGCAGCGCTCCCTCGCATCCTCCCGGCACGTCGCGGGCTTCGGTTTATGTGCGCGCCGACCTCCCTCACGCTGCAGTGGACATCGAGGACATTCTCTGTGACACCCTCGAGGCCGTCGCCCTGACTGTGCGCATCGGGAGCACGGACACCAGTGTCGCTAGCGTGTACGTGCGCACATCGAACTACTCGGCACGCTGGGACACCCAATTCGTGTGCCGCCTCGCAGACCGCCTAAATCGCGACGCGGTCATCGGTGGCGACTTTAACTCTCACCACACCTCGTGGGGCAGTGGCGTGACGAACCACCGTGGGCGCGACCTTCTCGATGCCGTGCAAAAGGCCGGACTGCTCGTTATAAACACGGGTAGCTGTACTCTCGCGCGCCGTGGTGTGTCCGACAGTGCCATCGACCTGACTCTCGTGGGTGGTACGTGTAAATATGAGTGGCAACGTGCACCGGACTCTCAGGGCTCCGACCACTACCCCATCGTGGTCACACCCCCCTCAGCTTACATCAGGTACACTCGGACCTACAGTGTTGTGAAGTGGACTCGCTTCAGAGAACTGTGTGCTAGAGTGCCAGTCTCTGCAGACTTCTTCACCGCGCTGGCCGAGTGTCACGACGCAGCTACCACCCACTGCACCGTGCCTGCGGGCACCCCCGCACCAGACATCAGCCTCCTCAACCTTCGCGCCGCGCTTCGCAGGGCGCAGATTGTGGCGGTGCGCTCGCAGAAGGCGGAACATTGGCGTGCCTATAACTGTATTGACGCGGTGTGCCGCAGGCACGCCAGACGCCGTCGCAACCAGAGCTGGGGGAGCCTCTGCTCGTCACTAGATGACCCTCAGAACCACGCCCAAGCCTGGCGCATTTTCGCTGCCGTTCTTCGCACCAGAGAGCCTCGCTGCCCGGTTCTCTGTGTTGCTGTTGCAATGAAGATCGCCACGCAGGAATTGGCTGAGCTGCTGGCAGACAAGTTTGCCCCTCCTGCTTGCCCACAGCCTCCACAGGGACTACCACCTGTGCCTGCACTCAACAGGCCTGAGCTCTTCGCTCCCGAGCGGTACTTTCCCACCAAGGGCATTCTGCTAGAGATCCGCGCATTGTGCACGGAGGAGTTTACTCTCAGCGAGCTGACCGCAGTGCTCAACAACCGCACGAAGCGGTCTGCCCCGGGAGTGGACGGCCTCACCTACCAGGTGCTGCGCAACATTGACCCCTCCACGCGGCCCTGGTTGCTGGAGGCCTACAATGAAGTGTGGCGCACAAGTCAGGTGCCTCCTGGCTGGAAAGAGGCGCTCGTGGTGCCCATCCTGAAGCCACGGAAGCCGGCCACGGAGCTTTCATCCTACCGGCCAGTGTCACTTACCTCGGCCGCAGGGAAAGTCATGGAAGCCATGGCATTGCGACGCGTTCGCTGGATTGCCACCGCAACCAACGCATTCCCTCCCGAACAGAGCGGATTTCGCCCAAGGCGCGGTACGTTCGACTCACTGGCCGACGTGATCGCCACCCTCGAGGAGGCCAAGTACCGCGGCGATTACGGCATCCTCGTGCTGCTCGACGTGAGAAGTGCGTTTGACTGTTTGCCCCACGCATCGATTTTGGACGCACTTCGTGACCTCGGTGTGTGCGGGCGGATGTTTGACTACCTGGAGAGCTTCTTGGGCGACCGCACTCTTCGCGTTCGTGTTGGCTCCACAATCAGCGGTCCCCACTCCGTCACCGCAGGCGTACCCCAGGGCAGCATACTGAGCCCTTTTCTGTTCAATCTGGCTCTTGCCAAGCTGCCCGACTACATCCCGTGCAACACGGCGTGTGAAGTGCATGTGGCGATTTACGCCGATGACATTGCGCTGTTTGCCTGCGGCCCCGGTCGCCACCGGGCAGCCCTTCTCGAGTCCCTCCAGGTGGCCATCGACGCGGTTGACGCATTCCTGAACGGGGTTGGACTGGCGCTCGCCGCCTCCAAGACGGAGGCACTGCTCGTCCACCCGCGAGCGTCGACACGCCGCTCCACGCCTCGGCTCTCACTCCGGGGCCTCCCCATCGAGTGGAGCACGAAGGTGCGCTACTTGGGGGTGACCATAGACCACCGGCTCAGCTGGCGACCGGCCGTCAACGATCTGCGGACGAGCAACCGCAAGGTACTCGGCGCCGCACGCAGTCTCCTCGCGCGAGGGCACGGCTGCACCCCTGCCCTTGCCCTGCGAGTCTACAACGCAGTCGCATCGGCACGCGTGATCTACACTGCAGCAGTGGCTTCGTTGAGTGCTTGCCAGCTAGCTGCCTTGGACGCGGACCATCGCAACGCCGTGCGGGAGTACTACGGACTTCCCCAAACCTCCCAGGTGGGCCCCACGCTCGCCGAAGCGGGGGAAACTCCCATCTCCCTGCGGGTGACCCAGCGGACACTAAATCATGTACTGCGGCTGAAAACCACAAGGCAGGGGCAGCTCCTTGTGAACAGGCTATATGCTCTACCTCACTCATCCATGGGGCAGCGGGCGAGTGAGCTCTTGACGGTTGTGCCAGACATGCAGTACCCCAGCTGGCTGGCTATTCCACCCTACCGCCACACCCCTCTGGTGATCACCAAGACCATTGGCGGCATCAAAGCGAAGGCGCGCACCCCGCTGGCAGCGATGCAGCAGGAGTGCTCCGCCCTCCTTCACGAACAGCTGAACGGCCGGCTGCTTGTTTACGTCGACGGGTCAGTGCTTCGCGACGGCTCCGCGGCCGCCGCCTGCGTTGTGCCATCAGTCGGCGCGGTTCTCAAGTGCCGCCTCCCCTCCCTCGCCTCCTCCACTGTGGCGGAACTCGCCGCTATAAATTTGGCAGCCGATTTCCTCAGTGAGCGAGCACCCATGAGCGCTGCAGCCATCATCTGCGACTCCCGGGCGGCCTTGGCCGCGATCTCGCGCGAGGAAGACGGCAGCCTCCTTGCGCAGAGAGTTGCCCGGAAGCTGCACGCCGTGCAGCAAACGGGGTGCGACCTTTCGCTGCACTGGGTGCCTTCGCACATCGGAATACCCGGCAACGAGGCGGCCGACTGTGCCGCGAGGGATGCGCACGACCCCGACACCGGCGTCACCAACTTCGTGTGCTCCGCGGATGCCGGCCGTCTCCTCACCGCCCGCTACGTGCGCGAGCGTCATCCCGACCCTCGCGTAGCAGCTGGAAAGCCGCCGCGGCGGCTCCCTCTCAAGGGACTCCCAAGACGAGACTGCGGTTTCCTTCTCCGTCTCCGCACCGGAGACAACTACACCGCCGAGCGAAAACATCGGCACTCCGGGCGTGGCAGTCCATACTGCATGGACTGCGGCGACCTGGAGACTCTGGACCACCTTTTGCTTCATTGCCCGGCTGGTGACGCGAGCAGACAGGTGATGCTCGCAATGTACGGAGCTCTCGGCCTGCCTCGGACAACAACTGAGCACCTCTTGTTCCCGAACAGTGGCCGCGCGCATATCAAGCGTGCCCTTTCAGCGCTGCTCGACTTTGTAGACGGAAGCGGACTGCGTGAGCGAATTTAGAGAATTCGCGCCCCGTGATTTTGGTAGACGATCTGTGCGTCCCCTCCTTCCTTTGCTCGCTCTCTCCTTTCTCTTTCCTCTCTTCGCTCAAGTCTATTATCCCCCATTCCCCTTCCCATGTGAACCACTGCTGAGGTGTCGCACTTAGCTGCAGACAGTTGCGGGGTTCACTTTTCTTTTCTTTTCCAATTTTAAGAACCACTTCCCCCCCCCCTAACATAAAGACCAAACTAAACTTGATACCCAATTGATGACAAGCCATAACTTTTCAAAATACGATCTCGAGTCCTTCCCGATTTCCCAAAAAATGTGGCCAAAAAAAACTATGTATATATGTACGGCAGATCTTCAACAAACACTAGTTACTAGAGAGTTTCTGTCTGTGTGCCGTCGTTTCGTCCGTGTTCACTAGTGCTACCCTCCCATGAGTGATATCAATACATGATCAAAAAACGCTCAACGCCTTGCTATTTTTGAGGAGGGCCCCGTTGCGGTGGTCTAAAGGCCAGGATATTCGGCGCTGACCCGCAGCTCACGGGATCGAATCCCAGCTGTGGCGGCTGCATGTTGAATTGAGGCGAAAATACTGTAGACTCGTGTGATCAGATTTGGGTGCGTGTCTCATATTCATATGAAGGTTTTGGGACGTTCAACCCCACATATGAATCAATTTTTGTGGAGGTATTCTTTTTTGAAAAACAGGGACATGTTGATAGCTTGATTGATTTGTGGGGTTTAACGTCCCAAAACCACCATTTGATTATGAGAGACGCCATAGTGGAGGACTCCGGAAATTTTGACCACCTGGGGTTCTTTAACGTGCACCCAAATCTGAGTACACGGGCCTACAACATTTCCGCCTCCATCGGAAATGCAGCCGCCGCAGCCGGGAATTGAACCCGCGACCTGCGGGTCAGCAGCCGAGTACCTTAGCCACTAGACCACCGCGGCGGGGCATACATGTTGATAGCACCAAAATAGTTTTGATGACCCTTATGAATGGCCCCTGTTAAAAGTAATGCATGGACATGATTTTCTTTTTTTTTTGGCACCCGAGGAATATCAGATCCTGTAAATGTGCTGACATAGAGAATAGTCACCACAAGTGCCCACCTGGGAAGATTCACTGGACTATCTAAATTACTAGTGACCTTGATTTAGGAGATAATGAGGTGTTCCATGCAAAGTCTTTTCATGCTAATTTGGATTTTTTTTGCTTTCCCATAGTAGAGTATGTTTAACTCTAAATTGTCAAACATTTGTTCTAAAACACATTGATTGCCAAACATAGTCAGTGCATGGTTACCTAAGGTTTCAAAATAACTACTACATTCAATGAAGTGCAGGATATTTGTAAACAAGCGTTTTTGTGAAATAATTTGTCTCAGCAATATTGCCTGAATGATGTGCAGAACGTGGCCCGAATATTGTTGCAATGTTATTCAATGTTTCATGAATGTTGCTTGAATAATTCAGCAATGTTAATGCAATGTTTCTTGGCAATATAGTAGTGGGAATGTTACTAAAGACAAAAGGGAAACATTATCCAGGTTTCAGTAACATTAAAAGGCAAAAGTATGACAATGTTGCAACAAAATTTTGTGCTACCAAGGTAATTTGTATGCAGGTAGGGAATCTCCAATGAGCCCATGTCTGCCAAGCTATGGGCTCTTTGGTGATTGCGTACCTGCATACAACGAGGAAGTTCTTCAAAACATGGGCCATGACGTGACCGTTTTACACACGGCCTGCTGGTCAATCCTTCCTTTCCTTGGAATAGAGCATCACCTGACAGACTTGTCTACGACCCAGCAGAAGGCTCGCATGGGGTGCTAGAAATTAAGCGTTCATATAGCTTCTGTGAAAAAAAGGGAGAACTTGCCACTGCTACATTCTGTAGCAAGGTGACAGACAGTGGTCCAAGGCTGAAGAGGGAGGACTACTATTATACGCAATTAGTCGGCCTGATGAGAATTTCTGGGCTCCGCTGGGGAGACTTAGTCGTCTACGGAATAGATTACATTTTGATTGAATGGATCCAACTGAATAAAGCTGAATGGAATGGGATGATATATCAGCTGAACTACTTTTATTTTAATACTCTGTTGCCGTTTACACAAATAACTGAGCAATAAGTCTGCTATTTGGCATGTATGCTCTCAAATGAGCGTATTTTGCTGCTATTGTGATTTGCGTGATGTCACATGGGAATCTTCAGTGACACTTGCCAGCTAGTGCATTGACATATGCTACATCTCAGTGTGCAGCCTCAGTAGCACTTGCTCAAAAATAAGAAAACTAAACGGTGTTGTTAATTTGTCATTTTCACTGTTAGGCATATCATTATAAAAAATTCTATAGTTATGCCCCAAATTAAAGTGACAACTGTGCTCAAAATATTCTCTTGAAGTTGCGTTTAGCGCTAATACACGCATGAAAAAAGTCCTCGACGGTGGCCTGGACATGGAGCCTTCTATTTGTGTGCAGTGAAGCTGACAGAAAGCTAATATGCTGAGACCAGGTAAAAAGTGCTGCGATTGTGGGGCAGGCTAAGCAAGAAAGCTGTACAGAGACAATCAGCGTTTTTTGTCATATAAACAAAAGTGACAGTAAAAAGACACTCGAAAATAAATGCTGCTTGCTTCTTCCCATGGGGGGAACCCGAGTAAATGTGTTGCAGAGTGGGAGAGAGAGATATCGCGTCATTATCATTTACGACGTGAGATCGGGTACATCTATACTAAACAGTCTGTCGAAAAAAGATGAGCCGCCATACCCATGACGAAGCCCACCTGGCCATACCCATGGCGAAGCCCACCTGTCAGAATGCACTGCTCTGATCTTAATGATCATTGCCACTTCTCATATTCACAGAATTTGCATTATCCTCCGTGCCCCCGCAGTGAGGCCTCATGATGATATATTACAGTTGCTGTAAACACTAAGCACACAATGTTCGTCACTAATAGTTTGAGGTCCAAGTCAATCCACGTCGAACAATCTGGGTTTCCTCTTGCGCCTGGTTTTCCAGCGCTGCTTCCGACACTGGTTCCATATCCGCACCTTCAAACGCATCGGTTTCGATGGACTTGCGCTTTCAATGATCAGTTTTCGTTGGTAGAGACATGGCTTCTTTTGCGAAGTTAAGGTATAGCTCATTATGAGAGGTGTTTTTTTTTTTTTTTTTAATTTCTTGCCTTGGCTGTGTTCACCTTGGAAGCATCATCCTTTTGCGTCCACCCTGAACTTTATTGCTTAATTTGCCACTGTGGCCCAGTCTCGATGTACTTAGTCGACAGTGAAGTAGCTTGTACGGTGCGCATTCTTCTCCCCCTTGATGTTTGCAGCTTACTTGTAGAGGTGTTAGGACTAATACAGGCCCCTCCTGTGCCCTCACAGTTTTTCTCTTGCTTCTTCTCACTTGAATGCGTCTTCATTTGCGCATGTCATACATTCATACATTTCTACGCGTGGCTGCGAGGACTTTACATCTGAATCTGTTGGCATTGGCTTGCACCCATTCTTAGTATCCCATGAATGCTTTTTTAGATATTCAAGTGCGATGAATATCTCGTAACTCATTTACTGATGGATGCTCAACGTTTATTAAACCTTAAATGTTGGCGCTTTTCGACAATAGAACTTTCTTCTTCCATCATGTGCACTTGAGTTGTTGTAGCTGTTGTGTTGTTTGCTTCATTGACAGTGTACGCTGACAACAATTCTAATGACGTGGGCCAGTTCCTTGGAAATAGCAGTTGTTCTGTGCGTGCTTGGACGCTTGTTACGGTGACGAAATCGTCGACTTTCCGGCTTCCAGCACGTTCAGCCATTCGTCGTGAGCCTGAGTTTTCTAGCTTCCATAGAACAAGATTGCTGCTCAAAAAACAGAGGCTAGATGGTGGCGCCACAGACGAAGAATGCTCGTTAGCTTGTACGTCTGCCCTAATCCTTCGCCTCATGGCAAAGTGGTATTCGTCAAAGTGCTATCCGTGACTAATGCTTCGCAGCATGAAGCCTCAAGCATTGTCGAGATGTCATGCTTCTTGATCTGGTTCTCGGGAACGATTTGGATTTGCACATCAGCTTCATCCAATGGCGGCATCATGACAGTCCTCCAGGCTTCAAATGCAGCCAAAAAATCTTAAAGTCCGCTTGTTCTCACTTCTGAAGGTCCCGTCTCCCGGGTTTCACGGCACCAAAATGTAAGAAAATGACGAGCCGCCGTCCCCATGGCGAAGCCCACCCATTGCCCTCTTCTTTATTCTGAGTGCACTGCTCTGATCCTAATAATGATTTTCACTCCTCATTTCCACACAATTTGCAACAGGGTCGATCAGACTTATGACAACTTGCACTTCCCTTTGACTTTACACGTACGCTGTGATTTTTCATTGTTTAATCACGCACAGGAGAAAGCACACACAGGCACTACGTTGGAGGTCAAAATCAAATCCAGTGCCATATGTACGAGGTGGTCAGTGAACGGTTGTGTATTGCGAGTAGTCTGTTGAACGCGATAGTCGGCTGCAGCAATGGAACTGGTTCGTCTATTTCAAAAAGGGGAACAGCGTCTTTTGTAAATATTGCTATAGGGTAAACTGGTGGGTAGTGGAATACTAGCAGGGGAAAGCCGCAGGACAGAGAACGAGAAAGACGAAGTGTTTTGAGAACAGAGACGCTGGTGGCAATGGCTGCCAGATTAAACCCATGTTAAAGTGTATTTCGCCTTTGTGTGTTTAGTGGCCATTACATTTGGTGGCAGCACTGGGATTCGGCAGCATGGAATGCCCGAAGGACGACTTGTCGACGGACGCACTTGAAGATATCTCGGCAATGTATGACAGAAAGAGGGAGGCCTTGATTGAACAGGTGCCCTTTGACTTGACCAGTAGAAGGAAGTATACTGCTCTTGCCCCCCACTCAGTTGTAGTGGTGGGAACTCGGGACGTCAGAGACCAACGTGTGGTTGCACAGGAACAAAGTCATGTTCGTTTCAACAATAAACTAAGCGTGCGCCAAGATGAACCAATGTGCTCTGTCGGTGGTGTGTGTAATGTTGAGGAGGACCCATACGGAGAACGATGTCGAAACGAGTGCAACAAGGTGAAGAAAAATGCGAAATGCCACCTCTCCGCTTTGTTGAGAGCAGCAGTTCAGAGAATCTGGCAAATGTGAATGCCACAAGCGGAGAAGCACGACACAGACGCCGAAGAAAAAAGAAAAGAAAATTTGAGAACTTTGCTGAAGGACATTTTCAGAGCCTGGCATTTGCTTCTTGTGAATTTCCATCACAGCTGGGACCAACACAATGACTGTGGGAGACACATCAAAGAACCTGCGCTCTAAGCTACGGTGTCAACCATGGAAATCAGAGCGATAGCCCAAGCCTCTATTTCACTCACTTCAAATGGCTTTCCGGGAATCACCGAAGACAGGTGGCTATGGGACCTCTGCGTCTAACGTTGGAATATCAGGGCATGGTAAAGAGGCGGAAAACATACGTCACTCTCATCGTGAGCTGAACAACATCAAGTAGGGACCTGCTCTTCAACAGCTGGTGACAAGTACAATGATCCTGGCAAAAGCGCCGAGCCAAGAGACAAGTTACGAGGACCAGGTTCCCACTTCAGAGAACACCATTGAAAAAGCAGCGCAACGGGACAGTGCGTGGTTCATGAGCTGGCAGGCGAAGTCACGTACCGTGCGGCACAAGATTCTCCCCAAGCTCACGGCTATTGACAACAGCCTTTTATCCCACCGTGCAAGTTTTCCACAACGGCCTGTGTGAAGACGGTTCGTCATGGCAAAGACCGTCCGCTGCGTTATGTGCAGCACCATGCACTGCACCTTGGTCAAAAACATAAGTAGAACTGCCCTCAAGGAACAATTGTATCGCCCACTATCTCCCCTTCTTCCACCTGCTCCTTTCTCCCTGGTGGCAAGATGTTATGCGGTCAACTGACGGGTAGTGGGATACTAGCAGAGGAAAGCCGCAGGACACAGAATGAGGAAGACGAAGTGTTTCGAGAACAGTGAGACTGGTGGCAATGGCTGCCAGATCAAAGCCGTGTTAAAGTATTCCACCTTGGTGTGTTTAGTGGCCGTTACAATATTGTGTCCTTTTCGCTCCAGCTGCGGTTAGTGTGTGAGGTCTGCCCTCAGGCAAACTTGTGATGTCGAAGTTTGACAACTGATAGAATGCGATTGAGGCTTTTAACGAGAAAATGAGCATGAGAAAAAGTCGTTTCACAGAAACAGTGTCTTTAATGAGGACAATTTTATAGCAGTTTTAGGTGGAAAGTAGAACCCTATTGACCATGTTCATTACCACGGGCTGAGAGAGCAAACAGCCAAGAGTAGAAAAAAACTTACTCCTGTTATTACAACGGTAGTCTGCTGTGGAAGACAGGGAGTTGCTCTTCGAGGTCATAGAAATGGAGGGCGAATAGATTTGTCGAGGGAACCTTAGGTTACGTGCATGCAACGGGGATGATTCTCTGAAGAGCCACCTCAAAGAATGTGGCACTAATGCAACTTGCATTAGTTGGAGAATCCAAAATGAGATTATCTCAGCATGCCATTGCATTATTCTACGAAAGCTAGTTTCTAAAGTGAATGCTGCTAAATTTTTCGTAGTATTGGTTGATGAGACAGCCAATGTAGCTGGTGTTGAGCAGCTTTCGATTTGTGCACACTACGTGCACACGGAAAAAATATTTGGGAAGAGTTTCTGCAATTTGTTCCTGCTACTGACCCAATTGGAAGGGGCCAGGCCGATACAATTTTCAAAGCTTAAGGAATATATGCATTGCAACCGAGTACGCGAGAGCTCAAGGGTATGATGATGCAGCTTCAATGAGTGGTGCTTACAACGGCATTCAAGCACTTGTGCAACAGCTGTGTGCTAACGCCATTTATGTTCACTGTGGCTCTCACAGCCTTAATTTGAGTCTGTCGAGTGCATGCTCTGTGCCTCAGATTATAGATTGCATGGGTACCGTGGCGAAAGTTAGCGGGTTTTTTCATGCGAGTCTAAAACGCCAGGCTGCTCTAGGTGAAAAATTGAAAAGTTAATACCAATAGCTCGTGTGACACGCCTGGAGTCACTTTGTCCAACGAGATGGGTGCAGAGACACGATGCTCTGAATGTGTTTGTGAACATTCTCCCCACCGTTTCGTCTATTCTCCAAGACATCAGCGAAAGCTGGACTGATCGGGAATCTTCGTCCAATGCTCAGATCCTTCTGAGCGTTTTGCAGACGAGCGAATTTCTTGTTTCTCTTTTTGTTGCAGAAAAACTTTTCTCCATAAGCTTGCCGTTAACCAAATACTTGCAAACCGTCAACGTGGATGTTTCCTCCCCTCTAAGGTTGGCTGATGACGTCTTGTTTACAGTGCGTGACCTTAGATCATGCACCCAAGAGATATTTCATGAACTTTTTGAACATGTTAAGTCAGCTTTTGAAAAGCTTGGTTTGGTTATTGAAATGCCAAGGCTTGTTGGTCAGCAAAGGATGCGCTCAAATGTGCCTTCATCGACACCACAAGAGTACCTCTGTCGTTGTGTATTACTCCCATTTCTCGAAGCTTTCACAGAACAAATCAATGAGAAATTTCTGAAGCACAAAGCATTCTTACTAAATTTGAAATTATGCTTCCTTTTTTATTAAGTCTGTTACCTAGCAAGGGCGATGAAAATGTGATGCACATTCTCTGTGAGAGCTACAATTCTGATACCGGGGACTCTGTTTCGTCTGCTGTGGGGAGCTATATCTTTGGTACAGTAAGCTTCAGCAGCTTGAGAAATGCCGAATGGGTCCTCTGGAAGCCCTGGAATCCTGTCCAGGTGGTATTTTTCCTGCGATCCAAAAACTACTTCAAATTGTGGCTACTCTTCAAATTGTGACCTCGCACTTCAAATTGTGACCTCGCACTCGTAGCCACAAATTGTGGCTACTCGAGGAAGATGACCTGTACATAGGCGAACCTGATGGCACCGATGACGGGGAGGACCTAATGCATGACCTGCGCAGTGCTGGAGTGAATGTGCCTGCCACGATGACATTTAAGAGCTTCCCTCGTGCTGACGAGGACATTCTTTCGTGCGTGGAGCCCACAGACGAAGAAATGCTTCACCAGGTTGTGCTGCAGCTGGAGAGCAGCTCAGATGACGACGATGATCGCTCGCAACAGTTGCTCGCAACTTCAAAACACGCCACAGGGCAAACAAATCATGGCATGGAACAATCGAGTTCACGAGTGGTTGGGGCACGAGGAAACGACCTCAGCGCCACCATGGCGAGCCCCGCTGAGCGCGCGGAAAAAACAGCGCCGTATCGCCAGGCTCAACACAACCATCAGACAACTCTTCAAAAAAAGGCAGCGCCTTCGCAATGCTGACAACACAGTCGACATCTACAATGACGCGATAATCACAGACAAACAAACTAGTATGGCCTGGGTTAGCACATCTGTGTCCTGCCACAATGGTTGCCATAGTTGCCAGCTTCCCGGTGGGGCACCCTTGACTGCAGAGTTGTTGGCCATACGGGGAGCCATCAAAACTATTACGATTGACGTAGTGAACACTACAAACAAGAATGTTCCCAATATTTATTGTATACTGACAGGTTTGTACGAAGCGATGACTCAGCTCACAGCAATAACTACTGAAGACATCGTGGCCAATGACACAAGAGAGAAGCTAAAAAGATTACAAGACTACGGAATCAATGCGGAAATTTTGTTGACACCAGGCCATATTGGCACAGATGAGGGAAACGAAGCCGTGCAAGCGGGTGGGCTTGGTTATTCATTCATTACCCCACACCTCAGTTCATCACCAAACCAGGCAGACATCCTCGATCCCTATCTAAAAATGATGCGTGAAGGCTCTTCTAACAGAGCCTTTATGAATTATATTCGTGTAAAACTTGAACCGACAGTAAACGAAGACTTTTACAAGCTACACCAGCACCTCTGTTAAGCGACAAGTGCGCAGTTACTCGCCAGCAAGAAATATTTTTGAACAAAATTATGGCCAATGCAGCATATACACCACATGTACTTAACAAATGGTTTGGAGCCCGACAAGCAATCGGTAACACTTCTCCTCGATGCCCACATTGTCAAGAAATATGCCAAGGAGACTTACACCACTTCATTTGGGTTTGCTCTGCTTTCTCGCAAGGACAAACACAACCAACACTTGCCACGCGACAACATAGTAAGCTTCGGCGTTGTGCTACAGTGTAACGATGAAGCTCAAAAAGCACTAGCCATCTAGGCTAGTACAAGTGGCCTGTTTCGAGTGGTCTAAAGGAGGTCAACCAACTTGGGCGAATGCGACTTTTAAAACGTCTACTACAACAGATGAACACGAACTGATGTAATCTTAGTATGCTCACGCTGTGAACTTAATAATGCCTTTCTCCCATATTCTCAAACTGCGGCCCAGAGCCACCCTTTTCTTTCAATAAAAGGTTCCATTCATTCAACCATCATCTTCCGTGGAAAAGACAAAAAGGCTAAAATAGTCACAGATTGGAATTACACAATCGGGGAAAAACCCATTGAAGCGACTACATGTACTGCTACATGGAAATAACTAGAGATCGAATTTTGCGGTACACTGGCAAAGAATGAGTCCGTGTGTAAGAACCTGGTGACCTTGCTATATCGCCTTGCCAAGGCTTCGCTAAAGCCTCAGCAAAGGCTGGTGGCATTGAGATTTTATCTTATTCAAAGACTTATACACAAGCTGGTCTTGGACCTAATTACGGCGAAGATGCTGAACCTTGCCAGAATGATACGGACGGCGGTGAGGCACTGGCTGAATCTTCCTCATGATGTGCCCCCAAGTTTCTAGTATGCCCCTATCCCAGTGGGCAGACTGGGAATACTTTGCCTGCACACTATGATTCCACGTGTGCGCATTAAACGTTTCAACGGCTTGTTGCACTTGAAACAATACCCATGTGTGGCAGCCGCAACTACAGAAAAATGATAGAGGCATCATGCCAGGCAGAAAGCCTGGCCCACTTAAGAGGTCAGGAGCTACTAAACTCGAAGGCATCAGCCAAGTATTGGACTAAGCAACATCACCAGAGCTTCGACAGGAAGCCTCTCTGGTCCTTTACAAATGCTACTGGTTGTACACCAAGGTTAGGAGAGGGTACCACCTTTTTGTCAGGAAGAGAATTCATAAAGCTTGTCAAATTTCACATCTCAGCGATGCCGACGTTAACCAGACTGAAGCGAAGTCACGATGTTCCTGTATCGGGTAGAGATGGGTGCGATGCAAGACAGCCTATAGAGATGCCTATAGACAGCCTATAGAGATGCCGTTTCCTCCGTCCCACCGGTCTCAAGTGCTCCCCATCGAAATCTGAACTTCTGCTCTACAAGAAAAGACCCCGAGGCGGCAACCACCGTGACTGGAAACCTGCGTCTCAAAGTGAAATACGGCTTTTCACTAGTGACGGGTCCCTAGTGCCAAGAGTGGATTCGCTCCGAATATTGGGAATGTATATCGAGTCCAACGGCGCTAACGGAGCTGCACTGAGACAGATCACTACCAAGACAGAAAGTGCTCTCGGTCTCATCCGGAGGATCACCAACAGACACCGCGGAATCAAGGAAGACAATCTCATCTGCATCATACATGCACTTGTGCTCTGCCACCTTTCGTACTCGGCGGCCATGCATAATTGGCATGTTGCAGAAAGAAGTAAGCTCAATTCCCTCATAAGAAAGGTTTTCAAGCTCGCGCTCGGCTTGCCTGTAAGCACTGGCACTGAAAACCTTTTCAAGCTCGGTGTTCACGATACACTCGAAGAGATAATCGAGGCGCAAGAGCGCTCACAGCTGCTCAGGCTTTCCGGAACAAAATCGGGCCGCAAGATACTCGATGATTTGGGCCTCAACTCTATTGACCAGTGCCCCGATTCCATGCAGATTCCCAGAAACATCAGGTCTCAGCTGCGCATCGCACCCATTCCCCGCAATATGCACCCTGCGCACAACGTCGGTCGGCGCAGGGCCAGGGGTAGAGCTCTGCTCGAGCACGTCCGTAGCAACCCCACTGATGCAAGCTTTGTGGATGCTGCGTCATATGTCCAACAAGAGGCATTCGCTGTTTCCATCGTCGACTCAAATTCCAGGCTCACTTGCTCCGCCACAGTACGCACATCGAAGCCCGTGATAGCCGAACAGGTTGCAATCGCGCTGGCTATGCTAGATAGTCGCAGAGAGTCAATATACAGCGACTCCAAGGCGGCTATCAAAGCCTACGAAACCGGGATGGTAGCCCCTCAGGCCCTCCGCAATCTCCAAAGCGTCAAGAGTATCACGCCCCATTCTCTCACTTGGTTTCCCGCTCACCTGGGGTCGATTGAGGGCCCTACCTCTAACCCGAACGAGGGCGCACACGAGGCCGCGCGAGGACTCACTGACCGCGCTGCCTCCACAGTCCCTCTGCCTCGCTGGGAACCCTTACTTACGTTCAACGAAATAACAAAGCACTTCTATCTGTCAAGAAGGGTATTCCCTCTCCCACACCCGGCCTTGTGCAGGGTGCAGGCAGTCACCCTAAGACTATTGCAAGCCAGTGCGCATCCTAACCCTGTGGTTCTTCATGCCATCTACCCTGAACGGTATCCAAGTGCGGATTGCCCCGCTTGTGGACTGTTAGCCACATTCAATCATGTGTTGTAGGAATGTGAAGCCATCGGCCCCGCCCTCAGCGAGGACAGCCTCTTACGCAGCCCCGAACTTAAGGATCAAACCCTGGCTGTCCGGAGTGCCCGTGAACGGGCCGCCAAGCTCGGCTTGACGGTCCCAACGTGGGATTAGCCGGGTGGCGCGGGGTCTCCCCTGCGTCTTCTCAGGACAAAAATAAAGTTTTAATCAATCAATCAATCTAGAGATGCCACAGGACGCCCTACCAGAGGCTTCAAAGGCTTGATGGGATAGTATGACACCCGACATCTCGCCTGAAAAAAAAAAAAAAAAGATGGAGGGTGCACTAGGAACACCACTACCGCACATAGCAAAGTAAAAAAATTCCAGATTTGTTCATCCATCGAGACCAGCAAAGTGTCTTACCAGACATGCAAGTTGTGGAAACGCGAGTGGCTCTCTCAGATACATATGAGATGAAATGGAACAATTACTTTTCCCAGAGACCAGCAAAGTGTCGTACCAGACGTGCAAGTTGTTGAAACGCGAGTGGCTCTCTCAGATGCATATGAGATGAAATGGAACAACTACTTTTTCTAGAGTTGACAAAGCAAGTAAACACCACCTGCTCTCCTGTTGTAGCGGCTGTCACTTTATCCTATCGAGAACATGGGCCAAAGAGTCTGTAAACATACTGATGGATGTCAGACTTGGCCGCCATGATTTGGAGATAATGTCCATTCAGTGCCTGCAGGGTGGCCTGAGGGCCTTTAGTGTACATCAAAAAGCAACGGCGATACGACCTCGCCGCCTTAAGCGAACTCAAACAGGTCTGGTCTTAATCGCTAGTTGCAATTCCCGACATTTCATAAGTAACGATTGTCCGCGTTCGGGTCCCTCTGCCCATTCAGAGTGTTCATCTAACACTTGTCTGAGGGCTGCCTAACTCTTTCAGTAGGTGCCTGTGACGAAGCAGGGAAAGCGAGAGCAGACGACGGAGTGGCCGATCGCTGGAAGGCGAGAAAAACGAAGGAGCTCGGGCTGCAGAGAAGATTAAGAAGGGCGCGCGCAGGCGAGACAGTTTTTTTTTTGGAACGCCGGCAGAACGGGCGGCAGGTTGTTGGAGAACCCGCATCTACGCGCGAGGTTCGCATACACAGGGCGCCTGTCTTCGGGACAGCGAGCGCCTCACGGTCCTCGCCTGGCAAGACCTGGGACGCGGCCTGCTGCTCTCGGAGAACCCGCACCTACGCGCGAGGTTCCAGATTGTCCACCGCCGTCGAGACGAGCGTCGCAAGGTCCTGGCCTGGCGCGGACGAGCCCTGTCTGGCTACCGGCTACCGAGCGACGGTTCGTTCACTCGGCCCTTAACCCCTGCTGCTGCTACGTCGTTGCCACACCGGACATCTACCCGACGACGATTACGTCATCACAGGGACTCAACCAGCCCACAGCCTCCTGGTCCCCAAGCACCGCCACGTGAGACAATTGACTAGTAGTGTACGCTGCCGCTTTATGTATTTCGTGTGTGTATGCTGTCAAATACAATTGTAGTGTGGTTTGTTAACGTCAGATACCGTCTCCTCCATCCGCAACGCGTCACACGCTCTGCGGCGCGACGAACCTCACCAACAAACATCACATCTGGCGTCCGCGCGACAGGACCGCTCTTATCCTATAAAAGAGCAGCGCGTCGCTTATGCGGGTCTGACGGTTGACGATGGAGACGGACAAGCTCACAGCAATTGGAAAGGAACTGGGGTTGAGCGGTCCAGGGCTAAAGCAGTGGATCGATGAGGAGCGCGTACGTGAACGAGAAGCGCGGGAAGTACGTTTAGCCGAACGCAATGCGGCAAAAGAAGCTGATGCCGAGGCACTGGCGAGGCTACAAGCAGAAAAGGAGGTTCTCGAACTAAGGTTGAAGCTCCGAGAGTTAGATGCGACAACGGGTAGCGTGACTACAGGTCAATCAGTAGAGGGTCCGCACATGGGTTCTCCTCAAAGCTACGAAAGTCCGCACAAACTCATACCGCCCTTCAACGAAGTTCGCGACGAGCTGGACGCGTACATCCAGCGCTTTGAACGCGTCGCCAGGAGCCAGGATTGGCCGCAAGACAAGTGGGCCCTTTCACTGAGCCTTTGTTTGACAGGTGAAGCGCTAAGTGTTGTTGGCAGAATGGCACCTGACCATGCCATGGATTACGCAACGTTAAAGAAAACGTTGTTGCAGCGCTTCCGGTTTACAGAGGAGGGCTACCGCACTAAGTTTCGGTCGGCGAAGCCTGAGGACTGCGAAACGGGTCGACAGTTCGCTGGGCGATTACTAGGTTATTTCGACCATTGGCAAGAGATGGCCAAGACCGAACGGACGTACGAAGCTCTACGAGACGTTATTGTTTCAGAGCAATTCATCACGCAGTGCCACGAGAAGCTGGCAATCTTCCTGCGGGAAAGGGATTGCCGAGGAATTGAAAAGCTAGTAGAAGCTACTGATCATTATATGGAGGCGCAGGGTTTCGTCAACCTTGGTAAAGGTAAGGACGACAAGGACCATAAAAAGCCACCAGATCGAGCGCAGGCCGCACTACGGAAAGAGGAAAAGGACAAACCACATTGTTTGCTTTGCGGAAAGCGCGGTCATAAGGCCTCAGATTGCTGGGCAAATACTAAAGGGCCAAGGACAAAACCAGCCTTCTGCGGAAAATGTAGACGTAGTGGGCATAGCAAAGAGGACTGCCCTAACAAGGGAAGCGGTAAAGCCTCGTGCCTGAAAGAGCAAGCAGAAGGTCCGAAAGCATCAAACCAGGAGACACAGGCTTCCCGGCAAGGTACTGATTGCTCGAAACGTACGAGAATCAAGTGGGAGGACAAGTCTATGCCTACGGCCGAAGGCGTCCTTGAAAACCAGCCCGTTACGGTCTTACGGGATACAGGATGCGACTCGGTTATTGTGAGAAGGTCCCTTGTACCAGTCAGCAATCTGACGGGGAAAGTTTCCTCTGTGTGTCTTCTTGATCGAAGGGTACTGAAACTGCCGGAGGCAGACGTGCGAATTATTTCACCCTTTTTCTCAGGCAAGACTCGCGCGATCTGCATGGATGACCCACTGTATGACGTCGTTCTGGGAAACGTCCAAGGGGTCCGTGACGCCTCCGATCCTGATCAAGATTGGAAAAGACACCTACGTCCAGCTAGTCCGATGAAAATATCATCTAGGGTGGGAGCGGACGACGGATCGCTGACTGGATCTTATACTACAGATGCATTCACTTCGGGTGCGAGGCAATCAAAGGAAAACGAAGTCGCCGCGACAGTCGGACGGAGTTCTCGTCGCCTGCCGGTACCAACAATAAGTCCCCTAGATATGAGTGCACGTGACTTGCAGAAAAGTCAGAGGGATGACGCTAGCTTACAGAAATGCTTTGAGGCCGTCGATAAACCCATCCAGACCAGGTTTGCCGAGATTCTTTTCTTCACAAAAGAAGAAATTCTATACAGGAGGTACAAGCTCAGATCGAAGAGAGAAACTGAACAACTTGTTGTACCTACAGCCCTCCGCCATTGTGTAATGCAAATGGCTCATGAAGGAATTCTTGCGGGCCATCAGGGTATAAAACGCACAACAGACCGTATCCTCGAGGAGTTCTATTGGCCAGGGGTACTTTCTGACATCACACGATTTGTGAAATCGTGCGACACGTGCCAGAGAACTTTCCCAAAACACTTAGTTGGGCGAGTACCGTTGGGTAAAACCCCCGTCATTGATACACCGTTTAAGAGAGTGGCCATTGACATTGTGGGACCATTATCTCCCAAGTCAGGAAAAGGGAATAGATACGTTTTGACAATGGTGGACATGGCAACGCGGTATCCTGATGCGGTGGCGCTGCCAAGCATTGAAACAGAAAGGATCGCTGAAGCACTGTTGGAGATGTTCTCGCGAGTGGGGGTACCTCAGGAAATCATCAGCGACCGAGGCACGTCTTTTACGTCCCACCTAATGCGCGAATTCAGCAGGCTTCTATCCTTCACACAGTGGCCGACGACACCATATCATCCCATGGCAAATGGTCTTGTCGAGAGGTTCAATGGCACACTTAAACGAATGATAAGACGAATGTGTCAAGAGTGCCCGAAAAGTTGGGACCGGTACTTAGCGCCTTTACTTTTCGCCTATAGAGAAGTTCCGCAGTCAAGTTTGGGCTTCGCCCCGTTTGACTTACTGTATGGCCGTTACGTCAGAGGGCCCATGTCAATATTGAAAGAGATGTGGACTGGTAATCATCTAGATGATGAGACGAAGACCTCGTACGGCTATGTAGTTGACCTGCGGAGACGTCTTGAAAACACTTGTCGTCTAGCCAAGGAGGAGCTGCAGAAAGCCAAACTTGTGCAGAAGAAGCACTATGACATGAAGACTAGACCACGGCGTTTAGCTGTTGGAGACAAGGTGCTGCTGCTACTCCCGTCGGACAACAACAAACTGATTCTAACATGGAAAGGGCCTTTCACAGTTCTAGAGAGGAAGAATGACGTGGATTACGTTATTGATTTAGGAACGCGAACATCTCTGTTTCACGTCAACCTCCTCAAAAAATATCAAGAACGACCATCGGTACCACAGCCAACAAAAGAAGCGTCAGTCGCGTGTCTGGCTGATGATACTGAGCACGACGATCTACCATGCGTACCTTTTCAGCAAAAAGAATCTGCTGCCGATGTGAACATATCGGAAGCACTCGCTACTAAACAGCGCACGCAGATCGCTAGAATACTGCATACCTACGAGAATGTATTCACCGACATTCCCGGCAGAACACATCTCACCCAGTGCAAGTTGAATGTCGCAACGGATACACCAGTGAACATACGGCCGTATCCACTACCGTTTGCTACCAAAAAGGCAGTGAGAATGTAGGAGCAGACTATATGAGCCGGTTGCCAAGCGCATGAACATCATCGCTACACGGCTTGAGGATTTCGCAGTGTCGGGTATAATTGATGGAATTTTTTTTTTCGGTGCACATTACTTACCGTGACGGACCAACTTTCATCTCGTCTTGCGAGTACCTTTGAGAGTGTCGGGTGTGCGGGGCCCTGAACACTGGTGACAACTTTTGTGTCTCTTATGTGTGCCGAGTGTGCGGGGCTCGGAAGTGTAGTGCAGTGCTCCGAGTGCGCGTGTACTACGGTGTCCCAAGGGATCCAGTGGCAGCTGCAAGTTCTTCACAGCGAAGAACCTTCTTAAGTGGGGGGGTAATGTGACGAAGCAGGGAAAGCGAGAGCAGACGACGGAGTGGCCGATCGCTGGAAGGCGAGAAAAACGAAGGAGCTCGGGCTGCAGAGAAGATTAAGAAGGGCGCGCGCAGGCGAGACAGTTTTTTTTTTGGAACGCCGGCAGAACGGGCGGCAGGTTGTTGGAGAACCCGCATCTACGCGCGAGGTTCGCATACACAGGGCGCCTGTCTTCGGGACAGCGAGCGCCTCACGGTCCTCGCCTGGCAAGACCTGGGACGCGGCCTGCTGCTCTCGGAGAACCCGCACCTACGCGCGAGGTTCCAGATTGTCCACCGCCGTCGAGACGAGCGTCGCAAGGTCCTGGCCTGGCGCGGACGAGCCCTGTCTGGCTACCGGCTACCGAGCGACGGTTCGTTCACTCGGCCCTTAACCCCTGCTGCTGCTACGTCGTTGCCACACCGGACATCTACCCGACGACGATTACGTCATCACAGGGACTCAACCAGCCCACAGCCTCCTGGTCCCCAAGCACCGCCACGTGAGACAATTGACTAGTAGTGTACGCTGCCGCTTTATGTATTTCGTGTGTGTATGCTGTCAAATACAATTGTAGTGTGGTTTGTTAACGTCAGATACCGTCTCCTCCATCCGCAACGCGTCACACGCTCTGCGGCGCGACGAACCTCACCAACAATCATCACAGTGCCCAATGTTATATTTTACTACCTCCGCCCTGCTCTTCATTCTTCCTTTATAACATTGCCTTGCTTCACTCCTTGTGAACCACAAATATGAAGTACATGTTTCACGTTGCACTACTGTTACTTAAATTCATTCATTCTACACAGTAGCATTGACCAGGATTACAAAGCAGATGATCAGATTACACTCTATAGTGATAGACAATGGCGCATAAAAGCTTTTTTTTATTTCCTAAACAAAAGTACACCAACGCTCATACGTTATGACCCCATAGAATTATTGTGGCCCCATGCCATCCCACTTAGTTGCTATCTTGCCATGAACAATGACTTGAAAACTATTAACAAAATACCCTGCACGAAAGACACTTCTAAACAGTATATTACAATAGTATACTAATACTTAATGACCTTTACCTAATAAAAATTCACATGAATTGTTAAATTTCTCCACTGTAAAGACAACACAGGGAACCTCTTTTCGGTGGATGTAAATGATCTCTTTTATTCTATACCACAGCCTCAGCTCATGTCCGCTGTTCACAAGGACATTGGTGGAAGTGACGAAGCTGATTTTCCAGCTAGGTTAGAATTGTCAGTTTCTAATTTTATCTCACTGCTGGAAGCTCATCTAAACAGCACCTTGGTTTCTTTCTAAGGTGGCATTGATCTGCAAAAGAGAGGCATTCGCTTTAGGTCTCGTGGAGTACCTACTTTTTATGCACCTTTTTGCCCTACATTGACCAGGCATTGCGTGATGTTTCTATTTCACCTCATTCTTTTGATGTTTTTAAATACATTGATGATTTGTTTATTGTTTTAGACAAAATGTGTCCAGTGCTTTACTGTGAAATGGTTGACTATTAGATGCCTTCAGGACAAATGTGAAAGGATCAACTTTCACCCATGGGCTTCGCAAAAATAATTCTTTGCCCCCCACACACCTCGCCACCTGACTACTGCCTCCCTTTCACCATCCCACCTGGCCTCCTCACAAGGCACTAGACCACTGGCCCAACCAGGAGAGCCAACCGCCTTGCCTTGCACCCACGGCTATTGGGAAGTGGCGACTTGGACAAGCCAAAACGGTGTCGACCCTTCAGTGGCTTACGTCTCCTCGAGGCCCTGGCGCCGGCAAGTGAGGACCCACGTTAGAACGTACCACCTTTTTCAGGGCAGGACCACCAAGGACGCGGACTAAAGGGCGAATGGGGCCTGCTTTCCAGTGTGCCAGCAGTGATGCGGCTCTGAGTGCAGTGCCGTCGTGGTCCACAGCTCTCATCAACTGGGAAAGTTGCAGCGACGCTGCACAGAAGACACCCTGCCATCAAGCCGTGAATTCTCTTAAGAGAACCCCAGAGACGCCACCAAGGTCGTGCAGGCGCAGGAAGTCTGGGGTGGACTTTGCACAGTGATATCTCACTATAGCATCAGGCTCTGCGGACAGCACAGGTCTGCCTGGAGAGCTGCTGGTGGTTTCCGGGCAGTCCTCAGCAGTAGTGGAGACTGAGGGAGGGAACGGCAGAGGCGACGACATAAGCTGTGACAAACGAGGGCAGGGTTGCAAAAACCACATCGATGCCAGATGTGGCGGCTTTAACCTTGGGTGCTGCTCCAAAATCGATGGGGACCCGAGCAGCACCCACTGCAGAGTATTGCTGGAGGGCATGGACGTTGACCAGGCCCTCCTCGCTGGAATGACTGTTGTTTATTATTACTCCTGAGACCTTGCCGAGATAATAGCTTTGTAAGTTCAACTTGCATCAGGCAAAATGACATTTCACGGCACGTATGTGCCCATTTGTATGTTTATTTGGAGTGTTTAAACACCAGCAGCAGGTAAGCTCTGCATAGTTATTTTGATCGACTGTAGCAGTGCCTGTACGTGTCGTCAGTTAGTGGCATATGAACGCTTTTCTTTCACAGAGTCACCTTGTATACATCACAGTATTGAAGACTACATGTGACATCTGATCGAGTTCTCACTTGCATTTGTAACACTGAATGAAATCTTCATGTTGAAGACCGTGACCAAAGAAGCTGCTATCCACTTGGACTCTGCATGATGTCCTCACAAAAAAATACACCCCTCATAGGCGAACATGACCATCAGGATAAGTGACCCTAGGATGCTGCTGTTGTACTACTGTAACAATGTGAGCAGTATTCTGGGAACCGCCATGAGGTGACTCCAACAACTGGCTCAAACTAAAAAAGAAGAATGGAGCAGGTGCCAACGACGAGTGATGATAATGATGTGCAAAAAAAAAAAATACACGTCCTTCATTTCAGGGACCTGATGCATTTCTAGCGAGCATTGTAGCAGATATGAAAGATTAAACCTATATAGCTGTTTCAAATCACTTGTGAAAACTGCACATAGTTCAAAGCAGGCTCTTTCACTTCGTGATGGCCAGAACCGAATACTGTATTGCACCAAGAGTTTAGCTGACAGTTTTATTTTATTTTTAGACACTAATACGTTATTATGTTGTTATATTTTTCAGTGTTCTGTATAGCTTCATCCTTCATTTGGAATGGTCATTCTAATGCTTAATATAAGTGATATATATTACCTGCAAGTAACCATTCAAAGGCAAGAATGCCCTAAGCAGGACTCGCAGTGGTGTGCTGAAAGCAATTGCACGAGCCATCAAGCGACCTTCAACTCTCTTCAAGTTTCTTGATATTGTTTGAGGACTGCTACCTGATTATATGCATTGCGTATTGGAAAGAGCTACTAAACACTTCACTGAACTGTGGCTATTGGGCATTGCTTGCTCTTGGTAGATTGGTAGGCACCTGAAAATTATATTACCTTTCTCAAGATCAGAAAGACCTTTATCAGACTGGACATATTGAGAGGCTGCTGAACAGCGCACATGCTTTTTATTTTACTGCCTTCCCTACGTATTCAAGATACCACCCTAAAACTACGCACCACGTTTCGTGCTACTAGCAAAGGCAGTCATCTTTTTCATGAAGGATGTTATTACAGAGAGAGAAAACTATATAGCTGAAAACCTCCTTCTGACGTTTGTTCAGCAGACTACAACACTGAACAGAGAATGTAAGATGACCTTGAATGCGCATCAGCTATTACAACTTTCAGATGCCATGCACACGTTTGGTCCTTTGTGGAGCATGTCAACATTTCCTTTTGAAGATGGCATTGGTAACAAGCTCCAGCAAGTCATGGTTGCTAAGCATTTGCCTGCACACATAGACGAAACGCATCATGCAACAGGCATACTGCACTGGTTCCAATATTTCGTTTTGTTTGTCATTCACAAAGGACCATGGGTATACGTAAAAAAGAGGTGTTCTGGGACAAGCTCAACCAATATGACATGTTCCTACAAGTGTGAAAAACGTTCTATTTCAGGATTTGGTAGCCGCCCCAGACTGTGCAAGCATTTGAGATGCCAGGTTAGGTCAACTGTTGTTCATAGTTTAACAGCACTTTGTACCAAGGCAAACATGTTCTTCCAATGTGAAAATGGGCATTTGTGTTGCTTCATGCACCATTTACCTGCCTCGCAGCAGGTGCTTAGTACAAGCAGTGCATTCGATGTGTCACACATTTTCCAGTGTCATCAACCACTTCCATTTCCAGAAATAAGTTAACAACTTCCACCTCCAGAAACGTGTAGTTTGTTGAGAATGTAACCTCACAGTGTCTGTTCTTTGATGCCTGAAACATATTGTACTTGTAAGTTTCACAACAAGCTGGAAAAAGACTATTTCAAATTAGAAGGTTGACTTTTCGAGTTTCAGACTGCAGCCAGTAGTAAATAGAGCAAAATTTAAAAAATAGCCTTGTGCTGCAAAGGGCCGCGGATATTTACATGTGTAATTCCGTGTTTTTTTTTTTTTTTTTTTTTGCACTGAAAGCCCCGAGCGGTGATCCACAACATCAAGTCATGAATTCCTGTGTACAAACAAGAGGGAGGGACGCCGCTGGGCAGACAAGCGGTGTTAGACATGAAATGAAGGACGCTTCTGCACAAGACACATAAGTTGTATATTAAGATCATTTTTTACATACATATATTGTGCAAGTGTAACGCATAAAGATGATTTTAAAAAGCAAGTTCAATTGGAGTACCACTGATGCATTCGCTTCATGAATATCACACAGTCAACACAACGCAAGATGATTTGGTTTATAAAAAGTTATTGCTTGAAAAATTTGTTCTTTACTGGTATTAGTTTTTCTTTTCTTTTTAAGGAATTTTAAGGAACTGATCGAGAAAGTATGATATTAAGTCCCATGCTTAAAGCAAGAAGTAAAGATACGCATGCATCTTCTGCCTATATGATGCAGCTGCCTTGTGTGCATGTTCCAGAAATTGACGTAACAGGCAAACGAATGTTCTGTAAGGCAAGTTTTGGAAACATTGGAGGGGGCATGTGTATTGTAATCTCCTTAAAATTATCCGCCTTTTTAGAATGCTCGATGCCTGCTGCCTTGTTCATAGTTACCTGCACTACTTAATACAAGCGCGATGCGTGAATCAATTGGTTGACGATCGTGTGTGCAAAGTAGGGTGTTTGCCTCTTTTGCGTCACGACTTGTGTCATAGGTGTAGTCACATGGCCGCCGGTTTAGAGGTATTTAAGAAATTGTTCTCAGTGCAGGTGTTGCTCACATGCTCGCATCACATTTTTTTTGTAAAAAAGCAAACTTATGAGCCTTGTTCATTTCAGCCGGTCAAAAAATACTGCAAGTACTAATGATAAACACGCAGAGAGCCACCAAGTTACCATTGAAGGCGATTCAATTTCTTTCGTGCACGAGTGTCCTTGCAATTACACACGTCTGTGGCGTTAGATCAGACCAAGCGAGTGGTACACGTCTTATTCGCAACAGTCAAACAGGATCAGGTATCAACAATCACAGGATGAAAACTAACCCACCCAGTTAACCTATTCGCGACGCTACCCAAGCCACAATAGAAGTGCAATAGCGAGTGGATCAGTTGCCACGCAAGCCTATTTTTGAAGCACACTACGCATGTGAAGGTTATTTTCCCCTCAAAGGCGGTTCGGGGCCTCTCTTTTGTACAAGCATGTTGTACTTTAGGCCAGAAATATTGCAGTCTTAAGTACCGCAAACACATGCATACTGTACTGCAGCCAGACAGCTACATTCCTTCGTGTTTATTGTTCTCTGAAATAAATTTTGCATGCATGCACAATTGTTTTACTAACAGGTGCTGCTGTGGCAATCGCTGCACAGATATGGCGACAGAAAAAGAGAGGGTGCGCTGCCAAGTGCAAAAAGTCAAACAGGCTGCACAACAAAACGACTGAATAAGATTGCATCACAGTTTGGTTTATACTGCCTTAATCGGCATGCACTCGATCTAATATATGTAAAAATTCAGCCCTATTGCCCATGTAATTTGGGGCACAGACATTGCATGACAGTGTAAAGTTGTCCTTGGAGTGACTCCATATTTTTCAAAGCACCAACACTGGTTTCTTGTATTTTTGAAGTTTGGTGAAATGAGTAAAGGTATTAGGCATTTCTCAATATTTTATTTTTATTCCTTAGAAAATGCGGGTACACTGCATAGAGGCAATTCATCTGGTGGACATATAGCAAACTCAGCCAGTGAAACAGGGTTGTAATTCTGAGTTGTGCTGGCCACAGAATCCGAAAGAAGTTTTCAACTAGTAATGGCCAGTACACCGGCCACTTGAACCCCTAGACTTTTCACAAATGTACCGCCAAGAGCTACAGCGCAGCAATAGTGTAACTGGCTGCTGGTTGAGCACATGGGAAAGACGTGCAGAAGCGGGTGGCTGGAGCAGCTGTGGTGGCGGCTAGCGATGTCAACCGGGTAAGAAATTCGCAGCGACTACGGTTGGCATGCCAGTACCTGACAGGTGTAGCATAACTTCCTTTCTGGTTCGCGGCATGGCCACTGGACGCACTAATTTGCGAACAAGCAATTAAATTTACTATATTCTCCTCCTATTTGACTCAAACAAAACCACTTGAGATGTCACCCAGGGACCCCAATTCTGTTGAAACAGATCCTGAAAAAAAGCACTGGACGTACCACCGACCAAAGTCCGAAAATTTGTCAGAACAGAAGACAGAGGACTGGTATTTTGCCCCGAAGTCGTGGAGGCTGCAAGAATATTTTGTGATGATGACAACAGTGACAAAGGTTCTTTGGCCTGAGTTTCCATTCATGAGAAGGTCAGTGCATGAAGTCGCCACTAGGCGCACAATGCTACGGCGATACTGCCACTTTTTAATGTTAAGAGACAGCATGCCGCCATGTTTTATAACCCTCGTTGCCATTTTGCATGTTTGACACCAATCCCTGCTACTTCTACAGATAAAAAGGCATATAATCTGATTTTTAAAGGTGTGCAATGCTGTGTAATGTATAAGTAAAAAGAGATTGACAAGCTTATGCAACTGAAATGGCAGCCTGGGAAAAGCTCCCATCCTAGAAAGGAAGTATTTGCCCCATTTCTGTGTTCATAAGCATTGTACGAGTTCGGATCAGCAGAGCCATCTTATCTTGGCAATGTCCCACCAGCTCAGCAGACTGTTGGTCGTGTTTTCTTGTGGGTTACATTGTGTCATAGCTATGCTGCTTTCTATAGACCTAATGGGACACTGCCAAGAAGCTCTGTTTTTTTTTTTTTTCATCAGAATTGCCCATATAGCCCCTGACAAGGTCTCATAAACAATATCTGTTATGCACTGGCTATTGTTCAATGCCCAAAAGAGGATACAGAGTACAAATAAAAAGCAAACCCAGAGAACCCAGCACCACGGGGGTACTGAGGTTCAGATCAGCCAGCCAACCAACCAACGCACCAACCAGGCAGGCAGACAGACAGACACAGTGGGTAGCGAGACCTTTTCAGTGAGCCAGAAGCAAATCTCAGCGGAGTCGCTAGCAGTAGTCGCCAGAATGACCGTCTATGCAGTGCGCTCCCCTCGGCCACAGGCCAAAAAGATGTCGGCAGTGCAGTCTCAACTAAAATCTAGAGAAGTTCGCGTTGCGTTCTGTTGAGTACTGTTACGTTTGGCCCGGCAATTCGTCTGGGCAGACGCCATTGTGCGTAAGCCAGTCTGCTATGGATGCTTTCAACCCCATCAGCGCCCAGTCGGCAAGACGCTGCCCTGTAGATGTTCCAGGAAGCAGTCGGGTCTTAACGAAAACTTCGCGAGACAAGCCTTTTGTAGAACAGGCTCGAATAGTGGGGTGGGGTGGGGGGGAAAGCACCACTGTGGCGGCTCTCATTAGGTCAACCTCTCAACTCGGCTATTGTCCTCTATGCGAGGCCATCGCAAAGCACCGTCAGTCCGAAAGTGTGGGAAGACGACGAAGGAGCCGTTCTCAGGGATTGAGCGTTCGGACTGCCTAAAGCTGAAAGCAGCATGGACCGCTGTTGACGTTCAGGTCCGCGGCTATCTCCCCGGAGGAGCTCAACCTTCCCTCTCCGGACTCTATCTCCTCGCCCTGCGGCGCCTTCAAGGTAGGGGCCGGGTGCGTCATTGTGTAGTGCACTTGTGCTCCCATTAGACCATTGAGACTTCGTCACTGATTTATGGCGAGAGTGTTCACCGCTTTCTTCGGATCTCCGTAGAAAGGAGACGGCGGGCTATAAAAGCCGAAGCATTTTGTAAATAAGAGCAGAATCACGTGGAATCATGAGCGGAATCATGAACTGAATCTTTGTTGTACATATTGCGGGATCTTCTGGATTCCTGTACAGTTCCTATCTGTCTTCCATAATGTAAATAAATCTTCGTTCTACCTCTTAACGCACCCGGCCCCCACCTTGATATCAAGGCTACGACTACTTCTACCTCACTAGCGAAGATCAGCCATGAGGACGACTGCGGGGAGCCAGCTACCCTAATGAGAACCCATCGTACCTACCATCATCAAACTCCCAGCCCTTTACAACTGGTTGGCAGCGGTGAGATAGACTCACCGCAGAAGTGTACGAAGCAGAAGCGTACGAAAAGTCACCTAAGCATCCACCTCTCAGCTGCGCACTCGTGATACCACAGTGCACCACAGTGTGGTGAACTCTTAATGTGTGCCACAATGTCGTACACTTAGAGTGTCGCACTGGCACTCTAAGTGGCACAGTGTGGCAAAACTGGCACTCTGTGGCAAAATTATGAATGATTGGCTCAGTTCTACAGCTATTACAACAGGCTAAATCATGATAAAAAAGGCACTTTCGACAGGGCTTGATTATGATAGCAAAAGCACTGCACGCCAGTGAGCCATATTATTTTGTGCCCTTGAATGAGCATGCTGCGAGGTCTTGCGTACCGTGATCTAATCGGCAATTTCATGTTTCAGAAAAATGCTAGTGCCCAGTTTTCTTACAGCTTCATTCATAAGGTGTGTGTCATAACACAGTTACTGTAAGAAGATGAATCAGTCTTCAAAGATGACCGCATTTTCGCCTATAGATCCAAACAACATTGAGATTAAGTGAAAGTGTATGGGCGCATTTTACAGGCGTAATATATAAGCAAGGAACCCTGTGAGCTGAAGTCGTGGATGGCAGAGGCATGGAAAGAAATTTTGTTCGGAGAGGCACCACCTTGATTAGAATTAAAGGCCGGGCAGGCAGATGTGGGCAACCAATATTTTGTGCTGTATATGCTTCGGGAAAAAATCTTGGGGGGCAGGGACCTGAGGGTGGTGTACTACGCCACTGGCGGGCGAAAACTTGTGTGGTCCAGCACACACATGAGGACAGACACCCGGGAAAGAGGGTGGGTGGATTGCGCAGACTGCGGTAAAAGTTGATTAATATGTGAGGTTTAGCGTCTTGAAACCACCATTTGATTATGAGAGACACAGTAAAAGTTACATTGGCGAAGGAAGTAAGCTTTGGCAAAGACTGGAGCGACATATGTATGATGTGAGAAAGAAGGTTTCGTGGAACACTCTGGCCGAACATGCAGAAGCAACTGGCCACAAAATAGACAGCCGTAGGTTAAAATTGACAGAAATTATGAGAAAAAATGACTTCCAGGCTTTATATTGACTCTCTGACAATCAAGCAACGGCACTCATTCTTAAATGTAATGACTGCAACTTGCCCCACATGTAGCTCATACGTCGTAGTATATTATATACATCACCGGACTATTTACACAGTCATGTTTCTTTGGGAACGAGGCTCCCGGGCGGAAACTGAAACGTCCTGCTGTTTTGTAAACATTCGTGGTTAGTTCTCATTTTAACCCCATGGGCTTTAAATAACCAACCACAACAACAAAGAGGAAGAGAGGTGACAGTGGCACTGCCAGCAGCCGTGAAAGTGGCATTGCGTACGTAGTGCACTGTGACATGCCGCTGATAACATTTACTGCAACTTTCTGAATTGTGTTTCCTCCAGAAGGCAAAACAATGCTGTTTAAAAGTGCAAACACTACAAAGTCATGGTTAAAAGAATGCATCTGTGAGGATTCGAGAAAAACGACAACGACGAAGGTGCGGGACAAGGCACGTGCGATTACGAGGCAACTGTGCGCCAATCAGCTGATGACTAGCGGTGGCCCATAGAAGTGGCGTGCCACGATTGGGCCAGGTGTGATCATTACGTGTCGGTAAGCTTTGTGGCTGGGGACGAGCCGGAGCAGCGGCAGACGGAAGACAGCGGGCCGAAGTGTCGGACGCAGGCGATCCAGTTTCCGGCCAGGGAACGCGGCCGTCCACGCTGCTGCCGTCCAACCACCAGCTGGGGCGGCATTGCCGGCACGAGTACTGCATCTCGGGGCACGGCCTGGCCTGCTGTTCTCTTCCTTGCCGAGGGCATCGCGGATCTCAGCGAGGCGTCTCCACGGTCAGCCGTTCGGCACAGCGATGAACGTGGCCTGGCTAATGGTCACGGTTGCGCCGAGCATCGCGTCTCGACGCAAGCTGTTCGCTGGACGGGCTGGCCATTCCCCGCATGGAGCATCGCGTCTCCGATGCGGGTTGACTGCTCCGTAGCCGCACCCACGCCATCAAGCACCGGTGTCACCAGAGCGTCGCACATCGGCGAGGGACGAGCGAGACGTTCTGCCGGGCGAGACGCGGGTGTGTGTTCGGAGGACCACGGAGCCGGGTGAGGTTCAGGGTGGCCGAGGATCCAGGTGCCAGGGGAGTTCTGGCTGAATCGAGGATCGCCGAGCGGTGCCGAGCCGTACCGAGCGTCGCGCCAGACTTGGACGTGGGCCGCGAGCTCATGAGCTGCAGTGTGCACCCGAGGGTACCTGGCGGTGCCCTGGCCAAGAAAAAGGAACGTGGGAAAAAGAGCTCGAGGGTTGAGGCCACGAAGGCAGACGATGCGGTGCGCCGCTTGAAAGGACGAGTTCCTGGCAGCGTTCCTGAGTCGGACGTAGGACCCGTACGTGTCGGCCAGGTCGAACCCCGGTGTGTCTGTTCGAGGTCGAGTCCGTCGGCCGGTACAAGGTCCAAGAACGGGGCCTACAGAACGGCTCCTGCCTGGTGCAATGGCCGGGAGAAGGTTCGTGGGCGAGACCTGCTGGGTGTGGTCCTCATGAGCCGTGGCCTGATCCTGGACCTCCGGAGTTGCGACCCTGACTGCTGGGTTGGCCGCGACGTCCGACTAAACGGCGCTGCACACGGTAGCGCATCCGTGTGCTGTCAGCCGTGCCACCTTTGACCTCGCGCACGTCGACTACCGCATCATGTCGGGACGACAAGGACCCAGACTGTGAGGCAGCGGTTTCTGCTTGCGCACCGAGAACTATACGCGCTGGACACTGAGTAAGCGTAGCTGCGAGCTCTCCGCATAATAGAGGTCTGACTCTCGTGCAGGTGGCGTGATGCTTGGCGTGTAGGGTTGGATATATAGTTTTATTTTCACCTGCCATTTCCTCTCTAGTGTGCAATGTAAAGCTTTTTTTGTTCGCATCAATTGTTGATGTTAATCCTTTCTCGTCCGCTATCAACAAGCATAGTGACGAACGTCCGTAACCATCACAGCATCCAACTGCCAGCTTTCCTTCGCCATAGTGAGGTGACATCATGTGATCAAACCTGAACGTCATAGCGATTGCAATGCCCACGCCTGCAGTGGTGAGGCTCGCGTCCGACACCATATATAAGTGAGATTGCTCGGCGGCTGACAATCGTCATTTGTGGGGCCATTAGTCTCAGCCCTGTGCTATCAGCACTACATTCAGAATATCACAACCAGGAGGTGTGATGTACCCAAGTCGTCAACAGGGTACATCGTGCAAGGTGATAATATTTGTAGCGCCACGCTAGATTTGGCTAAGTGGATGCGCCGTAAAAGAAGCGAGCCGCGTGGTTCGTGTAGCGCGAGCCACGAGGTATTTGAGAACGGCCTAGCTTTGGAACCTGGCTTGACGCTGCAGTGGTGACTCTGCCTACGCCTGCGTCCAGAATTAAGCTTTGACCTTGCCAGGGGCTCGTCGCGACCGTCTCGCCTTTACTTCCACGACATTTGGTTACCCAAAAAATA
Organism: Rhipicephalus microplus; assembly: GCF_043290135.1. Taxonomy (NCBI): domain Eukaryota; kingdom Metazoa; phylum Arthropoda; class Arachnida; order Ixodida; family Ixodidae; genus Rhipicephalus; species Rhipicephalus microplus. The sequence continues at coordinate 8,628,171 of NW_027464594.1, forward strand.
TACCTAACACCGAGCAGCCCGTTGCCATGCTTCCGCAACTCTGCCCTCCAGTTCCGCCGTTTCACCCGGTCTACCCCGAGCATGTTTTATGCGGCTCGATGCCATTTTCGCAGTCAATGGCATCAAGGCCCAGCCGATGATGCATGCTGTCCTGCTGGACGCTTCCCAGTTGAAGTGCGTCATCTAGTCGCCGAGTCATCCTCCAGCCCGCAACCCTTCGCAGCCTTTGCGCTGCGGTGCTCGCCTGCTACGGTGAAACCTACTGCCCGCTTCCGGGTAGCCGCGAGTTACAGGTGTCTCCTCCGCCCCAGCGAGCGGTACCAAGCGGTCCGCAGCCTTCCATTGACCATTACCTTGATATCAAGGCTACGACTTCTTCTACCTCTGATCCGGTTGCAGGAACATCGAATCCTGCACCTGACCACGACCAAGAGGTAGAAGACGCCCCCACTGCGACTGACCCCCCCTCCGAGAAGTGCATTCCCTCAGAGCCCGCGTACGCAGCTACGTCACACTTGCCTGCCATCTGCACATCTTCCGCGATATCGACGGCACGCGACACCATGGACCCACCCGACTTCACGACAGCTACCTTGCCGCACACCTCAGAGTCTAGCGCAGACATCCTTGCACCCGCTGTTCATCTCTCGGTAGCAGAACCTTCAGTATCCCTGATGTCGGAGGGCGACTCTCTACCAACCCCTACGCTCTGCGTGTCCTGCCAGCAGCGACCAGCATGGCCCTCACAGTTTGCCGCAGCCGAAGTTGAAGCCAACAGCCATCAAGCGTGGCCAAACTTCCGAGACGTTGCGACTATGACCGACGCTCCTAAGGACATGCCTGGTCCGCCAATGACACAACAGACTGCACCTTGTGTACCACTCACACAGGCGGACAACCACCAGGCTGCCTCGACGAACACGGGTACGCCAGCCGACCTTCTGATAGAGCCCCCGCTACTTGGTCTCACGACCGCCCTCCGGTGTCCTTGAAGGGTGACACGACCTCGCAACAATCCACCTTGAATTCAGACGTGCCCCTTGCCACAGCCCGGGCGTCCTCTACGGCGGTGGCGCATCGGCCGACCAGTCGCTGTGGACCTGCTTGCCTGCCGTGACCTTTGTGTGCTTCTTCGAGCACGGCGTTTCCACATCCGTCGACTCGGCCACCCTTTATTTCGTTTAGCTATTTCATCTGAGCTAAATCATACCAATTAAACTTTTAGGACTCAGTTCACACTATATTATCTTGCTCTTCGGTCACTTGACCAGTTGATTACTAACTTGTTCCTAATGTTAGTATAGGACTGTAGGTGAACCTGTCTTGCTCGGGCATTCTCGTTCTTCCAACTGGCATAACTTGCACATTCCTCGAGTTCTTCCACTACATCAGTCAATAGTAATTTAAAATGCTCATGAAACTCACCGCTTCCACGGCTGTATAACTAAGAGCTTGAGCAGATGACTCCTCTAAAACTTGTCTTTGACGTGACCATTGGCGCCACTATCGTGTCTGTCGCCGGCGCAACTTTTAAGCTTTCCCTAGGTATAAATTTTTTCCAGACTTTGTCCTATAGGCCCCTTTCTTCTATCAGAAGCAAGACATTTTACTTGCGCCCATGCTGGTGACTTGCTCATGATAATGCATGGACAACTTAAGCTCTTACCTGATTCGGCTTTAATTTTGGTAAAAATGCCATGATGATACGTGTGAACGGCCACCTAATAATCCTAGCTTAGGAGAACAAATTTCTGATGTATTTTTCCTGGCATCAGGTGAGCTTTCCGAGTTTAACCATATGAGACGACCTTGAGAGAATGAATATTCTTGGAAACATTCTTGGATATATATTTCGTGTACTTTCTTCAGTATACTGTGTTGGGAGTTCCTTCGGATATCTTCAAATGCAATGAGACGAGACTGTTCTTCAAGATGCTCTCGGAGCATTTCCGGGAGAATCATGCTCCGGCGGGAAGTTTTGCAAGGAGCACTTACCAGTAATGGTAGGTGCCAGAGCCACCGGTACAGAAAAACTGCTTCTTGTTGTAATTGGGAAGGCGAGATATCCTAGGTGTTTTAAGGCGGTGAAGACCCTCTTTGTGAACTACAACAGTAACTCCAAGGCGTGGATCATGCAGTCTTTATTTGAGAAATACCTACGCGAACTTGACCGCAAGTATATGCAACAAGGCTGGAAAGTGATATTTTTTGTTGACAACTGTGGCGCGCACGGTAGCGTGCCGAACCTTGAGGCCATTCAGCTTGAATTTTCGCCACCTAACACCACAAGCGTGCTCAAACCAATGAATCAATGCATGATCCGAAACATCCAGGCACACTACCATGCCTACCTGCTCATGGCATGGATCATGTGATCAAAGCTGAACGTCATAGCGATTGCAGTGCCCATGCCTGCAGTGGTGAGGTTCGCGTCCCACACTATATATAAGTGAGATTGCTCAGCGGCTGACAACCGTCATATGTGGGGCCATTAGTCTCAGCCCTGTGCTGTCAGCACTACATTCAGAGTATCACAACCAGGAGGTGTGATGTACCCAAGTCGTCAACAGAATACATCGTGCAAGGTGATAATATTTGTAGCGCCACGCTAGATTTGGCTTAGTGGATGTGCCGTAAAAGAAGCGAGCCGCGTGGTTCGTGTAGTGCGAGCCACGAGGTATTTGAGAACGGCCTAGCATTGGAACCTGGCTTGACGCTGCAGTGGTGACTCTGCCTACGCCTACGTCCGGAATAAAGCTTTGACCTTGCCAGGGGCTCGTCGCGACCGTCTCGCCTCTCCTTCTACGACATTTGGTTACCCAAAGAACATACCTCACGCCGAGCAGCCCGCTGCCATGCTTTCGCAACTCTGCCCTCCAGTTCCGCAGTTTCACCCGGTCTACCCCCGAGCATGGTTTATGCGGCTCGATGCCATTTTCGCAGTCAACGGCATCAAGGCACAGCCGATGATGCATGTTGTCCTGCTGGACACCCTCCCAGTTGAGCTGCGTCATCTAGTCGCCGAGTCATCCTCCAGCCCGCGACCCTTCGACGACCTTTGCGATGCGGTGCTCGCCTGCTACGGTGAAACCTACTGCTCGCTTCCGAGTAGCCGCGAATTACAGGTTTCTCCTCTGCCCCAGCGAGCGGTACCAAGCGGTCCGCAGCCTTCCATCGACCATTACCTTGATATCAAGGCTACGACTACTTCTACCTCTGATCCGGTCGCAGGAACATCCAATCCTGCACCTGACCAAGACCAAGAAGTAGAAGACGCCCCCACTGCGACTGACCCCCCCTCCGAGAAGTGCATTCCCTCAGAGCCCGCCTACGCAGCTACGTCACACTTGCCTGCCACCTGCACATCTTCCGCAACATCGACGGGACGCGACACCATGGACCTACCCGACTTCACGACAGCTACCTTGCCGCACACCTCAAAGTCTAGCGCAAACATCCTCGCACCCGCTGTTCACCTCACGGTAGTGAAACCTTCAGCATCCCTGATGTCGAAGGGCGACTCTCTACCGACCCCAACGCTCTGCGTGTCCTGCCAGCAGCGACCAGCATGGCCCTCACAGTTTGCCGCAGCCGAAGTTGAAGCCAACAGCCATCAAGCGTGGCCAAACTTCCGAGACGCTGTGACTATGGCCGACGCTCCTAAGGACGACATACCTGGTCCGTCTATGACACAACAGACTGCACCTTGTGTACCACTCACAACGGTGGACAACCACCAGGCTGCCCCGACGAACACGGGTACGCCAGCCGACCTTCTGATAGAGCCCCCGCCTACTTGGTCTCACGACCGCCCTCCGGTGTCCTTGAAGGATGACACGACCTCGCAACAATGCACCTTGAATTCAGACGAGCCCCTCGCCACAGCCCGGGCGTCCACTACGGCGGTGGCGCATCGGCCGACCAGTCGCTGTGGACCTGCTTGCCTGCCGTGACCTTTGTGTGCTTCTTCGAGCACGGCGTTTTCCACGGCCGTCGACTCGACCACCCGCACCAGCACGGCAGCCGCTCTGTAACGCTTAGGTCGCTGTTTCGTCAACGGTTGCGTCCGCATCAGCACAGCCAGCCAACTGCTGTTTATCGACAGCCTTGTTGGCACCATTTGCGCTGTCGGAGACTCCGCCACGACCATTCCATATCATTCCTCGGTCATCATGGCTCCGCTGTGATCCATCAGACCGCTTCGCCCACATCACCGATGCGGGTTCTTCAGCGCCTTCCCGCGGCTCTGGATGGGAGCACATTTGTCAGACGCGTCCACTTCAACCGCCGGATTCGCTCTCGAATTCTCCCGCTGAGTGGTCGTGGGACACACGAGTCTATGACCGCAGTCACCCGGCGCTTTCATCTCCGTCCACTGTGTTTCTCCCAGTGTCGCCCGCCAGAGACCCACTGCATCCTGATGGCTTATACACGTTGACAACCTGGACTTCCCAAATGGACACTTTATGGATTATCCTTCATGTCTATAGCATCTGTTCCTCCCTTTCTTTTGCACATATGTTTTAAATTGCGCAGAGCGCTAGAGGGGAAGCCTATGTAGCGCCACGCTAGATTTGGCTAAGTGGCTGCACCGAAAAAAAAGCGAGCCGCGTGGCTCGTGTAGCGCGAGCCACGAGGTATTTGAGAACGGCCTAGCATCGGAACCTGGCTTGACGTAGCGGTGACTCTGCCTACACCTGCGTCCCGAATAAAGCTTTGACTTTGGCTCGGGCTCGTCGCGACCGTCTTGCCTTTCCTCCCATGACATATCCTATATACCTCCACCCACAACCTTGATAACTCCAAGGACAACAAGAGGGGTCTTGGGGTCAGAACTCATGGGTCGAAATGCCTCAACAATAGTGATGGCACCTTTCTGAGAGCAATTTAAACTCTGGAGGGGAGGAAGATGTACCCTATGCAGTCATTCGAAAGTGTCTTCTAGGCCCATCCTAGGGTTGAGCAGAAGGCATTCAAGGGGCCAGTTGAGACCTCGCTGAACTGGTTGGTGGTAGAGGGAGGTTCTCAATGCTATCACCAGACTGCACTGGTGAGCTGTTTGAGCGGCGTGCGGCATGTGCAGATGTGGCACGCTGGTCCTGCGGCACACTGACAAGTTCACAGGTCAGAGATTTGCACAATGTATCACTTTCTGTTGGTGGTCTCAGGCCTATAAAATCAATGATGTCTGGCACAGTTACCAGCGTCAAGGTGGGCTACCATGCCTCAGCTGCTCGGTCTAGAATTCATGCCCTCTGCTGCTGTGTAGGTGCGCCAGCTCGGGCTGCAGTGGGCAACGTGATGCTATTCAGAAGGACTGAAAACCAGCGCACGACTACGTAGACACAAGAGCGGTCTGTTTCTTTTTCTTTTGCATCCACGTAGTCGTGCACTGCATTAAAATATTCTCGTGGTGCTATTCAATGGCTTGTTTCGGTGACCACGGTGCTACATCTGTTCAGAGCATCATAAAGATGTTTTCTATAAAAAGTGAAGCCCTATTTGAGATTTCTCCAACATACAGCAGTGATGGTGCAAGTTTGCTACTTGCAACTAGTACATTTTTAGTGCACCAATAATAGCACTTCCTTTTATATATAGAACAAAACATTAGAAATTATTCAAAGGTGTTTTCAGTGTGACAACCATAGGATAATATGAAGAAATATGACACAGTTGATTCTGTGACAAGTTCACAGGCCAGAGATTTGTAGAACACACAACTATCTGTTGGTGGTCTCGGTCCTATAAAATTGATGATGTCTGGCGCAGTTGCCATCGCCAACGTGGACTACCATGCCGTTCAGTTGTTTTGTCTAGAATTCATGCCCTCTGCTGTTGCGTAGATGCGCCAACTCGGGCTGCTGTGGGCAAAATAATACTATTCAATAGCTTGTTTGAGCAACCATGGTGCTACATCTATGCAAAGCATCATGAAGGTATATGTTTTCCATGAAAAGTGAAGTCCAACTATTTTTGGTCTTGCTCCAGCATACAGCAGTGATGGTGCAAGTTTGCTACTTGTAACTAGTGCATTTTTAGGGCATAAACTAAAGTACTCACTTTAATATATGGAGTACGACATTATGAATTAATAAAGGGTATTTTCAATGTGACACAACCATAGGGTATTATGAAGAAACATAGACATACGATGCAATTGATTCTGCACTCTTGTTCGACCTGCGGCCACAACGGTCAGGCACCGAGCACAATGGTTAAGGCCAGCGCCTGATGTTGCAGTATCGCAACAAAGGTGCCACGAAGATCACTGTTTTGATAAGTTAAATTTATTTTGTTTTGATTAATGACTGTTTTGTTAGTTAAATGGCAAATTATATAGCTCTTATACTGGTGCACTTGTGACAAATGCTGACCAGTGCACACACACAAAAATGAGTATTGCTGTCAAATCCCAGCTGTTTGGGGCCAACTGAATAAAGTGGACAACTACTGCACCATGCGCCTCACACTTTCCCCACTCATTTGTTTGGGCAGCAATTATCACAAGTAAACAGGAGGCAACTAAAGTTCAACAATCTCACTTATCTCAAGCATGCCGAAGAACTATGACAAGGCAACACAAGGCATGCTGCCGGCTTCTGGGCTGCCAGAACACCAAGCTCTGGTGGATTTGGCGGACGGCTCATGCTTTCATCTAGAGCTCGTTTCTCGCTTGAGAAAACTTGTTGGAATGACCATGGTGGCACGGCAGGTAGTCGAACTTTTTATGTGCCGCATTACATTTCCATAAATACAAATAGATAACGAAGTCTGCTCGTACCTTATTATAACAGTGTAGATGACTCATGCACTATGCTTCCTTTTAGCATGATTGCTGCACGCGGAAGTCCAGAAAAATATAGGCTGGTGTTTCCATCTCCATGTGCAAATAAGTTACATGTAGCCTCTTCCACTATTCATGTGCCAACAAATAGGCGGCCAATACACAAGTACAATTATAGGCACTTGTGCCTATAATTGCACTTTTATGAATACAAGGGCCTATAGAAGTGTCACTGAGACAACCCAAAAGCTTCCATCAAGAACTCCGGCGAGAAATGATCGGACCACATGCGTGCCGATTCGTTTGGTAACCAGTTGTCCAGCCTGGTCGCATTGACCTGAATTCTTGGAGAGCACTGTCACTTGGAAAGTTGTGATGGCAAACTCAGCGTCTTTTGTGAGTGGTTTGTGCAACCCAAAACACAACACCAATAACCACCCATCACATGCCCCTCCACAGAAAAGTCCCAAACTGGTAAAGCATCGATAGCAGGCATAGCACCACAGCGGAAGAAAAGAAGCTCCGTGCCAAACATAATTGCCTTGTGGCCAGCAAACCAGACGCTGTAGCAGCCACAGTTAGTAGTGCTCTTGGCCTTCTCACTAATGTCGCCTCGTAAAAATTCATGTCACAAGCAAGACATTGCTAATACTTGTGGGAACCCGCCTGGGTGTTTGAAACAATCTTTAAAATTCAGTTACACACCTCTCAACCCTGCTATTTGGCATAAATAGTGGAAATGTGCAAAGAAACACACCCGGCGAATTTCATTGAGATACATTGATCTTGAATAATCACCAGAGTTTGCCTTTAACGAAAAATTATCTTTGAAAAGATGCACGCCGCAATTGTTGCTCACTGAAATTCGGGTAGTACAATTCCAGATATTACAAAACTTATAGAGTTGTGTGTGTCTATACCATCGTCACACAGCCTCCGTAGACCGGCAGCATCAATGACCAGAGGCCAAACAGAAAGCTACTGAATTACTTGAATGACCTTTGAAAAAGGCATAGAATGAAATCCTTCTAAGAATTATCTGGCTCTTAAAAGCGACAGCTTTCAAGAGCAAGCGAGAAGTCTGTCTTTCCCTCAGATTGATTTCCTCAACAGCGTAATTGACTGGCCAGATTTTTGGCAAAGTTTAAAGCATGGCGCACGTCACCTGACTTGTGAAACACACAGTGTATTTCACCACACTTGTGATGCCCTTGTAGAAGTCACCCGCACCTGCACTGAAGAGCTTGGCTTCTCTTACGTGTTGCTGGGAAGTTTCAAACCGACTGTCTACAGGACAGATTTAGAAAATATCGGTAATTGTCAGGAGCGCAGTATCACGTCTCTATACGCCAGATATACAAGCTCAGATTGCAGAAAGTGCTCGAGCTCCCCGAACTCTTTCATCTAGATGTTCTCACCCCATGTGGCTCTCTTGACGACCAGCAGTATATCAAGCGGTTTGGTGCTGCAGTAAGAGAGCAAGACATCACGAAGAAGCAGGCGATGCTCCCAGCAATTCCTTATTCAGCAGTCTAATGCGCACATGCAGCTGTAAAAAAAACCTTGCATGCCTCTCCTGCAAGGACAACCTTGCTTTGGAAGATGAGAGTTTTGAGAATGATGAGTTTTCACTTATTACTACGGCCAGGAGAAGTGGCCTCGAGTTTCCCTAAGCTGTAGTTGTGCAGGCAGTTTTGACAATGGAAACAGTGCTTGAGCAACTTGTAAGCAAGAAAAATGCAAACGAGTTTCATGATTCTCTGAAGCAAGAAGAGCGTGTGGCCTTGGAGTCATCGTTGAATGACAGCGATGAAGACCTTACCACCTGTAACCGGGGATGTTCACCACAGCATGTCAGGATGTCGATTCGTAGCGCTACTGGAAATGTTTTTTTAAGCAATCTGTGTCCAACAGAACAATAACAATTCATTGCCAGTGAAAAAAAAAAGGAAAACTAAAGACACTGAGATCTTCACCTTCTTATACAGCTGCATATACAGACCATGTTTCGTAAGAAGCTGCTTACACAGACCAGCATGGGAATGTTTGTTTGGCTTCCCATAGACTCGATGCAAAAAAAAAAAATGTGGTTAAGAGGAACCATAAAGCAGGCTTGTTCTGTTAAGACGAATTCTGGCGAAAAAGGCGGATGAGATTTCAAGCAAGAAGGACGTGTGTTTTTGCGCTCCCGTCCTTATCCCGATCTTCGCTACGCGCTCTTCGCCGCAGCCCTTTCAAGGGCTACATAAGGCGCCTCAGCGAAGCACCCGAAAAAATCAACGCAGCAGGATGCCGTTCTGGCAGCCTCTGCATCATCTTCGGTGCCAACACAGCAGCAGCAGCAGCACCAGCAGGCCCAAGCCAAGCCAGCACGCTCCAAAAAAACCCAGCGGCAGAAAGTCAGCAGCCATCACACTGCTGCTGTCTCCCCGGCTTCGAGGAAAGCTGAGGCCTACACCGGAGCTTGCTCGTCTCCTGCCACGGCCGTGGCTATCTGCGAGAGATACCCCCTGGCAGCAACACCTACTCCTCATCTCCTTCAACTACTGCGGCCGCCGAGCAAGTGGCGTCTGCCTCCAGTGAGCGCGGCGTGTCCCCAAGCACGCTTCCTTGTTCTGACGGTCCCCACGTTGTTAGCGACCTTCCTTTGATTGGATCTGCGGCCACCATCATCTTTCGGCCTGTTGGGAAGAAGGCTAACATCCTGGCTGCTTCGAGAGATGCGATCGCCGCCTTCCTTTCGGGGTTCCCAGCCACCCAACGAGTGCGGGTGAATTTCCGGCGCAACCTTGTTGCTGTGGACAGCTACCCCACCGCCGATCTGACTGCCCTACTCCAGGTCGGAACGATCTGTGCAACCAAGGTTCGAGTGAAACAACTCGACCTGAACACCTATGTTGGCATGGTTTTTGGAGTGGACCCAACGATCCCCTTCGAGGACCTCGCAGACAACCTTGCTTCACCTGTGCCCATTGTGTCCAGCGTACAAAGAGGCAACTGCCTCACCCTCATCTTCGCTGGGACTAACGTCCCGCCGGATATACTGCTCTATAAGCGAAGACGCCCAGTTCGACCCTGTCATCCCCGGCCTCTGCAGTGCTCCCGTTGCGGCCGCTTCGGGCACGCAATCGGCACCTGCTATCAGGACGAACGGTGCCTGCGCTGCGGCCTCAAGCACGCCCCAGGATCGTGTGCAGCACACCCCCGTTGCATAAACTGCAGCGGGAAACACCCTACAACCGAGCCCCGCTGTCCAGCATGGCAACTCCATCGCAAAGCCGCGGTCATCATGGCCTCAACTGACGGCACCGTGACTCGCCGCCAAGCCCTGCAGCATGCTAGGACCCCTGGCAGCAACGCCTCCATGCCTCCATCATCAAGGGTCGCTCCTTCTGGGATAGGCTCGCCGGTACCGGCGACACAACCTCGGAGGCCGCCCCTCGTCTTGCAACGAGTGCGCCCGTCGTCCCCACCACAACGACGATTGCCCCGCTCTCGGCCACAGCTCAGCCGGCCCCTACTGTCGTCGAAAAGCGCTCGACAGTGACGCAGACACCGCGCGCTTTTTCGCAACCGCCAGTTCCCGTCACCGTTAACAGAAGCACGACGACGGAGCCCACTACTGCAACCTCGCAAGAACCTGAGATCCAAAAAAGGAACAAGCTCCTGACCGCCCTTGCTACAGCACTTCAAATGGCGCTCAGGGCCCTACCAGACTGCTATGATCGCAATGTCGCTTCTTGGGCACTCTTCACCTTCGAGGCTCGTGCCCAACAATTTGGCATCAACCTGGAGGACTCACCTGGTTATCAAGAAGCCGGCTCCCGTCCGTTATAAATCGTGCACATCACAGTGCCGCTGGCCTTCTTGGTGGTAAGTCCCAGTCGACTGCGTGTGGCATACCTTCTTTGCACGTATGCTTACCCCGCTCTCTTTTTTTTTTTCTTATTCCCCTTACTGCTACATCCTGCTACGCACCACGCCTTCTTCCTGCTCCGAGTTCCACGAGTCCTTGTTTACGTGGGCTGCTCGGAGCTGCCTGACGGCTTTTTTTTTCCCTTCTTGTTTTTTTATCTTTTTTTTTCCTTCCTATTCTATGTAGGCGCACTCAGCTTTTGCAGCAGACACTCTCTCCCCTTTACTATCAGTTGGACTTTGGAATTGCTGGTCGCGCATCGCAAGAAAGAAGGAAAAGAAAGAGTGCGAGGAGGACTCCAGCGCCAGCAGCAGGATTGCTCGCGCGCTATTGGTTCCTCTCTGTAGGTCACGTGCACGCCTGTAGGTGACGTGCTGGTGACGCACGCACACGCCCCCGATGGAATGTGCGGAGTTTTTCTGGCTGTTCCATCGTACGGAAGCACCCACAACCTGTCGCGCCACTTTCTCTACCTTTCCCTTCTGTCTTTCTGTGTCCCTATTTCCCTCTCCATGTAGGAGCTGAGCTGAACAGTGCTACCCGCAAAGTTGCAAAGGAGAGGCTGTTTTTTTTTGTTTTGTTTTCTTCAATCAACGCCTTCACCATGCGCAAACTTAATACGGGAACTTTGATTCATGCATGCTAAAGTTCGAAATTACTATCTAACTTGGGTTTTAGCAGCGCGAAAAATGCACAAAAGACAAGAAAGGGACGAGACAAGCACTGTCTCGTCCCTTTCTGTCAGTGCTTGTCTCGTCCCTTTCTTGTCTTTTGTGCATTTTTCGCGCTGCTAAAACCCAAGTATGCCATACCAACTAGCCCAGTCAACCGCTCTATTACTATCTAACGTTCGGTAATGGCATCGCGCTTCTGTCCCACACCAAGCTAGTAGCAACTGCCCCAGCAGAAACGGGATTCTATCATGGCAGCCACCCAGACGCTCACGCCTGAATTAGATGCCAGCACATCAAACGTGAAGCGCGTTTTGGTCAACGATGCGGTACCGAATGACATGGCAGCCACGCGCACATTTACGTGTGAATTAGACGCCAGTTCGGCATGCCCATCTGACGTGAAGTATCTCCGCGTCGACCTTTGCACAGACGACGATGCGCACGAGTGGCTCGCCAGCTACAGCAAGGCAACTAATACGACGTGGATCGCCTATAAGGAAATCAGAAATTCAAAGAGGTAAGTTTGCAAAGTTTTCATGTTGTCTCTTTCTTGTACAAGTGGCTAATAGGCTGGTTTGAAACGCATGTGGGCTTATTTACTTACAGGACAGATATGCTGCATGCTCGCTCATTGTATCGAAAGGCAAGACGCTGTGTTTTTCATTGAAATCTACCATCGTAGTGTGCACTACTTCGCGAAAGTTGCTTTTTTTCATCAGCCAAATGATTGCGGCGGATTGTTTTGGAGAAACATACCTGTATTCTTCAAGGCCGCCACTGCTGCTGTTTGATAGGATAGTTATGTGCTGAGCGGTGAAGCAGTGATCTGACGAGTTCGTTTCCAGCACTTTTATAAGTTGCTGCCATGTTTCATACTGCAAGGAATTCAATGTTAATGTATGAATTATCACGAGGACTCTGGTAAACACTAGAAAGTCCCGCACGCCGTACAAGTGTCTCGTTCCTTTTGTGTTTACCTTTGTAATATGAAAGCTTTATGCCTGCAAGCCTTGCATGTGTGTTCAAGATGCTCGTTCCAAACACGGCGTGTAGCCAGCTTCAGGTTGTTGTCTTATGTGCGTAAAAGCATCCATAGATGTCATATTAGTGCTTAGACACAGAGACAAGTCAGAACACTGCTGGTTGCTTTTCTGGGTAGTGAATAAGAATGACTTGAGTAAGGCCAATGGTACAAATGGACAGATGACAACCATGCTATAGAAGCAATTATACAAAGCGAAGCAGACAAAATAAATAAAAGTGCTGCACTTAACAAAACCAGAAAAATCCTCGGCGACTACAAATGATTTTTTTTTTTTTAAGGATGGTGTTTCACAAGAAATGGAAATGTCAACACAGCAGTCGCAACAAGACTGCTGGCCTCAACTCAACCGCATGTACATCATTTGTAGACATCAAGATCAAGGCTTTGACACCAAGCACAAGAAGGACTGATTCCTTTTTGAAAAGGGAGCATCCTTTGTGTGCCATAGTTCTACTGAGAGAAGAGCATAATCACCAACTCAATTGTGCTGATGCACTGCGCCACCTACGGAGCTCTGCAGACACACGGTCTGCCTTCCACAGTTATTTCAAAGATGGACTGACACCAGCCGAGGTTCTTCAGCTTCACCAGATCAAGCTTGCAGCTGAAGATGACAGTGTACGAATACTGGCCAATGGCGCATTGAACCCATCGCCCAACAATGTCTACTACCAGTTTAAGGTGTGGCGCAAGGACCATTATAATGATACAGTGGACCCACTGAGCAAGCTGCAGGAAAAGGCACCATTGTATCATCAAAATGATGACTTTAAGCATATTGTAGAATGTACTTAATATCTAGAAATCTTGATAATGCTGTCCCGAAAATTGAATTGGCTTGCTTTGCTGTTGCTTGTTCATGTCATTCTGTGAATCACATATAGCCGAGATGGATCAACCAAAATTCAAGCAGCAACACCTTAGTGGTGCAAAAGCTGAGACGGGTCAGGATGCCAGCAGAGCTGGTGTCCTTGCCCGTCTCCTGACCTTCTCATTTTCTTCCTATCCTCGCAGTACTGTACTATACGCAGGTATGTTATGCTCCACCCACTTCCTTCCTCCTTTATTGTACGCTTATGTCACACGTTATCACCCTCAGTTTCCTCTTTAAGTACCCCATGTGTTCGATACCTGCTGGTGGCAAGTTATCTTTTCATCGACTTTATTTATTCACATTTACACTAGAATAACTTCTAATAACATCCCCTATACTCTTCTACACGTGAATCATTGTCTGTTAGCCCTAATTAGTATTGTGTCTAACAAAGAAAATGAGCCCTTTAATTTACACTTCTTTCCTTTATGCATGGCTATGCACTGCTTTAACCTCTCCCTTGCTCTCCTCACTCATCTTCACACACTGCTCAGTCACACCCACTTGTACGCCACATCGTACTTATAGGTGCAGTGGAAGAATGCGCGCTGGACACACATGTAGTGAAACCTATACGTAGCACAACCAAGAGCTCAAACAGCTCGACTGTTTTAAAAAAAAGAATGCCATTATATTTCACCATGATCCGATTTCACTGTCTGTAGTTGGCTGAAGACTCGTCTGAAATGGCGGCATATTTTCACGGCAGTTAGGGGCCCTTTGTATCTGGAAAAGAGGTGCGGTGGAGACTACATTTGGCAATTTACTGTTGCATTTAACCGAAATGACATGCAGCTGTGTGACGCGATGCTGGGAATTTTCAACATTGCCCACTGTGCACCTGTACATTTGGAGTCATCTTGCACACTGATATATATATATATATATATCATATACCATCGGCATTTCATCCCGCATGAGAAGACGACACCTGCAATCATTTCCATCCGCGGAGCCTCCACATTCGACATCGAGAAAGAGCTTGCTGGCATACCACGATCTGTGACCACGCTCGTTTTTCACGTCGGTACGAGCGAGCTGGCGTCGTACGGACTAGAGGAATCGCTACGCCGCCTTCGCCGCCTAGTGAACAACACGCTTCGGACACACCAGGAACTCGAAAGGCTCGTTGTTTCATGCGTGCTGCCCCGTTACCTCAACCTGCACCTGGAACGATCGAACGAACAATTCGTGCACCGCTTCAACCGGGACGCTCGTCAATTCAACGAGACAGTCAAGGCCTACTGCCGAAGACCCAGCAAGGTGTCATACATTGACTACCAATTCGAGCAGTTGCCACCAAGACGCTTTCTTGCTGCGGATGGGCTTCATCCGAGTTTTATGGGTGTCGCTTTGATTGCCGAAACCCTCAAGAAAGCACTCGGTCGTGGAGATTTTAAAGTTACCACGGGGTGGTCGACTCAACCAGCAGCTCCCGTGAATATACGTTCAACACAACAAGACACCCACGAGAAGACTTCTGCATATCAACATACACCAGGAGCCCCACACCCACCCAACATCACAGATGAGTTCCCGACGATCAGCGAAACTGTGACTCCCGCGAGCCACAAGCACCCCCTCACCATCATCAACAGCGCACCACTACTAGGGGGGAAGTCTGCAGAACAGCCAACACGCGTCCCTCCATTGCGGATGTCGAGACCAAAAGCACTACACGACAGCACCACTACACCACTCCTCAAAAGGAAGCCTGCCGAACTACGAAACCGCGTCCCCCTATTGCGGACCCCGGAACTGCCAACGAACACGTTCGCCGGGAGCCCAACGCCGAAATCCTCCCCACAACGACGAAGGCCTGCCGGACATAACTACAACCTGCGCACCTCATCAGTGCCATCCCCGCACCCAAAAGAAGATTGACTTCTGAAATGTAAGTCCAGCTCATCACTTCCCAGTTGCAGTGCCACTTTCCTTAAAGTACGAAAACTTGCTGACAAACGTATTAGACATGAAATGCATAAATCAACATTGCAAGTGTACCTTCGTGCTAGAATAGCCCCCAAGGGTATGACACTCTCCCTCACACCAGCCGCTACAAATCTAGATGAACACGACCAAATAACATGGAAAAACGTCCTGCGTGAGGCATCTCTTAAATTAACAGAAATCGCTCTTAATCACAGTGATAAGCAGGTAAAGAAACTGGTTGCTATGACCAACACCATTCTCCGCCACAACACTTTTTCGAATGAAGAAATCATGCGATTAACAGAATTTGAACAGAATAAATACCAAGCCATCATGACCACAAAAATTCATAAACTCCAAAGAGACCATGTGCCCAAACCCGCGTTCCCTGATATAGTTCCTTATCACTACAACACCACCACCCAGGAAATCACTAATGGTACAAACAAGCACCCATCTAGGAACACACCCTGTGACACTGTGGTTGTAAACTTATCGGACACGAGCTTGTCACCTTACGAAGAAAAACTGCTATCTAAGGGACTAAGCTTCTGCCCGACCACAAAATTTTTCGATGAATTCCACTTGCTCCGAGACCTCGACAACTTCACTCGAAGCTTAAGGTTGCGCGAATATTTCTTGGACAGGCCTTCTAACCACGAAACAATTCACCGTGGTAAATCAAATGATTGGACACCAAACAGTAATCGAGACAAGTGCTTGGACCTTTATATCACCGCAGTACAGAAAGATATAGTACACGAATACCACAGACAGAAAGGAAACCGAGAAAACTTGACAAAATCTGAAAAAATAAGTATGAAAAATTTGGCATCTAGGACAAACATAACAATAAAACCCGCTGACAAAGGAGGAGCAATTGTAGTCCTTATTACAACCAACTACTTGCAAGAAGCATACCGCCAACTAGACGACTCAAGATTTTACGAACGCCTCCCAGGTGATCCGACAGACGAATACAAACGTATCGTATCAACAGAACTAAAGAAACTGTTGGATGCAAAAAAGATAACCAACACTGACCACAAACTAATGCAAGCCGCATACCCTCTTCCAGGTCGCTTCTACATCCTCCCAAAAATTCATAAACCCGGTAACCCAGGTCGACAAATCATATCAGGCATCGGTACAATAACTGAGCCCATATCAGAGTACGTGGACAAACTAATAAGCCGCATTCCATGCACCCTCCCGTCGTACATAAAAGACACCACACATTTTCTTCGAGACATTGCAGGTATCTGTGTGCCGAAAAACTCGTACTTGGTTACTCTTGATGTCTCTTCATTATATACAAATATTCCTCACGATGACGGCATAGCTGCATTACAAAACATGTACACAAACCATAGACAATCTAACACCCCAGATTTCTCTGCCATTGCAACCTTGACGAGGATGGTTCTTGAATTAAATTCATTCGAGTTTAACCAAGAGTATTTTCGACAAATCAGCGGGACCGCTATGGGCACCAAAATGGCACCTAATTATACCAACATATTTATGGGAAAGCTAGAATCTGAATTTCTTGCACAAAGTTCCTTGAAACCAATGTTATACAGAAGATACATAGACGACATCTTTCTTATTTGGACCCACAGCGAGGACGAACTTCTCAGCTTTATCGACACTTACAATGTTTTACATCCGAACATACACTTCACACACACATACTCGCAAGTTACCGTAAATTTTCTTGATGTTACCATAACGATAGAAGAAGAGAAGCTCTCTACAACCCTATATCGCAAACCAACGGATCGACAACAATGCCTCCATTACCAAAGCGATCACCCACGCCACTGTAAAAACAGTATTCCATACAGCCAGGCTCACCGGTTTAAGCGAATCTGCTCTAGAGACGCTGACTTTGACCCGAGCTCACAGAGGCTAAAACTTATGCTCGAGAAACAAAAATGCCCCCCACATGTAATTAATGACGCTGTTCAAAAAGCGAGAAAACTAAAGCGTGAAGACTTACTTATGAAGCGACCACCACGAGAAGACCCACAACGAACAAACCTCTGCTTGACTTATAGCACAAACTTCCCCAATGTAAACAAAATCCTTAAACGACATTACAACATTCTGAAACAAAGTGAACATCTGAAACGCACATTCCCATCGCTCCAGGCGTCGTTTACCGACGACCACGTAACCTCAAAGACACCCTTGTCCACTCCCAAATGAACACATCACCCCCCAATAATTCATGCCGCCCTTGTTTAAAGCCACGATGTCTTGTATGTAAGGCGATGCGAGAAACAGACAAAGCAACCAGCACGCAATCCAAGTTTTCGATTAACATACGAGGAAACCTAACATGCGATTCCTCTAATGTGATATACCTACTCGATTGCAACGTGTGTGGTATGCAGTACATCGGACAAACAGAAACACCATTTAGGATTCGCTTCAATAATCACAGAGCCCATGCGAAATCAGCCCCAAGTCTACCTCTATCAAAACATCTCAATCTTCCTGACCATGCATTCGACAAACTATCAGTAACGCTCTTAGAGACGGGATTTAAATCAAATCGAGAACGTGAACAACGAGAGTCATACCTTATCCACCGATTTAACACCCTCGATAGAAAAATAAATGAGAATCCTGGTACACTTACAGCAATTAAAGCATTAGAAAACAATAACGGCAACAACGAAAATAGTAACTGAGTTCCCGGCACTGCAGCTGCGAAGAGCACTGGACAACCCAAAACAATTCCAAGTGTAACTACTCTTCCTAAGTGCAGCTGTCGTCTGTTTTCTGTTTTATTTTACTAACCAATCAATTGTGCCATGCATGACATGCCCAACAGCAACCCTGTGCACAGCCAGGAGGCCCCCACTACACGCGTAATCCAGAAGCGGGCAAGGAATTCGCTTGCACAGCCTACCGCAATACGGGGCACCCCTCTTTTTACGACGAAATGTTGACAGGGCGCGGAGTAGTTAAAGGCTTAGAACTTCCTAAAATGCCCGCTTACCAGCCTCTGCCACAATACGCGGCACCGCTCCTTCTACGACGAATTGTTTACGGCACTCCGAGTAGTTAAAGGCTTAGGACTTCCTGAAAAGCTCTTTGCCCCACACCGAAACGCCAGTGCCAGGAGGGGCCGTCTGATCGGGAGGAATGCGTTAGGGAACGGAAACATACACAGACCGCTGACATCAGAAAGGTGAAGGGGAGAGGGGGGAGAGAGATGAAGGGGGAAGTGGAGGAAAGAGTGGAGGGGGAAGTGGAAGGAAGAGTGGAAGGGGGGCACCCGAGGGGCGTCCACCGTATATTATTTTTCTCTTCTTCTTCTCTTTTTCCTTCTTTTTCTTTCCTTTTTCTTTTCCTTGTTTTCTTTTCCGTCTTTTTTTCCTCTTTCCTTGCCCTCTGATTTGAGACTGTATAAAGCTGAGCACCAACAAACTGTATCTTTAATCCTGATGAAGGCCAGACTCTAGGCCGAAACGTCGAAATAAACCACGTCGTGACCGCTCACGGAGGATCTACTGGACTATATGCAACGCTACGGCCACTCAACCACCATGCCTGCCTATATATATATATATATATATATATATATATATATATATATATATATATATATATATATATATATATCAAGCTTAATGCACATTCAGTTTCTTTCACCTCCTCCTTTCCATGTTTTCTTCCGGTGGCAGTAATTCACTTTCCCCTGTAGTACTATTCTGTCTCATGACCTAGCTTTGATTACATGGGGAAAAAATCTGTTAATAAGGCATGCAGCATTATAGAAGTCTAGTACTAAAGGAATGTCTGAACACTGGCTTTTGTTTTTTTTTTTCTCACTTGTAACCTTTTGCAGGTGCCAGCATTTGGAGAACCAAATCAAAGGATGGCAGCTCCTGGGAGGTGTTGGTTGTTACAGAGATTATGCAACAGACACAAGTATTAAAATCTGCAAATGAAATTATACTTTTGGGCTCAATAGCCTCCTACGATGAATCACATGCTACCATTACAGTAGTGCTTACTGCTACTCCTGTTGGAGCATTGCCCATTGCTGTGCTTATCCACAACTGCCAGACGACAGAGAGCTACAAGACTGCCTTCGACCTCTTGAGACAGAAAGATCCTCTCTGTTTTGGTGGCTTACAAGTAAGGAAGCTATACCTTTTAAGGTTTTAGCAAATAAAATGCAACAACCTAACCTGTTAAAAGGATTAGTGAAAGTTCTTAGTGAAAAAAGGCAATTATACATTTCTTCTTAAAATGCTATGTAGTTAAGGTATTATTTGAATGTTTTGTGTATTAGTAATGCAGTTTTGCATTGTATACTCACAAAAACACGCTTTACATTGACACTTATTATTTTAGTGCAGAAAATTCATTCACATGTTTCTTTTACGCTATTCAATTTTATCATTTCTGACAGACTAATAAGCTTAAAATAGATAGTGTAGCCCATAAGCATAATGGCAAAATACAATAACCACAATCCTTACACAATCCTTACAATCATACCTGCTAATTGCGCTGTGAGGTACTGTCTATTTACAAGAGCATTACGGCCATGAAAACATCTTGGGTTAAGGGGCTTGCATGTTGCTGTAAGATCAACATCAGATCAGATTACAGTAATCGAACATCAGTTATACAAACTGTTCAGTTGTACGCATTTTTTTAAGTTCCCTATCAGAGTACTATTTTTCACAATGGTAATGCATTTCAATTTAATAAAATTAATGAAGATAATGTTAATTCCACTAACATATGTCACACTGTCCTATGTGTCTCGTCATATTGTTAAAACTGTCAGTAAGACTGGGTAGAGGCAGTGCTTTGCATTTTGAGGACTATGCGCCACTCAGTGTCATGGAAGAGATTGTAGGGAGTGTTTTACCTCTACCTTGGTCGTAAAAGAGGAGGAAGTAGTAACCATTGTAGAGGAAGCACCAAAAGTTTCAGCTGAATAAGCACTGATTTACTTGGGTATAGTGAAGTCCTTTGCTGCCCAGCAGAGTGTTGTTTGCGAGATTGGACAGAGTGACTCAATTCATGACCACACCAGTCCGAAGTGCACAATTTCAGCAAAAAATTGCTGCATTTTTCGAAACATGCAAGATAAGGAGAAATGGACATTTCGATAGGCAGCATTGCAAATAAAATGGTTTAAATTTAAATAAAAAAACATGTTTTCATTAGCTAGTGAAAATAAGTTGCAGCATAACTATCTAGTTCAGTACACTTTCACTTTAACAAACCTTTTGTGGGGTCCCTTCAAGTTTATTTATGTTAAGTTTCACAGTATAGTTTTTTTTTTAGCTGTCACTGAAAAAAAAAACATCAGCAAGTGCTCATTCAATTTCCAGACCCCATTGTCATTCATGACTGATAATTCAGCGGCCGAAAAAGCAGCTCTTCTAGCAGTATGGCCTGAAGCAACTCAGCTCCTCTGCCATTTCCATGTGGCCCAGGCAGAATGGCATTGGCTGCATGCATCAAGCAACAAGATCAGCCGTGACGAGAGACGGGAGCTAATGACTGCATTCCAGAAGGTGTGTATAAGTTATGCGCCATAGGTGCGAATGCTTGTGTGTTATAAACCAAAATCCTAGCCCCTTATTAAAAAAAAAATGAGCCTGAGAATGCAGTACTGGTAATACGTATGGAAGGTTGCAGTGACCTTAGGCTACTAGAATGCACCATTTGCATTTTTTCTTCAGTTAGCTGTAATCCTGTTGAAACCATGTGTGGCTACAATAAAGCCAGCTACCACTGTAAAACCTATCTGCTTTTTCAGCTTACCTTTTCCACTATTGTTTTATTCGTGGACCGTACATGACAGTTTTTTTTTTACAAAGTTGTGAAACTAGTCGTAAACTTAGTTCAGTTAATTACCATAAAAATGATAGTAGAAACTTCTGAACACTGAACATAAAAAAGATGCAATCGTATGACAAGGCTAAGTGTTCAGTGGGCTGGACTCAGTGATTCTAGTACTGGGTCAAGTGTGCTAAAGTGTGTCGAATTGGATTTACTAAGCCATCCTGATAATATCAACTATAACTGTTCCAGACTATGTCACAGTATTGCAAATGCACTGGCAGTGCATCAAAACATGTGCAGCTTAATCATAGGGCCACCAAAGTCAGAATCATGCATAACAATTTATACCGCCTAGTAAACAACATTCACACCGGCTTCTCGAGTAAGCCATGGTGCCATACTCATTGCTGACGCAGCTTCTGTCGCAGAAGGCGGCTCGACAGCAAAATGAACTTCTTGAGGGAATCATGACGTCTACACTTATTGGCAGCAAGGTCTAGCGGTGATTCATCAGCACTCGTTGTTTGTTCCTGAGACGCTGCCGTTAGCTCGTTTAGAGCATAACATGCCCCATACTCAGTAATACCTGCATGCATGTAGGCAAAATTTCCGTCACAAGTTGTATTTATACTAATCACCAAAAAGACCATTCCTGAGCCCTCACTGAATTGATAGATTGATATGTGGGGTTTAACGTCCCAAAACCACTATATGATTATGAGAGACGCAAGAGCCCTCATTGAACTGCAAGGCACCCTTATTTGAACACTATCAAGTGAAATATGCATTGCTCCAGAGATTATTCTTTCAATTAGGTTTCCAATGCATTGGGATATATTTGTAACTGTGTATCATGGCCCCATTATAATTATTCAGATGCTTGACTGTAAATGTAAATTGCTTTTGCAATGTTCCCCTGGATGTGAAACTAGCTGCTCCACTCAGGAGGATGTTGCCAATTTAATTGATTTTCTTAAGATTTCCACCTTGTCAGGAATTGACTGCAATAATATGCTCGTCAACTGATGCTGGGTGGAGCTGGAATGCACTATGTTGTCGACGACTTTAAAGAGCAATCTACGGCTTGAGTCTGTCAGCGGTTGCCGCGGTGCGCTATGCAATAAAATAACACCACGTAGTAGACAATCTGCTATGTCTCTAGTGCAGCTTATCTGCTATGTCTGTAGTGCAGCTTGTTGACAGAGCTTGTGTAATTGCATAGTGGGTTGTGTGACCAGCAGCAACCACAACCCACTTGTTCTGAAAGCAGATGTGGGAAAGGGACCGAGAAAGTCCAAACCGACATAAGAGAAGGGTGCTGATAGGATGTCCAAATTTGAATTATACAAAAAGTCCTGTCTGTGTGTTTTGTGCAGTGTTCAGTAACAATGATCCCATTGGTGTTTCAACTGCTCCGTAAACGCTATGCACTGCCTAAAATCGCCACCCATTTCTGTGCTGTTGATCAGCATTTGAATGCCCTTTGTGAGACAGAACAGTTGCCAATATCTGCAGATTCAGTGTGAAGATTTGCTCATTCTGCTCTTTTGTCCCTCTTGCATCAGTGGTGTACATTGCTTCAGGCCTGATGACACACGCCAGTGAGCGCAACAGGTGGCCATAACTGCTTGCTCGTTTCTCGTAGTTTACGGCAGTAATCATCATCAGAAGTAAAGCTGTAATTCATAAATCCAGCTGATAAAAAAACTCTTTCATAAGTGGCATTCAAATGTGAAAATAAAAGAAATAGGACTACAATTTTATTTTCGTTGAACTCATTCTTGAAGAACTACTTTACATGCTGGTGCACTCATAGAAGCTTCTTTTCAAGTGCTACCTGTAAGCATAATGCAGTCAGCCATGATGTCTTGCTGACGGAGCGACACCATTGCTAAAAGGAGGGTCCTTTGACAGTGAAAGGTCACACTGCTCTCGACTTGTAACCTTGTACAGTAAGTACTCAAAACAGGGCCCCCAAATCTATTTCTTGTAATTACGACCCTTATGCCATAGTAACCCAAATGAAGCTTGATATCCATCCCCAGAAATTTGATATATATCAAAATGTTTCCCTGTTATGTTTGTTCTATTGACATGACTACGGTGACCACTGACAAGTCACGTTATCTGCTACTGAAATGAGCTGAGCACATGTCTAGATGCCTTTATAGTAGCCACAGTTTCAATCAAGTTTCTTGTTAAACAAAAGTGTATGATTCATCTTCATTCTCAAGTGCTGTTCCTGTGTTGAACAGCCTTCCCAAAGGCATTGCTACATTGATGAATCAAGAAGCCTTTCATGAAAAACATCAGTTATTGTGTGAGTAATCACCATATAAAAGTGTAAATATATAAATTCCAGCCCATCTAATTTAATCATGCTTTCCCACTGTGACACCTTTTCAAGTGCTGTTCCATAATTTTTTGTTATTGCAACACAGTTAAAACTTGATTCAACAAAACTGAGGGGAACTATTTCATTAAATCGGGAACTTCATTAAACTGGATAGTAAAATATCAAGTTCAAACTGTACTTCTATGTCAGTTGCTCTACCTCATTTTCGAGTCATTGTATTTGCTGATTGTACATTGTCCCCCTTACTCAATATCATTTATTTTACCAGTTAGGTCAAATGAACACATTAACTATACTCATGTAAGAGATAAACTTTTAGCACCCATCCCATGGTTTCAGATGGTCAGAAGTAATCCAGGATATGCCTCTACGTTGTGCGTTATAGCGCCCTTGTGCAGGCTTTGCATAATAAAGTGTTTGACAACAACCTAGAACACGTCATACGTACTTGAACTGGTATAGCGCATTACGGGGAAGAAGAAACGGCCGAGCAGACCGACACAAGAGGACAGAGCGCTATAGCGCTCTGTCCTCTTGTGTCGGTCTGCTCGGCCGTTTCTTCTTCCCCGTAATGCGCTATACCAGTTCAAGTACGACGAACCAACTCGCCCAATCTTCAACACACGTCACTACGTGTTGTCGGAAATTGAATGACCATGGTTTACAATGATAGGATCAGACATGGTGTTCACAAATTAAGAACAAATGATCATTTTAAACTATTTGAAAAGGTTGCAAAAAGGTGGGGGCTTGCAGCATATACTCACCTCATCTTGCTTTGTATAGAATTCTGAATCTCTTACTTTCTCCGCTGCCAAAGTGCATATTCAAGTATTGATTGATATGTGGGGTTTACGTCCCAAAACCACCTTATGATTAAAGAAGTGGTGCCACCGAATTTGTGGCATGCGTGCTCTTTGCTATAAGCGTTTCCTTCAGCTTCAGGAAGCATGATACACACCCCGAGATTCGTGTATTTGCGCTACATAATTTAATACTGCTTTACTTATGTGGACCATTTTCGGTTTTGGTTTCTCGGTGCCGAATTGGGCATTGACGTCGATGCACAGGTGGCTTGGTTACATGGGCACACAAAGTTGTGACGCACATCGTGTTGAGTTTCGTTTGCTCTGATATACACATGCCACACCAAGCACCAGCAAATAAAATGCGCTGACAGTCGCCATAGCCAGTAGCATCGAGGCGGTGGCAAGGAAAAGGCAGCAAGAAAGAAACAAAGCATTTGTATTTACAACATATGAAAAGAGCGTGGACGAGAAAGCAATCTGATGTGACGTCACGACAAATGCCGTTGCTTCTCCTAATGTGAAACGTCAGTGTTAATGCGCAAGCGATTTGCCTAGATCGCAAGAGTGAGCATTTAGCTACACTTTTAGAAGTGAGTTCAAATATATTCTACGCATTTGTTGTGTCCGACTCTTCGTGTGGAGAGTCCTTGCATACAGAGGAAACCCACAACAGGCTTGGAACAACCTCAAAATTTGGTGTCATCACCCTTTTAAGAGAGATGCCGTAGTGAAGGACTACAGAAATTTCGACCACCTGGTGTTCAATAACATGCAGCCAAATCTGAGTACTTGGACTTACAGCATTTTCACCTCTATCGAAAATGCAGCCATCGCAGCCGGGATTCGATCCCTCGACCTACGCGTCAGCTGCCGAGTACCTTAGCCACTAGACCAACCCGGCGGGGCGGACATATTCAGGTAGAATTAGGACAAGAAGCATGCCTCTTTTCTATTTTCACTGTGGGACTAAGGCAAAGTGACAATGGTTGCAACAATAATGGACATAGGTGAAGTTTGCGTTACAAGCGCACATGGACTTATGGTATGATCTGCCTTACCAAATTTATGCTCCCAGCTGACAGATTCGCATTAAACGTAACACTTCGAATTGATGATACACTGCACTATCTATTTATTCAACGTGAACAACTTAAATATGGCTAAAAACACACAAACGATGTCTCTGGTCATTTGCAGATGATGTATGCGTCATCAGTACAAGATTTAGAGGCTGCCACTGAAGAATTGCTACAGAAGCCTCAGCGCAGGTATGTGTCCCGAATGCAAAAACTTCTCGAAAGGAAGGAGGAATGGGTGCTCTTTTTTTGGTTAGGTCTCATAACGAGAGGTCATAACACCAACAATTATGCGGAAGCCACAATTCGTGTATTGAAGGATGTGGTGCTTGGCCGGCAAAAAGCCCACAGCGTAGTTGCCCTTGTGGACATTGTGGCAACAGTGTGGGAGGGCTACTTTTCAAGGAGGCTCCTTAAACATGCCTACAATCGTGTGACAGCTCACCAAGTTTTGTACGAGAAGCTTGTGCTACGGATGCCCAAAAGTTCTGTGAAGTTGGTCCGTGCCTTTGGCGACAGCATGTATGAGGTGCCCAGTGCGCAGGAAGATGGCAAAATCTACCACGTTTGGCAAAATGTCGGCACTTGCACGTATAGAAGTGGCCAACAAGGGGCATTCTGCAAACATCAGGCCCTTGTTCATAGCATGTTTGGAGGAGGGTTTCCAAATGCCCCAGTCCTAACGACTGAAGACCGCCACAAGTTGGGTGTCCTTGCCCTGGGTGATAGCTGTCCTGACAAAAGTTTTTTTGAAAACTTTCGTGCTGCACTGCCAGAGCTCCCACCCACAAGCACGGCTCAGGAAACACACAGACAGCATGTGTTTGAGGCTCAGGATGAGCCAATGGATCTTAATGAAGATCACTTGGAGGGCTCGAATTCGAACGAGCAACCACGCCAGGTACGTGTCTCACTATCTTCATAGGTGCTTTTATATAACTTTTACCTAATTTGCAGTGCATGATTATGTACAACCAACCAGCCCATTAGTGCTTTCTTTTGTCGCCATAACCGCAGTTTGAGATGAGCTCGTCTTAAGAAGAACTGAGATATTATTAGTTGGTAAACTGAGCAGCATTGGTTTGTGCAGGAAAAGTCGTGCATGTGCTGCCTGCCATTCGTTTACTCTCGCCAGTAACTGAAACTAGATTGTCAATGTTGCCAGATAACAGAGATTCTAGTTCAACTTCTCGTTATGAAGCAGTGAGTTATGTTATTTTACCATTATTCGACCACACCAAGACTCTTATGCCATGCTCACTTAAGCTTGGTGCCATCTTAAATTCAGTTGTGTTGTTGATGAGCTACAATACATTGATTTTGGGCAAGGTCAAGTATTTTAAGACTTTTTCAAAATCCAAGCTGGTAAACTATGTTTGCCTTAGAGTGCCTTGCAAGAATTGAAAGAGAGGAAAACGTGTTTCGACACAGGTGTTCTTCATGGTTGTCAGGAACAGTTAGTTTCAATTACAATGATGATTAGATTAATGATGAGGGTAAAGTGACAGGTGTGCAGATTGGTCCAACCTGCACCA